>NW_024609881.1:123335700-123643588 GCF_016920785.2 Ixodes scapularis | reverse complement strand
ACGTTTCCTGGGCAGCGCAGGATAGGAAAGCATTACTTGGTCTACGTTTGGCAATCCTAGGGTTCTAAGGTATATTCATGTTTAGCACCAAGGGATTAGATAATAATAAGGTTGAAAGATGGCCTAAATAACAATAACTCAACTTCATCATTAAGGTGAAATACATAACTGCGGTAACTGCGGAAGGGTTTAAATACTGGATGTTAGTAGACGTTTCCTGGGCACCGCAGGATAGGAAAGCATAACTTGGTCTACGTTTGGCAATCCTAGGGTTCTAACTAAGGTGTATTCATGTTTAGCACAAAGGAATTAGTTAATGATAGGGTTGAAAGATGGCCTAAATAACAATAGCTCAACTTCATCATTAAGGTGAAATACATAACTGCGGTAACTGCGGAAGGGTTTAAATACTGGATGTTAGTAAACGTTTCCTGGGCTGCGCAGGATAGGAAAGCATCACTTGGTCTACGTTTGGCAATCCTAGGGTTCTAACTAAGGTGTATTCATGTTTAGCACCAAGGAATTAGTTAATGCTAGGGTTGAAAGATGGCCTAAATAACAATAACTCAACTTCATCATTAAGGTGAAATACATAACTGCGGTAACTGCGGAAGGGTTTAAATACTGGATGTTAGTAAGCGTTTCCTGGGCTGCGCAGGATAGGAAAGCATAACTTGGTCTACATTTGGCAATCCTAGGGTTCTAACTAAGGTGTATTCATGTTTAGCACCAAGGGATTAGTTAATAATAAGGTTGAAAGATGGCCTAAATAACAATAACTCAACTTCATCATTAAGGTGAAATACATAACTGCGGTAACTGCGGAAGGGTTTAAATACTGGATGTGTTAGTAAACGTTTCCTGGGCTGCGCAGGATAGGAAAGCATAACTTGGTCTACGTTTGGCAATCCTAAGGTTCTAACTAAGGTGTATTCATGTTTAGCACCAAGAGATTAGTTAATAATAAGGTTGAAAGATGGCCTAAATAACAATAACTCAACTTCATCATTAAGGTGAAATACATAACTGCGGTAACTGCGGAAGGGTTTAAATACTGGATGATAGGAAACGTTTCCTGGGCAGCGCAGGATAGGAAAGCATAACTTGGTCTACGTTTGGCAATCCTAGGGTTCTAACTAAGGTATATTCATGTTTAGCACCAAAGGATTAGTTAATAATAAGGTTGAAAGATGGCCTAAATAACAATAACTCAACTTCATCATTAACATGAAATACATAACTGCGGTAACTGCGGAAGGGTTTAAATACTGGATGTTAGTAAACGTTTCCTGGGCAGCGCAGGATAGGAAAGCATAACTTGGTTTACGTTTGGCAATCCTAGGGTTCTAACTAAGGTATATTCATGTTTAGCACCAAAGGATTAGTTAATAATAAGGTTGAAAGATGGCCTAAATAACAATAACTCAACTTCATCATTAAGGTGAAATACATAACTGCGGTAACTGCGGAAGGGTTTAAATACTGGATGTTAGTAAACGTTTCCTGGGCTGCGCAGTGTAGGAAAGCATAACTTGGTCTACGTTTGGCAATCCTAAGGTTCTAACTAAGGTGTATTCATGTTTAGCACCAAGAGATTAGTTAATAATAAGGTTGAAAGATGGCCTAAATAACAATAACTCAACTTCATCATTAAGGTGAAATACATAACTGCGGTAACTGCGGAAGGGTTTAAATACTGGATGTTAGTAAACGTTTCCTGGGCTGCGCAGGATAGGAAAGCATAACTTGGTCTACGTTTGGCAATCCTATTGTTCTAACTAAGGTGTATTCATGTTTAGCACCAAGGGATTAGTTAATAAGGTTGAAAGATGGCCTAAATAACAATAACTCAACTTCATCATTAAGGTGAAATACATAACTGCGGTAACCTCGGAAGGGTTTAAATACTGGATGTTAGTAAACGTTTCCTGGGCAGCGCAAGATAGGAAAGCATAACTTGGTCTACATTTGGCAATCCTAGGGTTCTAACTAAGGTATATTTATGTTTAGCACCAAGGGATTAGTTAATAATAAGGTTGAAAGATGGCCTAAATAACAATAACCCAACTTCATCATTAAGGGGAAATACATAACTGCGGTAGCTGCGGAAGGGTTTAAATACTGGATGTTAGTAAACGTTTCCTGGGCGGCGCAGGATAGGAAAGCATAACTTGGTCTACGTTTGGCAATCCTAGGGTTCTAACTAAGGTATATTCATGTTTAGCACCAAGGGATTAGTTAATAAGGTTGAAAGATGGCCTAAATAACAATAACTCAACTTCATCATTAAGGGGAAATACATAACTGCGGTAACTGCGGAAGGGTTTAAATACTGGATGTTAGTAAACGTTTCCTGGGCACCGCAGGATAGGAAAGCATAACTTGGTCTACGTTTGGCAATCCTAGGGTTCTAACTAAGGTGTATTCATGTTTAGCACCAAGGAATTAGTTAATGATAGGGTTGAAAGATAGCCTAAATAACAATAACTCAACTTCATCATTAAGGTGAAATACATAACTGCGGTAACTGCGGAAGGGTTTAAATACTGGATGTTAGTAAACGTTTCCTGGGCTGTGCAGGATAGGAAAGCATAACTTGGTCTACGTTTGGCAATCCTAGGGTTCTAACTAAGGTGTATTCATGTTTAGCACCAAGGAATTAGTTAATTATAGGGTTGAAAGATGGCCTAAATAAGAATAACTCAACTTCATCATTAAGGTGAAATACATAACTGCGGTAAGTGCGGAAGGGTTTAAATACTGGATGTTAGTAAACGTTTCCTGGGCTGCGCAGGATAGGAAAGCATAACTTGGTCTACGTTTGGCAATCCTAGGGTTCTAACTAAGGTGTATTCATGTTTAGCACCAAGGAATTAGTTAATGATAGGGTTGAAAGATGGCCTAAATAACAATAACTCAACTTCATCATTAAGGTGAAATACATAACTGCGGTAACTGCGGAAGGGTTTAAATACTGGATGTTAGTAAACGTTTCCTGGGCTGCGCAGGATAGGAAAGCATAACGTTGTCTACGTTTGGCAATCCTAGGGTTTTAACTAAGGCATATTCATGTTTAGCACCAAGGGATTAGTTAATAATAAGGTTGAAAGATGGCCTAAATAACAATAACTCAACTTCATCATTAAGTTGAAATACATAACTGCGGTAACTGCGGAAGGGTTTAAATACTGGATGTTAGTAAACGTTTCCTGGGCTGCGCAGGATAGGAAAGCATAACTTGGTCTACGTTTGGCAATCCTAGGGTTCTAACTAAGGTGTATTCATGTTTAGCACCAAGGGATTAGTTAATAATAAGGTTGAAAGATGGCCTAAATAACAATAACTCAACTTCATCATTAAGGGGAAATACATAACTGCGGTAACTGCGGAAGGGTTTAAATACTGGATGTTAGTAAACGTTTCCTGGGCAGCGTAGGATAGGAAAGCATAACTTGGTCTACGTTTGGCAATCCTAGGGTTCTAACTAAGGTATATTCATGTTTAGCACCAAGGGATTAGTTAATAATAAGGTTGAAATATGGCCTAAATAACAATAACTCAACTTCATCATTAAGGGGAAATACATAACTGCGGTAACTGCGGAAGGGTTTAAATACTGGATGTTAGTAAACGTTTCCTGGGCAGCGCAGGATAAAAAAGCATAACTTGGTCTACGTTTGGCAATCCTAGGGTTCTAACTAAGGTATATTCATGTTTAGCACCAAGGGATTAGTTAATAATAAGGTTGAAAGATGGCCTAAATAACAATAACTCAACTTCATCATTAAGGGGAAATACATAACTGCGGTAACTGCGGAAGGGTTTAAATACTGGATGTTAGTAAACGTTTCCTGGGCAGCGCAGGATAGGAAAGCATAACTTGGTCTACGTTTGGCAATCCTAGGGTTCTAACTAAGGTATACTTATGTTTAGCACCAAGGGATTAGATAATAATAAGGTTGAAAGATGGCCTAGATAACAATAACTCAACTTCATCATTAAGGTGAAATACATAACTGCGGTAACTGCGGAAGGGTTTAAATACTGGATGTTAGTAAACGTTTCCTGGGCAGCGCAGGATAGGAAAGCATAACTTGGTCTACGTTTGGCAATCCTAGGGTTCTAACTAAGGTATATTCATGTTTAGCACCCAGGGATTAGTTAATAATAAGGTTGAAAGATGGCCTAAATAACAATAACTCAACTTCATCATTAAGGTGAAATACTTAGCTGCGGTAACTGCGGAAGGGTTTAAATACTGGATGTTAGTAAACGTTTCCTGGGCAGCGCAGGATAGTAAAGCATAACTTGGTCTACGTTTGGCAATCCTAGGGTTCTAACTAAGGTATATTCATGTTCAGCTCCAAGGGATTAGTTAATAGTAAGGTTGAAAGATGGCCTAAATAACAATAACTCAACTTCATCATTAAGGTGAAATACATAACTGTGGTAACTGCGGAAGGGTTTAAATACTGGATGTTAGTAAACGTTTCCTGGGCAGCGCAGGATAGGAAAGCATAACTTGGTCTACGTTTGGCAATCCTAGGGTTCTAACTAAGGTATATTCATGTTTAGCACCAAGGGATTAGTTAATAATAAGGTTGAAAGATGGCCTAAATAACAATAACTCAACTTCATCATTAAGGGGAAATACATAACTGCGGTAACTGCGGAAGGGTTTAAGTACTGGATGTTAGTAAACGTTTCCTGGGCAGCGCAGGATAGGAAAGCATAACTTGGTCTACGTTTGGCAATCCTGGGGTTCTAACTAAGGTATATTTATGTTTAGCACCAAGGGATTAGTTAATAATAAGGTTGAAAGATGGGCTACATAACAATAACTGAACACATTGAGGTAACATTGTGGAAACACGAAGATAGGAAGATTTACTTTTTTTATTTGTGCCGATCCGGCTTTTGGGCACAACTAGCTTGGAAAAGCGGGAGAACAAACCCGTATGAAAATCTTATATCTGAGACATATCTAGCCATATCAAACGTTATATGATTATATAAGGCCTATATACAGCCTTATTCGAAGTATATACAACCTTATCTGGTGTATATACAGCCATATCTGGCGTATATACAGCCTTATCTAGCGAATATAAAGCCTTATCTGGAATATATACAGCCTAGTCTGCCGTATATAGATACTTATCTGGCATATATACAGCCTTATTTGAGGTGTATACTCCGTTATCTTGCGTATATACAGCATTATCTGGCGGCCGGTTTTCAATATTAAAAAAGGGAAAAAAAGGAAAAAAGTGTTTTGTTAGGAAACTGTGAATGGCTCATTGTTCGCCAGCTAAATATTAGCACAAATAATTTTAAACTTCAGCTTTGGCAAGCTAAATTTGGAAATATTTGTGCCAGGGATGGGCAGTATTTCAAATACAAGTATTTGAAATACGTATTTTAAATACTTTGTGTATTTTGCATTTGTTTTTTAATTACAAATTGGGTACTGTATTTGACATGTTTATTTAAATACTAAAGCGTGCGTATTTCAAATACAATTGTAATTAAATACAATTTTGTGGGTGAAAATACATCCCTCAAATTTATGGTCATGATGTCCTAGTAACATATAATATCCATCCTTTATTCGGCCATGCGGCTTTTTTTCCTTTTCTCCTCCGGCTTTATTTTAAAGGTACTGTCCAGAGCAGGAAGAAAACTACGTTCTGCACCGAATGCAGTGTCTCTCAATCAAGCACAAGCGTTTAGCTACTTTGTGATTACGGTGCTAGTTCAGGGCAAGAATAGTGACGAAATCGACGTTCACAGGCAGACTGGCTAAATAAGTGCCTGTGACAACTTGTGATGCTTTCCAGCCTGATTTCTATCCATATTTTTGCCTGGAACATTCTATACCCGTTTTCACCTCTAGAACCACAGTAAAAAAAAGTCCAGCTTCTCGCGGAGCATTACTGATTTCCCCTTTTATGTAGAGAATTAGGATATACGTAGGTGAATTGTAGATTAGATATTCGTTGTCTTAGCAAGACGTTCACGTTCCAAACACCAAAACCTCGCGTTTTCCTCAGATAACCGAGTTTCGTAAGAACTACTTCGCGCCGCGCATGAACCATGCGCAGAACTTACTTTTTTCTTGACGTGAAAACGGGTATAAATGCGCGGGTCGTCCAGATTTTCATAAAAAAATTCTCTAGCTAGTGCTGCGCGCCTTGGTAGTCTCGGTTCATTGTAGGTCTATACCAAATGTAATCGACAAAAAAGCTGGTTGAAGCTCTGTACTTTTTTCACCTATTACGTCCAAGCTGATTACATTGTTTTGTGGTTATATTTCTATTACGTTACTAGAGCCTCGCGCACTAACCCCCGAATGTGCGATGCAAAATTAAAATGAGATACCCAGAAACCCGTTGCAGGTGCCCTGATGTCGCTGACGCAAATTTTGAGGAATATAGTTGGAAAAGTATTTGGAGGGAGACCAAATACAGTTCGTTGTATTTGTATCTTGTATTTAAATGCTTTTTTTGGAAATGTAATTAGATTTGTAATTAAATACATTTTCGACAAAGTATTTTGTATTTGTATTTGGATATATATTTGCATGTATTTTGCCCATCCCTGATTTGTGCTAATTTTCACGAGGATTTCAATGTAGCTTAATTATTCCGAAGTGTTAACATTATGCCCGAATAGACAATTTGCTAAATCCCCCAACCGCCTCGGCCCGTACTCGAGGAATCATGGGTATGGTGTTTCTTTAGCTGCTTAGTAATCGGAAATTTCGACCAGTTTATGGTTGCACAGTTTTGAGAGTAATGCGGAGTCACCCTGAACAAGTGTATAACCCAAGTACCTGTCATATTGCCGCGCGCGCAGCTGGCCAAGAAGGCAGCGCGCGCTAAGAACCCTGCCAAGAAGGCAGGGTTCGAATCCTGGGAGTGACGTGTCTTTTGTTTATTCCTGCAATTTAGTGTTCTGGAGAATTCGAGAATCATGTTGCTTGTTCCAGGCCCGAATGTTCTACGCGTCGAAGTTTCTACGCCGATTATTCCAGAAGACCACTCATGTACATAAAGGGCTCCGCGTGGCGAGCCACAGTCAGTTTTCGCCCCAGCGTTCGACTCTGCTGACACGCCGACTTCGACGCCCGCGACGCTCTACTTTCTTCTGTTTCCTTCTTTATTTTTGGCACAAGTTCGCCACATTAAACGTTTATTTCTTCCTTTTTATTTCCTGTTTTTTGGTCACCAGCCGTGACATTTTGGTGGAGGTGCGGGGTACTCGCATGTCCGTACAGCGCAGCCCTCCAAGTTCCCGCGGCACAAGTCCAAACCCAAGCTCCGGAGGACCCGACGAAGACCAGATCGAGACCCGGTCAAGTCGCCGCATCCAAGGTCTACCCCCGGAACACGGACTTCTGCCACCCCGGACCAGGCAGCCAACGAGGCCGACGATGGCCAACCAGTCGCAAGCCCCCGCCGCTTCTACCGTCATCTACATGCCCGTCGCACCGCGGACGGCTGCCCCCTTCCACGGTGAACTCTACGAAGACGTAGAAGACTGGCTCCTGCAGTACGACCGAGTGGCCCGTCATAATGGATGGACTGATGAGCAGCGCCTCCAGAACATCTACTTCTCACTGGAAGGAACGGCAAGGCCGTGGTATGAAAATCACGAAGTCGCCTTGACCACGTGGGAAGTTTGTAAGAACGAATTGAAGAAAACATTTGTCAGTCAACACCGACGTGAGCGCGCCGAAGACCTGCTTCGAGGGAGAAACCAGGGACCCAAGGAAAGCGTGACATCTTTCACTGAAGACGTCCTCCGCCTGTTCGCCCGCGCCGACCCGCAGGCCACAGATGAAAAGAAGTTGCGGGTACTCATGCGAGGTGTCCGGGATGACATTTTCGGCGGCCTTGTCCGTAACCCTCCGTCGACAAGGCTTCATCTCGGAAGCAACCAACCTTGAAAGGGCGCTCCTCGCAAGGGCGAGCCATTACCAGCGGTATAATGGCGTCACCGTGATTTCACCATCTACCTGCAGCATCAGTTCCGGCAACTCTGACCCCACTGCGATCCGTGAGATGGTCAGAGACATTGTCCGCGAAGAGCTTAGGAAGTTGGTGCCGGCAGCAGAACGACCAGCTGCGCTCTCACTCACGGAGCTCGTTAAAGAAGAAGTGCAGCGTGCCATTCAACCGGAGTCTCCTGTCGACATCGCTGAACCAGAAGAACCGGTGGTAACCTACGCTTCAGTAGCGCGACGACCACCACCGGCTGCTCACCAATACACGCCGCCACCTCGACGAGACGCCCCAACGCCACACTACCTCCGACGAAAAGAAGAGCGGGTCCCGTACGTCCGTCCGGAACAGCCCGCACCCTGAAAAACAGACGTGTGGAGGACGCCCGATCGACGCCCCCTGTGCTTCCACTGCGGGGAAGCAGACCACACTTACCGCCGATGCCCGTACCGACGACTCGGGTTGCGCGGGTTCCACCCGAACGACCCCCGGCCACGTTATGGTGAACGCCCTCGGGAAATCGACGAGTACCTGCGACGACCTCAGTCCCCTGAGCCAGCGTCCCGCCGAGAGTTCCGGTCACCGTCGCCACGACGTCCAGCCTCGCCGATGCACCGACCCCGACGTGAAAGCCTGTCGCCCGGGGAAACTAGGCGCGGCTAGAGCACTATATAGCTCCTTCGGAGCAGAGTAGCGCAATCTAGAACGCCGTCTCTCGGCGACTAGCGGCGAACGCCCGGAGGTTCCAACTGCGGTCAGAAATGCATGGAGAACGTGAGAAAATCGTTGTTTCTTCCGTTTTGTGGGGATGTGCGGAATGGAAATCATTTTTGACATAATAATGAAACATTTTAGAATAATATGCGATAAGTTTTGTGCCATACAAGGACGTGACTTTTTTTAAAAAATTGCCTGAGCGGCATCATGCAGCAGACGACACGGCGAAGTCACACCATTCACGTGACCCGCTCCGGCCAACCCGAAAAGCCCATCTCCGCTGCGAGCAAAAATCGTCTGCTTCAAACGCCATTGCCTTGGAAATTGCCTTCTCAAAATTTGCACACGCATCCGATATTATTAAAACTTTGATAAAGTGTTTAGCGCTTTACTAACTTCACGACAGGCTAGTTTTGAAAAATGTGAACTCGCCTTTAGTTTTTTAATCAGCCGTGTTATGTCGATCTCCATGTATTCTCCCATAGGGCGGGCCGCCTCCTGGAACCCTGAGTACCACGTGACTCGCGCCGAGCCGCTCTGTCGGCCATGTTGTCGGCAAAACACGGGGTTCAAAGGATTGCGCTACTCTGCTCCGTAGGAGCTATATAGTGCTCTAGGCGCGGCAACCCCTGGAGGTGGAGTTGCCGAAGACGACCGACGTAAAGAGCCTCCAAGAACGCCGGAGCGCTCCCACTCTCTCGACGCTACGCATCACAACGACGTCCCTGCATCGGTGTCCAACAACCTACACATCATTATCGACGGCCACGACGCATCGGCACTCGTGGACACCGGAGCAGACTACTCAGTCTTGAGTGGGAGGCTCTCTCGCCGCCTGCGAAAAGTGACAACGCTGTGGGAAGGCCCTCAAATACGAACCGCCGGTGGGCACCTCATCACACCAGTCGGGCGATGCACTGCTCGCGTCGAGATCCACGGTGAGACGTGCCCTGTGAAGTTCGTCGTTCTGCAAGACTGTTCCAGGGACGTTATCCTCGGAATGGACTTCCTCTGCGAGTATGGCGCCGTCATCGACCTCGGAGCAAACCGGTTAACGCTACGAAAACCTGTTTCACCACCGGAGGAACCCATAGCGACATCGTCTGCGGTCCGAGTCCTCGCAAGCCACGTGAACTTACCGCCGCGGTCGAGTGTTTTCGTACCTGTCGGGATCACCGAAGCTTTCTGCGGCGAAGTTCTGCTCGAAGGAAGCCTCCAGTTGCTTCTTGGAAGAGGAATAGGCGTCGCAAGAGGAGTTGCTGAACTTCAGGATGGCCGCACTGTGGTCCTCGTGACGAACTTCCGAAATGAAGCGCAACACCTCACAAAAGGTACAGCCGTGGGCCAGGTCGAGGAACTCCGAAACTCCGCCGCTATCGCCGCCATTACTGACGAATCCTCGCCACCTCAGCAAGACAGTACGTCGCCAGCGCAGCTCGACATTGACCCTAAGCTTCTGGGCCTGAAACGACGACAGCTCAGTGACCTCCTGACCGAATACCGCGACTGCTTTGCCACGTCGTCAAAGGTGCGCCAAACCACCGTTGCGAAGCACCGCATCGTTACCGAGGACGACGCGCGGCCTGTGCATCGGTGACCGTACAGAGTCTCCGCTAAAGAAAGGGAAGTGATCAAAGAGCAAGTTCAAGAGATGCTGAACGACGACATAATCCAACCTTCAAGCAGTCCCTGGGCCTCTCCAGTCGTACTGGTTAAGAAGAAGGACGGAACACTTAGGTTCTGCGTGGACTACCGGCAACTGAACGCGGTGACGAAGAAAAACGTCTATCCACTCCCCCGCATCGACGACACGTTAGACCGGCTGCGCCACTCCCGATACTTTTCATCGATGGACCTGAAGAGCGGCTACTGGCAGATCGAAGTCGACGAACGGGACTGAGAGAAGACAGCTTTCGTCACGCCGGATGGGCTGTACGAGTTCAAGGTGATGCCCTTCGGACTGTGCACGGCGCCAGCAACTTTCCAGCGAGTCATGGACACCGTACTGGCAGGACTGAAGTGGCAGAGCTGTCTCGTCTACCTCGACGACGTCGTTGTGTTTTCCAGCGACTTCGACGAGCACCTGCGACGACTACAAGCTGTTCTCCAAGCCATACGAACCGCTGGACTCACCCTGAAGCCGTCAAAGTGTCGGTTCGCCTATGACGAGCTGAAGTTCCTAGGTCACGTGGTCAGTAACGAAGGCGTTCGCCCCGACCCAGAGAAGACTCGCGCCGTCGCAGCATTTCCAGCGCCGACGGACAAGAAGGCCGTGCGAAGGTTCCTTGGGCTATGTGCCTACTATCGGCGCTTCGTTCGAGACTTCGCAAGGATTTCCGCACCGCTCACAAGCCTCACGAAGGACGCCGAGAAGTTCGAATGGGCCGAGGAGCAGCAGCAGGCATTTGACGAGCTGAAGCGACGACTGCAGGCGCCTCCTGTTCTTGGACATTTCGACCAGGATGCGGAAACCGAGATTCACACAGACGCAAGTAACGCAGGACTTGGCGGGGTACTGGTTCAAGTACAAGAGGGCACCGAGCGAGTCATCGCCTACGCAAGTCGGACATTGTCCAAGGCGGAGCGAAATTACTCCACGACTGAAAAAGAATGCCTTGCGGTCGTCTGGGCGATCACGAAGTTTCGTCCGTACTTATACGGAAGCCCGTTCCGCGTAGTCACGGACCACCATTCGCTCTGCTGGCTTGCGAACATCAAGGACCCGTCAGGACGCCTTGCGCGATGGAGTCTCCGACTACAAGAGTTCAACATGACCGTAGTCTACAAGTCGGGCCGCAAGCACAGCGACGCCGACTGCCTGTCCAGAGCTCCCGTCGAAACACCCTCCGACAGCAGTGACGACGATGACGACGAGTGTTTCCTGGGCGCAGTGAACAGCGACGACATGGCCCGACGTCAACGAGACGATCCTGAGCTGCGTGCACTAATAGAGCACCTGGAAGGGCGTGGGAGTGCCATACTACGCGTTTTTTCACGAGCCCTGCCGACCTTCGCCATTAGACAAGGAATTCTCTACAAAGAGAACTTCGGCAACAACAACTCCACGTGGCTGCTGGTAATCCCGACCGGCCTTCGAGAGGAGATCTTCCAAGCCTGCCACGACGACCCGACGTGCGGACACCTTGGTTACAGCCGGACACTGGCCCGTATTCGTGAAAAGTATTACTGGCCCAAGCTCCCCAAAACCGTCCACCTATACACACGATCATGCCATGAATGCCAGCGACGAAAGAAACCTCCAACGAGGCCGGCCGGACTCTTGCAGTCAATTCCTCCGCCAACGGCACCTTTCCAGCAGATCGGAATGGATCTACTTGGCCCTTTTCCGCCGTCGACGTCAGGAAATCGCTGGATCATCGTCACCACAGATTATCTCACGCGGTACGCCGAAACGAAAGCCCTTCCTTTCGGAACTGCTGTGGAAGTTGCCAAGTTTTTCATTGAATCCATTGTCCTCCGGCACGGCGCTCCCGAAGTCCTGATCTCAGACCGTGGATCCTCGTTCATGGCCCAGCTGACACAAGAAGTCCTTCGTCTCAGCCACACCAGCCATCGTCGCACCACGGCGTACAACCCTCAGACCAACGGGCTGACGGAAAGACTCAACAAGACCATCGCCGACATGATTTCCATGTACGTCGACGTGGAGCACAAGACATGGGACGAGGTGTTGCCGTATGTTACCTTTGCCTACAACACGGCCGTACAAGAAACCACCGGAGTGACACCCTTTCAACTGGTGCATGGGCGCAAGGTAACGACAATGCTGGACGCTATGTTACCCCACGAACCGGCTGTCGACGCAAGCGACGACGCCCAGGTGGTTGCCCAAAGGGCAGAAGAAGTCCGTCAGCTCGCCAGACTCCGGATTCAAGCCCAACAACGTATCGACACTGGCCGCTACAACCTTCGTCGTCGGGACGTCCACTTCCAGCCCGGAGACAGGGTGTGGGCGTGGACACCGATTCGCCGCCGCGGTCTCAGCGAGAAACTCCTGAAACGTTACTTTGGACCTTACAAAGTGCTTCGTCGACTCGGGGACCTGAACTACGAGGTGATGCCCGACGGAACAAGAACGTCATCACGCCGCCCACCACGACCGGAAGTCGTCCACGTCGTGCGACTGAAGCCGTACTACGCTAGATAGGACTGTGGACCTTATATGTTCCAAAGGACTCTTTAGTTGACCGTTATTTTTATTTGTTTTGTTCTTGGGTTGCATCGGGTCGATGCACTTTTTAAAGGGGGGAGTAATGCCGCGCGCGCAGCTGGCCAAGAAGGCAGCGCGCGCGTGGCCTAACGATTATCGCGCTTGCCTCCCACGCGAAAAGCTAGGGTTCGAATCCTGGGAGTGACGTGTCTTTTGTTTATTCCTGCAATTTAGTGTTCTGGAGAATTCGAGAATCATGTTGCTTGTTCCAGGCCCGAATGTTCTACGCGTCGAAGTTTCTACGCCGATTATTCCAGAAGACCACTCATGTACATAAAGGGCTCCGCGTGGCGAGCCACAGTCAGTTTTCGCCCCAGCGTTCGACTCTGCTGACACGCCGACTTCGACGCCCGCGACGCTCTACTTTCTTCTGTTTCCTTCTTTATTTTTGGCACAAGTTCGCCACATTAAACGTTTATTTCTTCCTTTTTATTTCCTGTTTTTTGGTCACCAGCCGTGACAATATCACTTAAAATTTCTCGCTAATGTCTGTACTGTGCATTCTGTCCAACCTTCAACCTGGATGAGCTGCAGAGATATTTCTTACATTATTATCATTCTCGTACAGCTGAAAAGACGCTGATATTAAGTTAGAAACGCTAAAAATGCTATAAACAGCTCGGCTGAATCCGAGCTAAATCCCAGTTTTGGTTGTTGTGACTTCTCGGCCTTTAAGTAATTGCTGCTAAAACAACAATCACGAGAATGATAATATTCTAAGAAATTTCTGCGGCTCAGCCCGGTTGAAAGGTAGATCGGATGCACAATATCATAAACGCTGCCAATGACGAGAAATTTTAAAAGGGATATGACAGGTCCTTGAGACCTATGGGGCGCTTGTTCAGGGTGACTATGAATTACACTCAAAACTGTGTAACCATGGAGTTGGTCAAAATTAGCGATCACTAGGAAGTTCAAGGATCACCGTCCTCATAATTCCTCGAGTGCGGGCCAAGGCACTCTAGAGAATTGCAGACATAAAAATATATAAAGTGCTGTTTTCAGGCTTGTGTCCTTTTGATATGCCTGGGCAGAACTGCAATTTCCAGCCACTTCTGGGATTTCCTTACCTAGCCAGGGATATCAGACTATCTGGAATTATGAGGCTATATCTGGCGGATATACCATATCAGAATATATGTGGCCAATTTCTTATATGGCCATATCTGAAATCTTCAGATGTCGGCAGATATAAATTTTTTTGTAAGGGAAGGGACAGGCGAGATACAGAAAAGGCAACAGACTGCACACGTGAAGCGTCAGTGATGTTGTCGAACATGGAAATAGTTTTCCTGAAGTTGAAGGTGGGGCCCTTGCACGTGCAAATATGATGAGCTATTAGGGGGCTGGGTGGTGAAGCCACGTGCGAAGGTGTGCACTACGATGTTTTCTTTTTTCTCTTTTCATTCCTTTCTTAAAGGGAAATTCAGAGTCATTAATTAGTTATCGCTTACTCTGTTCCGTTCTTCTTCATTTGTGTTCGCACTATTTCCCCTCAGCGTTAGTCAGTTTTAGCGTTGTAGGCGCTGTCAAAAACTAATGAACGAAACACGTCACTCGTTTCTTGTAAATAAAAGGAGCGCGTTGTCGTACTATGTTACTTCGAGATGAAATGAACGCGTTACCATTACGGTTACCAATAAAAAGTCGCGCAGATTACTTTCCCGTTCCTTTTTTTTATTATTAATTAACACGTTTTACTGCTTTGACGGAACAAGTATGCGTAGGACCCATATTTCGAGAAATAGTATAACCATGCAGAAAATTAACATAAATACTTCATAGTGCCTCCAGCTTCACCTAGATGCTCACAAGAAAAAACCTGAAGAAAAACGAAGGAAAAAACTGAAAATTTACATGACTCGGTGCCTAACACACACAAGAAAATTAAAGCGTTACATTGTTTAAGTATTAAGAAGAAAAAGTAACGAGTAAGTAACTCCATCTCCTTTATTCGAAATAAGTAACGTAAGTAGGTTACCCGTTACTGTTTTGAAGAAGGTAATGAGCGCGTTACACGTTACCGATAAAAAGTAATGCGTTACTGGTAACGCCTTTGTTGTAGCAGGTTCCCACAACACTGGTTAGAGTAAAATACTTATTGTTGGTTTTCTATGACTTCTTTCTGGTTCGCCACAAAGTTGCTAAAGGTCTAGACATGAGCCAAATTTGCCAGCTATCAACGAAGAAAGCAGGATTGAAGCCTAACTGTTGCATTTCCTTGGTCAATGAGGTCAAAAGAAGCCAAACGACGACCAAAGAACTAGGCATTTAGGCCCCCCCAGAAAAATTGTTCTACTTGAGTACCTTGATATTGCGGATTATCGCATCAGCGGGTGGCACAGCATCGTGAAGAGCAACGACGACGTTGTATCCGCCGTCTCTTTGATCAAAGCTTGCTGGTACAACTTCCTTGAGCGAAGCGAGAATTAATAATACCCTAAAATACATTTCTCTATGATGACCTGAAACGAGACCCCAAAAACGAGTGTTATAAAAGATGTCATCGTCCGAGTCTTTTACCTTTTAGAATGCACTGTACACCTGCAGAAATAGACGTCTGATTGATTCCTTATCTCGACTATGAGCAACAAAATAAGAATATTTAGTTTTACAGTGCATTCATAATACTGATCGTGAAGCACTTTTTTGTTAACGTTAGGACCATAGACTGTGTGCCCTTAACAGTGGTATCTGAACCGTAGTCAAAAGTACACTGCGTAAAAGCGCACCTATAGAGTTTTTGGATACACCAGTACGTATGCTTCACACTCTAAGAAATGGGACGGTCTCATATGACGAATGGCAGAATTTGTTCCCATGAACTTCCATCCGCTCGCCAAAGACGCCTCTGGTTCGAGGTGGGTACGGTGCGCAAAAGCTGGCAATTATCTGCACTCGCCTGGGACTAACGGAGTGGCGTGCGCGAAGAAACGCAGCCACAGGCACAGTGCATTTTTGTGTTTTAGTCCTCGGAGGCAAACAGAATGCTCACCAGGAAGACTGCTAATATTTCGCTCGTCTTGGGGATCGGCAAAACTCAGCCGAGCACGGCTGAATGTGTTCACCAAATTCGGATGAAACTGGCGAATATCTTAATGTAAGACTTTACATGTAACACATTGTGGAGACATTGCACGCTACAGACATCCGCGCATTGCGTAAACCCTGGGTGGACTCGCAATCACCCAACTATCTTGTTAACAATGAGTCGTTGATATTTGACAAGTCTAATTGAAACGTAATGTGCCCTCACGCAAACATATGGTCATTTATCTACACAAAACCCCTCTGAATACAAACAAGTTCAATTTTTCTTTCAAATTAAACAACTTCAAGAGTCCGCAGAAGATGCGCTTTTGGTACCGGAATCTCACAATCAAAGTAAATTGCCAGCTCTACCGCCAAAGCGGAGTTACTGAGAACAACTCGAGACTCGTCTCTGCATCTCCCCGTTACCAAACTTCTGGGTAGGCCTATCTCAAGCTCTACATCCGCAACGACACACTTGATGCACGGCACGTTTTACCAAAAAAGCACGTCATAACATTTCAAATCAACAAAGAAGAACGAACTCAATTCGCCCGCAACGTCTGCCATTACAACGCCACGATCGTAACAAAACAAACACAAACTTAAAAAAAACGCCCGCGAAAATTTAATACGTTAAAAAAGAAAATAGGGATGGAAAGACACCGCCTTTGCTTGAGTATAAAGATCCCTGATTAGTTCTATATTAGTGTCACATGCCATGTACGCACACATGTACACGAGACCCCAAAATAACTACATATCGTTACTAGTTACTCACTGAAAAAGTAACTCAATACGGTACTAGTTACCGAACCTCAAAAGGAGCGCATTATAATTTATCTGAAAAGTAACGAGTCACATTTCTTGTTACCTTGAAGAGCAAATACACAACTGCTTTTGTCTACTGGTTTATTGTTTTCTTTTCAGTAGTCCTTGTACTTTAGCAGTCACTACCTTTTGTAGTTTTCAACACTTACGTTTCTCCGCTTCAGTGAGGATACATTTCTGGCGACACTGAAGTCGTTCTAGGACGCGCTTGTGTGAACGGCAGTGTTGTGCTTGAGGAAGAGCTGGTGAATTTCGGATTTTTTCTCTTTTTTGTTTTCTGCTTCTAAAGACGGAGCTTAATATGGTGATAAGACTGCTGACTGGGCGAGTTGGTAGTTCATGTCGAACAGCGTAACACCGCACAACTAGAGAAACACTTGCAAACTCAGACACACCAAAAATATACACTCACTAGGCGCTGACTCAGAACTCTTGGAATTGTATTGTCCTTCTTCGTCTATGCAAAAAGACCCACCTCCTCCTTTCCTACGACCTAAGAGAGATATGACGACCTCAAGTGCATATCACAAAAATAAAAACCCGATAAAATTTAGGAATTATTTAAAAATAAATATTAAAAATTAAAAATGAATGAATAATAAAGAATTCTCACTGCTGGGGGCCAAGAGAACTTTTGGTTAAATACTCCAGCTCCCTTAGTGGAAGTTAAAAAAGGCCGGCTGACACACTTGTCAATGTGTCCTTCGATGCTTGCTGCCTCGATGATTTCCCTGGTAAGCTGATTGGGGCTCCTTCCCAGCATAGTGCAGTTGCTCAAACGAGCCCAACACCCACAGTCCCTACAGTGCACTCCCAAATGTCCAGAGTTGGAGTTGACGACGTTGTTGGCATGCTTTCGAAGGACACCTACCAGTCTGTCCTATGTACACTCGCCCACAGGAAAGCGGGAAGGAATAAATTACTCAGTTTACACAGGGAACAAAGTTGGTTCGGTGCTTTTTGGTGCAACGCACAGTGGTATTTGAAGTCGAATTTACCTTTTTACACAGGCTGTAGAGTTTTTTGGGCCGAAAATACTACATATTCATAATATCTATACGCTGCCCTCTTAAGGTTGTGAGATAACTTATGCATGTGTAAAATTACCACCGGTCTTCTTGGCTTTTCTCTGGGGTTTCGATTCACGCTATCAGCTTGCTTGATCTCTTTAAGGAGCCTGTCAACAACCAGCGTCAATAAGGAATCAGGGTATTCTGCGGATTTAATATGGGTTCTGTGCCTTCCACTTTAGCAATATCCGGGTTTACACTCGGTTTGTCCACGATTCAAGAAGGTTCAACCAACGAACCTTATTCTGTTCTCTAGGTGAACGACATTCCCAGCTGGAGAGTTCGAACGACGTGTTCAGCGATAAAGGTCGCTAAACTGCCATGCTGTTTAGTTGCGTTTCGATTTGCCCCTCTGGCTTCGTCGCAGTAGACGCACACTCGTTAGAATTCAAACTAGGCTGTTTAAACTTTGTTGTACATGTTACTCCTCAAAAGAAACGAAATGCTTGTTGCCTCGCCTTAAAAGAAAATAAGCGCGTTGCCCATTCTTTCTATAGAAAAGATAACTAAATACGTTACTTGTTACCGAAAACAGTAGCTGGGTAGAAGTAACTCTTTACTAATAACGCGCAACGTACACGTCTGTATTAGCGTCACTCGGCAGGCTTGCCGGCGTGGGAAAAATATCCCCAGAACGGGCTCCGTCGTCTCCGATTTTCTAAGTCCGAATTGATTTTGCTCCCTCGAAGCGCGATTGCGAGATTCGCTTTCGATTCGCGGTGCTGCAACACTGGGCTCGATATGTCCTGAAGTCAGCAGTCAAAGGAACTCGATAAAGGCATGTCGAAGTACCCCTGTTCACTACATCTATTCATTCTCCGCGGTTTCAAAACCTTTCCTTTAAAGTTTGAGCTCTTCCATGGGTGCTAATTTTCTTATATCGCACAAATGACGTGAGATTCAATCGCAAGCGGTTACCCTATAAAAGCATGCGAAACGCCAATTTGACTGATGACTTTTGTGTTTTGAAGCACCTGGAGGTGCCGCTTGACAAGGGGCTTTTAATAGACCGTACACTATACCTTAGCGTTGCTAGCGGGAGCTCGTGTCGTCACTATGAAGCAGAGATTGAGCCAGGGCTAAGCAGTATCGCTATACAAATGTACCGCGATAGTACCTTAGAGGCACGTTTGAGTACCCGTATCTCTGTATCGAGATACAGTTGTAAATGCATTTGTTACTCAGTAGTGCAGTATGCCTTACGACTACAATTCGTCGGTTATATCGCTATACTTTACCAGACATAGGTATCACGTTACATTTGTTGCCGCTTTCACGGTAAATTTGAAAGATGAAAGAATCTGCTCGGTGCAAGGTGCTGCAGAATTTATAATATGAACTCCCCCCTTTATAACATGATCCATCACAGTCACCACCATTAGAAAAAATACGGTGGTTTAAAGAAGGTTCTGTAAAATAAAAACACAATACGTTACCTCCGAAAGCCCTCCACTTGTTCTAATTTGGCTGAGCGAACGCTCTAAAAGGGTTGAGTAAAGAAAAGGCGCAGCCTTGTTGTGCAATCCACCCCCACTATGGGTGACTCGGCAGCAATAAAAGACGGCAGTTTGAGATGCGGCCTCACGGCAAAACAGTGTTCATTTTATGCATGCGCCTTTTGCCGAGCAGGTCGTGCTGTGTTTACCGTTCACTAACTATCTTGTTCACAAGAAATAACATGTTTTTTTTTGTTGTTTTTTTTGGCGGCATAATGATAAATAAGAAGATCAAGCTAAGAGGAAGTGCATAAAAGGACACAAGAAAGGAGCACCAGCTTAAATTAGTAATCGCATTCACCACAAACTGCACCCTCCCCACACCGTTCGGGAGCAACTGCATTTCTATCAGCATTTGTATCTGTATTGCGGAATACAATTTCGCAATTTTCGCAGAAGTATCTTACGGATATCCCGTTGCACAGAAGACAAATGTATCTCAGTATCTGAATTTTGTGTCTTAAAATACATGTATCACAGTATTTGTATTCCCAAATACTTTATCAGGTATCTATGCCCAGCCCTGAGCAGGTGCCCGCTTGGTCCGGAATCCGCAGCCTACGGTTCACTAAAACTCAAATATTGCACATGGTTGAAAAAACCCCGAGAGTGCGGGTAAACGACACAACACTAAAACGTCTTATGCCCCTGTTACACGGGCACACTTAACCGCGGTTAACTCGGCTTAACTGCTGTTTCGCGGAACCACAGATACCCCACTATACTCTCTGACAGCTATTTCAGAAGAAGTGAAGAGCACGCGCGCAGTGCTTCGACAGATGCTCAAGATGCTCAAGCGCACGTTCGCCCATAGCTTTGACTGCATAGCCGCAGAATGTTGTCCGCAAGTATTGTGCGCTATCTGTGGCTCAGCGTAACTGCAGTTAAATGTGCCCGTGTAACAAGGGTATTAGAGTCTTTTTAGTGTTGTGTCGTTTACCCGCAGTCTCGGGTTTTTTTCAACCATGTGCAATGTACACCAGCTCGTTTGCGCCCTTACTTTTTGTTCATTCATCAAATATTGCGCTGGCCCGATGCCACTAGATGGCATGCTTTTTGTGGTCCGTTGCGGCACTTGTACAACCTACTTCTTACCTCATACGTTTGTCGAGTGATTAGTTATTTCACACTGCTTGTGTTAATACTATATTAAATCTCTCGCGAACAGGTAAGGAGCTGGCTGTACCCCAACCTGAGATCTGGCGCTGACTTGTTCGCAAGAAGCTTACGCCTCGTAATTATTCAGGCGGTGTGGCTCGTGGCAGCTTTCCATGACGCTGCAGCAAGGGCGTGTGTCGTCCCAGAAGATTTTGACTTTCAACAAGATCAAGTTTGCCCGGCGTTGCCGCACCTTGGGGTGACTGCTCACCGTTGGACTTGACAACACTACCAGCAGTCCTTGAACATCTAATTTACTGGCAACCTTAGGCCCTCGAGCCCGACACAAAACTGCAAAAGCTGCTGCTTCAGGCTGCCACTCTGGGATCTGACGCCTACACGGTCGCTAGAAACTTACGCGTCGTATTTATCCTCCTATTAACGACAAACTTGTAAGACATCGACGTCAAAGCACACTTCTTTTGTTACGAAACACGTACAGAGCGCGAAATTGTTAGCGCGAACAAGCAATCGCCGGTTTTTGCAGTTTTTCTTTTTGAAACCAAGGGATATCATCCAACTTATTATTGCTGCGGAAAGAGCTCATTTAGTTCTATAATGTAAGCGATAACATTTCGTGCTCACTAATACTATTTAGAAGAAAAATGCGAAAACGCTCCGATGTCGTGTTCGCGCTAACAGTGGCGCGATGTGTACAATGTGTCACTTCGTTCTGTTTTTCGATGCACACGTTTTGTAAAAATAAAACTTGCTTTTGCTTGCCAGTGACGTGAAGCAAAATCCGGAGCCTCTGACTTCTCAGCAAGAAAAACAAACGTTTGATGTTATGATGACAGTACCGGAAATACACTTCAAGCATGCGGAATTTCTGGGGAAAGTTCCGTCTATTAAAGGTCGCCAGCACATTTCTTAACAAAAAATTACAGAACTAGGCGATAAGATCAAGTTAGTTGAAGATAGCGTGATATCTGTATTACCGTCAAACGATAAGGTGGCGCGCCTTGAAACTCAGTCCAACGAACTTTTTTTTTTTACATGTACAAGAATTGCGGGATTGCCATGATGATAAAATAACAGATCTCGAAAAAAAACACATGCTGTTTTTTGTTCTTTCAGATGTTCAGAACAAAACCTGGACCGCGTTGGAGGGAAAAGTTGTTCCATGTTTTTCGGAAAAGCTAAACATTGAAATTGATTCTGCGGCAATTAAAACTGCTCATTGCCAAGGACTTTGCACGTCAGCCAAAAAGCGGCCCTTGATAGCAAGGTTCTTATCATTTGAAAACAAGAATCGTGTACTCTCAGTCGCTGGAAAGTTGAATAGGTTTTGATTTTACAAACAGTTGAAATTACTTGAAGAGTACTCGTCTCGAAAGACACAGATTAATACAGTTTGCTAAAAACCGGGGTGGAGATTTAAAGCTCCATTTTAAGAAGTTAAATATGGTTGATCGAACCCTTGTGTACGATAGAGATACAGCTATTGTGAAAGCAATTAACCGATAGCCACGACCTTGTTCTAGATTAAAAACGAAAATCGCCAATAAAAATGACTTCACATGTATTGTGGTGAATTGTCGCAGTTTAAAATCCAAAGCAAAAAGGTTTGCCTAACTCTTACAACAAATAAAGCCGCATGTGGTTCCTGGCACTGTGCCATGACTAGCCAGTACAATCAAGGATAGCGCAATTTTTCCATCCGAATATGCTACGCATAGTGGGGATCTCAACATGCATGGAGCTGGTGTTTTCATCCTAGTTCACAACTGCCTCAGTAGTGTTTGTGTTAATGCTTAAAGCAATTTATGTTAAGTTGTCTGTTGCAAAGTTTCGCTAAGATATAGCTCTTCTGTAGCCTCTTTTTTTCTATAGATCACCAGGTTCAAATACTGCACAGCCGCTGCTTCAACTAAGAAATATTCTATTGAGCCTGGAAACGACGTACCAGATTCTCGATGGAGATTTTAATTTCCGAAAAATAGAATTGTTTTCCTCTCAGCTAAATATTCATTCAACGTCCCTACTCTATACGACGTTTAAAAAAATTATCATGGCCCACGCCTTAAATTAATTTGCAGAAACCCCAACAAGACTCCGCTCTACTAGTGCTCAAGTGTCACACATATTTCTATCCAATAACCGTAGTTTTGTGACTTCTGTCTTTACAATACCTGGAATAAACGAACACAAGATTGTAGTTGCGAACATGTCCTGCGATGTCACCCTACACAACCACGCAAAGTATTTTGTTACGAAAGAGGGGACTGCGTTTCGCTATCATAGGAGCTGAACGCATTTTTCTTGATTTCAAAATTCAGAGTTTAAATTTGGATATCAATTCAGCCTGAAGTTTACCTTTAACCCAGACTCCGCAGGGGGCTCCTACACCTTAGGTATTTGGTGCTTGGTGAGTGGCGTCACCACGGGCCCCAACCATGTGGGCCGCCATACCTGCACGCACGGGGCGCCTGCTTTAACGGGTGTTGGTGAGTTGCGTCACTACGAACCCCGAGCCTTGTGGGTTCCCCCACGCACATCTGGCTGTGCGTGGCTTTACCCATGTCCGGGGAAGAGGGAAATCTGGTGGTTGAGCTGAGCCCGGGCTACGTTTAGACCCTTCGATGCCTTTTGGGCGTGGCAATATTCCGCTTCGGCCTCTGCTTCTCGAAGACTGGTGCCCTGGCTTAGCCGGACCAGGATGATTCAGTCAGTCGCCTCTTCTACGCTCTCCTTCTTTCTTTCACTTTCCTTTCACCTTTTGCTCTTTTATTTTACACTCGTTTCTTGCTTTTTTTTACCTTGTTAGGCAGCAAGGGCCAACCTTGGGTGGAAATAGGTATTTTTTCCTGCAATCACACTCGGGTAAAGTGCCCGGGCAGCACTGGTAGAGTAACTGTGTCAGCCAAGTTTTCCTTGTTATGGCACATTACCTACCGTTTTGTCGGGCTCCGTAATGGGCGGTGCACGCGGGCTGAATCTTTCTCCCAATTATAAGGGTTTTTTTTTAACTAAAAAGACATTTTGATTAGGCCTCAAAAAGGGTCTGTACCGAAGCACTAACACTTGATTTGACACCTTTAGTTGCTTCCTAGTTCCCGAGTTCTTAGTGATGCACTCTAAAACCGAAGAGCCAACAAGTTGATTGTCTCCTTTTCTCTTTCCAAAAACGCTGGAGGGTCTAGTAAATGAAAACTTTTTAAGCAAAGAAGTGGACGTCAAGTCACCTTCTAGTGGAAGTTCACACAAAGACTCAGGGTGATGCTCTTCTTGCTTTAAACACACTTTCTCACTACAAGGTCAGTGTAACGCCCCATCATACAATGAATACAACGCAAGCCGTAATCTCCAAAGATGACTTGCTAGAAACTCTAGCTACTGAAATCCTAGAAGACCTCTCCAGCCAGGCTGTGGTCGCCGCACGGCGCATCACACTTCAGCGTGACGGTGTAGAAGACAAAACAAAGCATCGTCCTGACTTTTCCTAAGACCACCATTCCACAAGCTATCAAGGCAGGCTACCTGCGTTGCCGCGTTCGCCTGTACGTGCCGAACCCGCTGCGCTCCTTCAAGTGCCAGCGGTTTGGCCATGGCTCGCAGAGTTGTCGCGGATCTGAGACGTGTGCGAAATTATCCAGCAAAGAGCATGTCATAGATGACTGTAAGGACGAGCTAAAGTGTGCTTACCTTAAATGGAAATACACTGCATACTCTCGATCCTGCTCTCTTTGGAAACGGGAAAAAGACATTCTTACTCTGAGAGCCCAACAGAACATTCCGTACCACGAGGCAAAGGAGCGAGTATTGTTTGCATCACGTGGTTTCTATGCAGAGGCAGTGCGCAGGGGACCCGCATGGCCATGGTGCCCACGGAGCCACAGATTTCTTTGGATGACCTGTGTCTCCCGTCGGGGTCGCCCTCTACCTCGGGATCGGTGCACCAGGCACCGTCAACCAGCGCTACAAAGGAGGTGGCCGCACCCACATTTAGGAAAGAGCAAGGCTTTGCACCCCTTGCTCCTCCCGCCGCCTTGCCCCCCAGAGGACAGGGTACGGAACTCCGCCTGTTTGGTAC
Organism: Ixodes scapularis; assembly: GCF_016920785.2. Taxonomy (NCBI): domain Eukaryota; kingdom Metazoa; phylum Arthropoda; class Arachnida; order Ixodida; family Ixodidae; genus Ixodes; species Ixodes scapularis. The sequence goes on along the minus strand of NW_024609881.1, from coordinate 123,619,016 downwards.
CCAGAGGAACCCTTGTCTGCCATCTATACCAGCGGCACCCAAGGGTCAGGCTCCGGTGACAGCCAAAGAGGAGCCCGTGGAATAGAGTGGGCCCAAGTCCGATGAGTATGGACCCACACCAGGGTCAGAGTTCTCCCTTCCTGCCACTGGTGGATCCACCAATCAGCAGAAGAAACTTGCTAAAAGAAGAAAAGTGCTCTCCGTATTGAGAATGATTTTAAGACCCGATATTTCCTCGGTAAAAATTTTTATTGACTTTATCTATTTTCTTATCTTTAGTTTTTTAGTCTTTACTCTACAGTTCTTTTTAATTATGACCTGCATCATGCAGTGGAACTGCAGGATTATGTTTCGAATTTGTTGACGATATGAGGTTCTTGTTTTGTATAGTGGACATGAATCTTCCGCACTCTGCTTGCAGGAAAAATATCTGAAACCATCCAATACCCATTTTCTTAAAGGGGCAGTGAGAAGATATTCAGTTGGAATGTTTTTCACTTTACACGAGCTAACTGGTAATATTGTGACTCACGGATACTCGGACGAAACCCCTTTAGCTAAAAAACTCCTTTCCTGCGATGTAATTTCAAGGACAAAAGTGAGCGTTAATTTTAGTTCAATATTTCTTTCGCAAAACTTGTTGACGTAGCTGGGCGGTCGCAGTGCCGCCCATTGAAGATATTTGGATGCGGTTCATAGATTGGACCCAAGCATTGAGTGGGCATTCGATTTGGGCTCGTGATATTTGATAGCTCGAAAAGCATTCGGGTGGTGGCCCGTGTCCATTCGCTGCAATGGCGACAACAGCCGAACCATAACAATGCCTGCAACTCAGCGCGTGTTCTGTGCCTTGCCAACCCCAGCGCGTAGGTATGATAAACAATGGTGGCATATAATGGGCCCCACACCACGTGACCGCGTATTCTGGCTGCAAATTGAGGGAGTGAACGCTGTACGCCTTTCTTTAAGTTCTTTTGCGACTTTGGTTTCGTGGGGTTAAAAGCGAACGGGTGTTTCACAGGTCATTAACGTCAGGGACCCGTTCAAAGCGGTATTTGCTCAAAGCAAAAAATATTATTGTATCCCTCTTTAAGTCAGACAAGATTTATAGAAAGAATTGCGTGACGACCTCTGGTGCTTCTGGGGAAGTTTCTATCATCGTAGACCGTGGCATCCTGGCCTACGAGGTCTCGACACCTTTCTCTGTAGGCTGTCGCAGTGAGGTTGCTAGAACCTCATTAATATCTGCTCTCTTTACAACCCTCCCTCATCTTCCTTGGAACTTTCCCAGCTTCAAACCTTAGTTTACCAACTGCCTGAACCTTTTATTTTAATGGATGATTTTAACGCACATACCCGCTCTGGGGCAGTGAACGGACTGACACCCGGGGCTCTGTTGTGGCACGGTTTTTGTCTTTTAGAAAAATGTGCGTCATAAATACAGGTGCGCCACTAACCGCTATTTCTCTTGCCTTGACCTTGCCTTTTGTTCCTCTGCACTTTTCACATATTTTTCTTCGAATTCGGAAGTAACTCCTAAGAACGTGACCACCTCCCAGTGTACCTTACTCGATCAGAAGTCCAACCTAGGCTTTCCTGTCTTCTTTCCCGTCGGAAGATCTCTTCAGCAGACTGGGATCTCTTCCAGTCGAACATTTACTCTTTCGTAAATAAATCGGAAGCAGTCTCTATTGACGATGCAAATGCGTTTATAACATCAACAATTCTTAAAGCAGCCCGTCTGTCTTTCCCGCAGACATCCAGCTACCTACCAAGACGCACAAAGCCATGGTGTGATGATGAGTGTCGAGAATCACGAAACCGTCAAAACTACCGATAGTTTTTCCAAAACTATCAATAGTGCCGCAGACCTATCGATAGTCGACTATCGATAGTACTATCGATAGTTTTGTGATAGTCGACTAACGATAGCCCTACCGATAGTACTATCGATAGTTTTTCGATAGTCAACTATCGATAGTTCTATCGATAGTATTATCGAGAGTATTTTTACTATCGATACAAATTTCTGGCGACTATCGATACTATCGATAGTACTATCGATAGTTTTCCACCACTAACCTAGCGTCCCTGCCTAACGGCGGAGAAATCCGTATAGCTTCAAGCACAAAAGCCTAATTTCGCTCGCAGAAACTGACTGCAGGGACTTTCAACTGGAGTCTAATTGACCGCCCCTTTATACTGAGGAGTGGCAGGTAAAGTTACGGCCAGGGAGGGTAACTAGGAGCCAAAATAGAAAAAAAAAACGCGAGATAAAAAGCGGTGGCAGGATATTTAGGCGCCGGCGGCTCGCGCCTTATGCTCTGGTTGAAAGGTTAGAGCGCCGGTATTTGACGTCGCGGAGTGAAAGTCCGGCTTCAAAACGCGCCAGAAATTCTCTTTTTTTTTCTTGTATTTTACTGCACTCCCACTAATAATGTAGGCAAGGCCCTATAAGCTCTATAAAAGCCTTGAGTTGGAAGTTCTGAGTCACCAGTTCGTTGTTCATGACCTCGGAAGAGCGCATACATTTCGACAAAAACCCCGAGACTGGGACAAAAAGGGACAGACAAACACAGAGTCTCAAACACAGCTGAATTTTATTCAGCTGTTTTTGAAGGAAGGACGCAACGAACAACGAACAGGAAGGACGCAACGAACAAACGATCAGGAAATGTTTCCTGGTCGTTTGTTCGTTGAGTCCTTCCTGTTATAGTGTTGGGGTGTCTTGAGGACTAATGCACTTTGGTCCTTCTACTTTGCTTTTGTGTTTGTATAAACGACCTGTTGTAGTGTTGGGGCCTCTTGGGGACTAATGCACTTTAGTCCTTCTACTTAGCTTTTGTTTTTGTATAAACTTCTCAGTTCTATTGTAATGCTTGTTTTTTGTTGTACTGCTTGTGGCACGGGTTTTCTTTTTTCTTTGTTCTTCTTTTTTTTCGTCTCTTTTGTTTGTGAAGGTTTCTCCCACTCTTTCCTTCGCTTCTCTTTTGATTTGTGTAGGATTTGACGCCTATATAAGCACCCTTCCTTGTCAAATAAAATTCAGCTGTGTTTGAGACTTTGTGTTTGTCCGTCCCCTTTTTGTCCCAGTCTCGGGGTTTTTGTCGAAATGTTTAACCACCACCAGCTCGTTTGCGCCCTTACCTTTTGTTCACTAGCGCATACATGTCTCTGGCCTTCTTTACCAACTTCCGCCACGCCTTCTGCATCTGCCGTGCGCTCCGCGCAAAGTGGACAATATCTTCCCATGCCTGTCTCTTCGTTCGCCAGGTCACTGTGCTGCTGAATTTCTCTAGAATTTGTCTTTTTCCGTTTTCCAACTGCTCCAATTCATTCCATTTGTTGATCCAAAGTCGTTTTAGGTGTTTGCTTTAGAGAGATGGTTTCCGATGTCGACGCCTGATTCATTTTTGCATTTGGTCGTGATCGTCTGCTATTTTAACTAAAATTCAACAAGTGATGTGTTAATATTACAAAACGATTGCCACAACAAAGTGTAAAGGGTAAAAACATACTTTTTATCACATTCCATGCAAGTAAAAGCATGATATCTTTTATTTCGGTTTTACTACTTTCTCAGACGTTTGACTTCCTCCCTTGCCTGTAGGATTTCGCTCAATCCATGCATCCACAGCTGCTAGTCTTTTTTTCTTTTTGCCTATTTTGTAGAAGTTTATTTTTTTATTTGTTTTTTTTAATTTTCACAACTGCAGTCTTTATTAGTACTCAATAGGCGCCTCGTGTTATTGAAAGGAGCCGTAGCACGAGCGTTGTATATTTAAAACACATAAAATTGTAGTTGGTGAGGAAAGGATGCTTGTTTAGGCTCCGTTTGTGGGAAAGTCATATCGATGCTGTTATCTTGGTTTCCTTTTAATGAATATTATGAAACAATTGTATTAGCGCGTTAACTTGCCTTGATCTTTTTTTTTTCCTCACGGTGTTTCAAGTGAACAGGTGGGACTAACAGTAAAAACCGTGTAAGGCGCACTAGTGCAAGTGGAGGATTCCTAAACATGATCACAACTAAAGAGTGAGACACGCGCAAAATACAAAAAAAAAGGAAATTTCTAGCGCGATTCGAACCCGGAAATTTCACGCCGCGACAAGTACCGGCGCTCTAACCTCTCGACCACAGCAGCAGGCGCGAGCCACCGGCGCTGGCGGAGGTATCAATCAATCAATCATTTTATTTACGTCTGTACACGAGTACAGGCACTGGAGGCATGAACAAAAAGCCGAAAGATGTCGGCTTGACGAGGTTCACGCCCCCTTTTTTGGCAAACGGCAAGCAATCGAAAGAAAAAGAAAAAAAAAAGTCAGATACTTAAAAAAAATCACTGTAACAATAGTCAAAATACACGTTTAAAATTGGGCTATAGAGTACAATGTCAAGGGAAAAAAATACACTCTATATGCTAAAATACAATTGTATGACATAAATATTCATAGAAACATCAGTTTTAAGGAATGAAATGTTAAATGTTCGATGATAATGTTATTTTCAATTAAATGGTTTAGTAAAAAAGGAAGGCGATGTTTAGCATTTGAGTTCCATAGGTTGTTCGACTGAATGGTATCCTCCATACTTCTTCGTGACGTACGTTATAAGGTATAATATTTATTTTTATTAATTCTGCTATGTTACTAATGTCAGGCGTATTTTGTTTAATACTTGCTATATATCGAATAAGTAAAGTGTATTCATACAGCTTGTTTAAGAATAAGACGTTCAATGATTTAAGCAATGGTTTCGTGTGGGTTGATTGTGGTACATTGATTATAGCTCGGATTGCCTTCTTTTGAAGAATCGTTAATTTGTCCAAGTTAGTTGTAGTTGATGTGCCCCAGACCAAGTGACAATAATTCAAATGTGACATGAATAAAGAATTGTAAATGAGAAGCTTAATTTTGACTGGCAAACTTGAACGGAACTTGTTGAGAATGCCAACAACACTTGAATTTTTTTTTATTACACTTTGAATGTGGGTGTCCCATGACATGTTTTCATTAAACATTACACCTAAGGTTTTTACATTCGGGACGACTTCAATGATAAAGGGGCCAAGTTTCAGGCGCAAGTTAATATTTACCAATTTATTATGTGGCTTAAAGATAATCGCTTTTGTTTTAGATGTATTAATTAGTAGAGCTTTTGCTTCACTCCATTTATGTAAATATTCCAGTGCGTTGTTAGTGGTTTCTGCAAATGTGTCGATATTGTTAGCTGAAAAAAGTAGTGTTGTGTCATCAGCATAAATGATGAAAGTGGTGTTTGGGCTAATCGTTACAATGTCGTTTATATAAATGTTAAACAGAAGTGGGCCTAATATACTTCCTTGAGGGACACCTGTTTTAACGCTTGAAAGTCTGAAGAATAGTTGTTTATAAAAACAGATTGTTTACGAAATTCTAAATACGATGTTAACAGGTTTAGGGTTAGTCCACGGAAACCATAAAACTGAAGTTTATTAATTAAGGTGGTATGATTTATGCGATGAAATGATTTAGAGAAATCAACAAAGACACCAAAAGTTAAAAGTTTTTGTTCGAATGATTTTAAGATGAATTCTTTTTGATTTAGTAGTGCAAGTTCAGTTGATCTACCCTTCCTGAAACCATATTGTGATGAGGTTATGAGCGAGATACGGTCACAAAAAGAAGTCATACGACGATGAATAATTTTCTCTAGGCACTTCGAGAACACAGGAAGAATGGAAATTGGTCTGTAGTTTGAATGATCGTTTTTGTCTCCACCTTTGAAAATAAGTATAACTTTCGCAATTTGCATTTTTTTAGGAAAGATTCCGGATGAAATTGAAATGTTGAAAATATGGGTAATTATGGGTGTTAGTATGTCCAGTACATATTTAACAGGCTTGATTTGAATGTTGTCAATATCAGTACATTTGCTATTTTGAATTGTGTTAAACATATGATAAACCTCATGTTCATCAGTGGGGGCGAGGAAAGCGCTGCTCTCATTCGGCGTTCCTAAGTAAATTGGTGCATCGCAGTTTTGTGTGCCCTGTACTAGGTTTGCAAAATAATTGTTTTCTCGTAAGGTTGTTTCTCCGACCTTTATCTCGGTTACATTGTTTAGCTGTGCTGACCGGTTCAAAAATTTATTGATTGGTTTCCATGTCTGGTCTGGCCTGGACATTGACTGGCCATTAAATAAGCATAGAAGATAGTTATCTTTCAACTTTCTCAGAAGCTTTGTCAGCCGATTTCTATAGGCTTTAAAACAGCATAAATCATCAGAATCTCTGGTCTTCAAAAATGTTCCGTATAACCTGTTCTTTTTCCTTATCATTTTTAAACATTCTCTGGTTATCCAAGGTTTTTGTCGGGAACTTTTTGGGCGAATAGGCTGGTATTTAAACGCTATGTTGTATATACGCGTAAATTTTGTAATGAAGGTATCGTATGCGTCATCAGGATTACCCAAGTTATAAATTTCATTCCAGTATGTGGCGTTTACTGAGGACCTAAATTTTTCGAGGGTGGTTGCGTTTACATTTTGGAACGTTGGTAGATCTTCAGTCTTATTTTCTTTGTTCAGAGTGGCGTGGATTGTAAACATGTACAGTGGCAGATGGTCGCTTAGCTGTGCGTTGATAACTCCGCCAGACGTGTTGCGTGTATCAGTGTTAGGAACGAACAAATCTATCAGTGCTGATGAGGAGCTTCTTATGCGAGCTGGTGAGTTAATAACATTCACACAACCACTAGATTCAAGTATAGATGAAAATGAGCACTGCGCACTTGAGGGACGAAGCATATCTATATTAAAGTCGCCGCCAAGAAAAAGAGCATATTGAGCGACATTCACGAAATCGAGAAACCTCTCTAGGTGTGAAAGAAACCTTCGATATTACCATTTGGGGGTCTATATATAACACTAAACACTTGTTGTTCACATTTCAACGATAATACTTCTAGGTCATCGGAAAGAAATGAAAAACATGGTAAAATCTCACAGCAAAGGGTATTCTTAACATATATCAACACTCCCCCACCACGTTTGCTTTCACGGTTTAAAAAATATGCCTTGTAGTGATTTGTTTGTTTATTTATTTATTTATTTATTTATTTATTCAATATACCCTTCAGCGCCCAGAGGCATTACAGAAGGGGGGGGGGGGGGGACATACAGCCAGAGGAAAACAATAAACGAACTCTAGGTTTTGTGACATAAAGCTTGCTAGTGGAAAGAACAAGAAGAATAGTAAGCATTATACAATTATTAATACATTTGACATATCAGGAGATAAGGTACAGGCACTCTTCAATAAGTCTGGAAAAAAACACATTGTTGGATGATACCATGACAAGCGACTCGGGTAGACAGTTCCATTGATGAGTGGTAAGAGGAAAAAAAGAGTGCTTAAAGATATTAGTGCGGCACGAATATTCGCGAAGCTTATTCTGATGATCTACCCTGCGTGATATGAAGTGAGGCAACTGAAGGAACGATCCCCTGTTTATGCCCGTTTTGTTATTATAAATGTTATGAAAGAATTTTAAACGTAAAGCGGATCTTCGGCATTTTAGCGGCTGCCAACCAAGACATGCATTCTTTTAGGACACTCGACCTTACAGTATAATCATAATTTCCGGTCACGAATCTCGCTGCTCTGTTCTGAACTCTTTCAAGGTTGTCACACAGATTCTGTATCTGGGGATCCCAGAGTACACAAGCATACTCAAGAATGGGCCTTATATTTGTCAAATACAATGTCTCCTTAACTTTGGGAGGGCAGTTTCTAAAATGGCGCCCAAAAAAATACAACATACCAGTCGCTTTAGCGGTTATTTTGTTAATATGGGACTGCCAAGATAACCGCTCTGTAATGGTTATCCCAAGAAATTTTACCTCTGGGGTAACGGTCAGTGTAGTGCCATTCAAGCTGTATGATTCATTTGAAGTACCTCTAGCTCATTTTTGTACCAAGTTTCAGTTAGCATGATGATGTCAAACTGAAAACTGAACTCCTGTAAAAGTATACAAAAATTCATCTTCCTTGTTCCGCGCGGAACATAAATTCGAATGAAAAAAAGATAGCTTTTTACCTTTACAAGATACAAAGTTTGTGGTTATCTGATTTGGTGTTAGTTCGGCTGAGAAAGCCATCATAAAAACAAAACAAAAAGAAAACAGCTTTGTAAACCGGGTAGAATAAAATCAAACATGTCACACTAATTTAGCAAGGTCATCGGTGCTAGTGATAGAAACAATCCTGGAGTTTTCCGTTTTGCGCATATATATTTTGCCTCCACTCGCTTGTGTTTTTCGCTGTGTTTGTGTTGTTTTTTTGCCTCCACTCGCTTGTGTTTTTCGCAACTGTCATTCCCAGAAGCTTTTTTAGTTCGGGGCACAAATGCTCATTAACGCAGATAGCGGTACGTGACGCATGACCGAGATCAGCAGTTGTCATTCGTTTCTTCCGTTCTTTTTCGATGACCGCGTCTCTTTTTGAGCGAAGAACGAACTGAGCAATGACGTTGGGACATGCTGATTGCTTGCCTGCTGGCACGCGGTGGCAAATGTCAACGTCACTTTCCGCAATCGGTTCCTCGATCAGCTCGCCGATCTTCTGCAAAACAGCGGCCAAGTTTTCGCCTCGAGCCTCGGGAACGTTTTTTATCTCAATATTTCGATTTCTGGAATATTGTTCACAGAGTGTGAGCCTCTGGCCGTTTTGCTCAGCGTGTTTTTTTATATTCTCGCATTCCCGTTGCAGCGCAGCGTTCTCAGTCTTCAAGCCAGTGTTTTCTTTTTTAACGGTGGTTACCTCTTTCCTCAGATCTTCAAAATCTTTGTTGAAGTTTTCAAGACTAGCCTTGATCTCTCTCGATTTCTTCCGTAGGTCCCTTTCAAAAGAGCTACGAAATTCGCGTAGATCTTGTTTAATTTCTTTTTTCAGATCGTCGCAGAGTTTTGCAAGGTCAGCACTCATTTCAACGCTTCAAGTACAAAGACAAAAACACGCTAAAGACGCTAAAGGCAGCGGCGTCAGCGGATTGCTCAACGGTAAAACGTGTGAAGAAAGATATTGATTCCAACCTGTGAATGTTTGAAGGTTGTAAATTATGATGTGGACGATTCGCTGCCGCCGCTGCCAAAGTGGTGGTCACAGCCCGCAGCCTCCTTTATGCTGGTCCATGGTGGTGGCGCTGTGTTGTCCCGTCCAAAACGCGGCGGCAATAGATCTATTGCCGCCGCGTTTATCTTGCGTGTTTTTTTTTTCCTTTATTCCGGCCAATATTTACCCTCTCTGGGAGTAACTTTACCTGCCGCTCCTCAGTATAAAGGGGCGGTCAATTAGATTCCAGTTGAAAGTCCCTGCAGTCAGTTTCTGCGAGCGAAATTAGGCTTTTGTGCTTGAAGCGATACGGATTTCTCCGCCATTAGGCAGGGACGCTAGGTACTTCCTTGTCCCCATGGAGCTTGTCACGTGACATAGAAATCCCTCTTGGCCGCAGCCGCGCCGCGACTGCAAGATGAGCCAACGCCACAGGCGTTTAAATTGCTGCGTGCAAAAGCACGTTATATAAGAAAACAAGCGAAAAAGATATCATTCTGCTCCTATGCTTCGTCTATAAGTAGTTTTACACCACGCAACATTCTGTGGGACAGGGTAAGGCTAATGGACGTCGATTATCGACCATTTTTCATTCTCTTTCAGCTCTCTGAAAATGAATATTATTCGTAGTTGCACAAAGAGGCCAATGCACTCGGTAGGAAATTTGCTCAAGTTTCCAGCACCCAAAACTACACTCAGGATTTTTTTTAAGTTTAAATCAAATACGCAAAAATGCGCCATTTGTGTGTAAACTGGCGGGAATGAGGATTGTAATCGACATTTTTTGTTGGAGAGTTACGTCCGTGCCTTTTACTTAGTAAAGCTTAAATCTCATGGAGCAGACAATATCAATTATGTCGTGCTTTGTAACTTGCCTGATTTAATTTTTCTTATTCAGTTTTTTATCATGTGTGGACCAAAAACCAATTTCCTCTTAACTAGAAAAACGCAGTTGTGGTTCGAATCTTAAACAGAGAAAAGACATAAGCGAAGCCACGAGCTGCAGGCCCATCGCTCTGATCAGTTGTTTGAGCAAGATAGTTGAACGGCTGGTGAATAATAGATTAGTGCACATCTTAAAGCAAAGGCATATTTTAAGAAACTTTCAATGTGGTTTAGCCCATCTAGACGTACCGTAAACCATCTTGTACGCTTTGAAACTTCCGTTCGTGAGGCATTCGTAAATAATCAGTTCTGTGTTTCCGTATTATTCGGCCTCAAAAAAAACCTATGACACGGCTTGGCGGTGTGGCATCCCTCGGGACATCATGAACATGGACATTGGAGGGAGATTGTTCAATGGCATCATGGACCTGCTCCAGGATCGCACTTTTCAGGTGCGGCTTGGAACAGCCCTCCCTGACAACTTTTCCAAGGCGAATGATGTTCCACAGGGATGTGTGCTGAGCGTCACACTGTTCATTGTAAAAATCAACTCTATATCTTCCGTTATTGCACCCTCGATTTTTCACTCCATCTATGTTGTCGATGTTCAGATCTCCTTTTCCTCGTGTGACTTAGCTAGCTTTGAGTGCGAGTTGCAACTGAAAATTAACAATATAAGCCGATGGGCTGATGAGTATGGTTTCAAATTTTTTGCTGATAAGATTGCGGTTGTATGCTTTACTCAAAAACAAGGAGTGACTTTCGATCCATCACTACATATCAAGGGTACACCAATACTTGTCAAGAAAGAACAGAGGTGTGAAAGCTTGACATTTGACAGCGAGCTTACAATAGGTTCCCATAAAAAGTCCCAAATAGTGAAGGCACAGCTCCTTCCTAACCGAGTTGACGACACGAAAATTATTTTCTCATTCGGGTATTCATTCCCCCTTACGTTTTCCATTCTGCCAACAGCCTGTTTAATAAACGCCGCTTTTTCTTCATGCCTGACTGCTCTGTCCTCGACTGTTCATTTTTCTTATACTTTGAAACTTTCCTCTTTTCCTGCCTCAGTCTCGGGCTAAGAACAAAATGAGTAAAAATCAAGCTGATTTATAATTATGATTTAAATCAAACCCGTTTTACTATGATGAATTAAATCAGACATTTTGTGCAAAACTAATCTATTGTTTAATTATGTATCGTTTGTTTACTATTTGATAATTTCTATGCTTAGAGCAAGTCGTCTGCTTCTTTTGCAGGGGTTGTGGTGACGTCAGAAAGACGCCGAGCTATGATTGGCTCTGATTCAAAGTTAGTGGGTAGGCCTCAAAGCAAGCTGCCTTGAGGTCTACCCACTATCCTTCATTCGGAACCAATCAGAGCTTGGCGTCTTTCTGACGTCACCACAACCCCTGCAAAAGAACTTGCGCTCCGTATAGGCATTTGTTTTTTTTTTGTATTTAAAGGAGTACGGAAACGAAATTCCAGCGATCAATAATAATTGGGGCTATGTGGATATGTATACAGCGTGTAGTTGGTCAGCCATTTTAAGGTTGTGACGAGTCACTCGCTGTAGATGAGCAATTTAGCCACTGTGGTACAACCGCTAGCCTGGGGTCTTTAACGTGCACCACGCAGTAGTAATACACGACCGCACGCCGGTATACGATGCTCATCCAGATCGAAATGGGCAGGGGTGGGCATTGAACTCCAGCGCTTATATTTTCGCTTTAATGTGTTGCATGTTGCACCCTAACCTCAAAAACACCAGTCTTCCGTTGAAAAGCACAAGAAAACTAATTTTAAAGCTAAATAAACGATCTTTCAATGTGCACCTGGTGGATGCATGCGGAGCCTATTTGGGAGGTAGTCTAGCAACGTTGTGGAATCTGCTACGTAGTCGTGACGTAGCAGATTCCTTCGGAGCAGCGCCGCTCTTTGGCATTTCAACGTTTTCCTTCTTAGCTTTCCTCCTGAACTCACAAATCGCGCATTGTACCAAACGGTCCAAGAAGACGGAATAGGGTGCCTAGATGTTTCCGCCGCTCCGCTGTTTAGGGTGGCGACAACGTTTGTGATACCTGTTGCCGACAAACCAGTGTTGCCTACCTCGTTACCATGGCAACCTCCGCTGTTTCGTCGACCATTTTGTCACACTCGCCGTCGTGCGCTCGCGCTACTCCGCTAATCCTCGTTAGGGCTAGGGAGCGCCCACCGCTCTCGTTCCGACGGCGAGGTTTCGGCGTGCGATGACGGTCTGTTGCGTTCCATTTTGTCGAGGGGACTCACGTTTCGATAAACGCAACGCATACTTCCTCCTCGCAACTTCAAAGTATGAAACACCCGAATAAAGAAAGCGACAGCCACGACGACCGCCATCCCGCTGAGCCTCCGACTCGTCCGACTCCTCTTATGAACGGAAACGGAAGTGGCCTCAGTGTTGCCGGTGTGTCGAAACTACGAAAACTCAACGTTGTGTACGTTTAGCCAAATAAGAAGTGGGGCAAAATGGCGGTGGGAGAAAATCTGGGAAAGGGTAACAAGAAGTTGGCGCCACCCTAAAGCGGAGCGGAAACATGTAGGCACCCGGAAAGGAAGGACTCCCCTCTTTCTCGGACCCTCCTCGTTCGTGCAACCGGAAACAGCCATTCTCCCCCTAGAAGATTAGCCCGTCGCTCAAAACTCGAACAAAAGTTGCTTTTCCCACTCCGTTCAGCCCCAAGCTGACAGTGTTGTGGAGGCTACGTGCTCCTTGGGCCAGCCACACGCTCGTCACCTCACGGGTACTCCGAACGGCTCGGTTGTAACCATAGAGTTATTATAATGTACGCTAGAGGTTCAACTGGCGCTAGTGTCTACGCGACTTCCGTGACGCAAATTGAAGCAGACAGCAACCAGTCTCCTTTTGTGGTGCTCCCGTGCATTCCTATGGGAAAATGCGCGTGCAGTTTGTCTCTTCGCCGGAAAATAACACGGAACATTTTGGTTATTTGGGTCGTACCGAATAGTATGTACCTTGATTAACACTGTAAAAGTGTAATTGCTTTAGTTTGCGCATTTTTCTTCATCAGTGAACGATATTTAACTTCGCTACATTTCAGTCCCAAGCGTGTGTTCCACAGCGGGTGTGTAAAAGCAAGCGACGATTCAAAGCAAATTTAAGAACGAAACGAATATAGTGTGTGTTCAAGGCTCGCCAGCATTCCGGTGACGCTTATATATTGATAATATGACAGTCCTGTCACTATATGAAAATGACCCCGTCGTGCATGAGCGGATTAAAACATTCAAAACGTATATAATAAAGTCTGTGGGCTGCGAAAGGTGTCTCTTCGCATTGGTTTCTCTGCCGGGCAGCTTTTATCGGGCACTTGTTCTCAAAGATTTCGAGAGTGCGGGTGATATTTTGAACGTAGAACGAACATCTTCGCTCAGAGCAGAAAGAATAAAGTGGTACTCACTTATTTAAAGTCGGAATAGATTACGTGGCCTTCAATTTATTTTGATCGTACATGCACTGCGAGTTACTGATCCAGTGTTATTGCGTAGTTCCTGCCGCCGCTCTTGATTTTCCAGATGTCCTTCGTTCGTTTGGCATGCAAGTCCCCCATACTGGAAATCGCCCACGCCGCGTTCGCGCTAACAGTGTCCGACAGTGCACATAAATACACGTACGTAGCCGTTTTAGCACCGTTTTTAATGCGATGAATTCGAAAGAAAAACGCCGTAACTGACCAATTCTTTCGACGGCCTGACTGAGAAATGTTCCAAGCTACCTAGTACGTACGAATTATTTGGAATATTTGCTCTTATGATCGAGCGCAGGGAGAAAATGCACTCGCTTTTTTCCATAGAAATGCATACCGGAAGTCAATTTTCGACTGGTTGCTGTCTGCTTCAATTTGCGTCAGCACACTAGCGCCACTTGAACCTCTAGCGTACATTATAATAACTCTATGGTTGTAACGCGCTGACGCTACTGACAGCACCACAACGCTGACAACGCCACCAAGAGCAAAGCTGATAATCACGCCAGCCTTGCTACGTCACGAATGCGGGGAATCTTTTCTTTCTGTTTTTGTTTGCGCCGGATATCCCATGACGCATCGCGCTCTCCGTTCGCTTCTCTTCGAGCGCTTGCTCAAGTGCACCGTTTGGAACGAAAAATATAGCCAATCGTTCAAAATACAAACGTGCGATTATCATTTACGGTTATTATCCGTCATGCTTGACTCACTTCCGAACAAAATCGGAATATTTCAATTTTTGTTTCCGTAACCCTTTAATGGGAGAGAATTAAACCATGCGCGATCACTGGGGAGAGAATCTCTAACAATAGTTAACATTTTTTTTAGTATGTCCAAAGTTTCATGAACAACGCCGCATCCATTTCCCCATATTAGAGCGCAGCTCTTATGGTACGTTTACACTTGCGGATCCGCTAGCGAATCCGCGCAGCTTTCGCCGCTGAGGCGAAACGCTGGGCGGAAAACGCGGCGGCGAGCCGAATAGGTCCAGGACCTATTTCTGCCGCCGAACGAGGCGTTTCGCGGACCGGATGTGACATTCTTGTGCGGCGCGACGCTGCCTACGTCACGAGTACGCATTCTTCCGGGAGCAGCAACGCCCGGGAGAGAGAGAGCCGAGGCGGGAACTCCCGCGCCTTCTCGTCATATCTAACGAGACGTTACGGGAACCGCTGCCGCAGCCGCCACTGCTCGAAGGAAACAGATGTAAACACAACCAGCTCGCCACCGCCGCCGCCGGGAGCGGATTCGCTCCTGCGGCAGCGGATTTCTTCTCAGGTGTAAACGTACCATTAGGCGCCCGTTTCCGGCTTGAGCGGCGTCGGCGTCGGCGTCGCCGTCGACTTCGCCATCGGAGTTGGCGTAACCGCGCGGTGCATGATGGGTAACCTTCCCCGCTAAATTTAGCGGAAAAATTTCCCCCGCTGAACTTAACAGAAAAAATTCCCCGTTAAATCTAGCGAAAAAATCCCCGCGCTAAATCTAGCGTAAAAATTTCCCCGCTAAATCTAGCGGAAAATTTTCCCCGCTAAGTTTGGCGGAAAACATTCCCCGCTAAATTAAGTGGAATATTTTCCCCGCTAAATTCAGCGAAAAAAATTTTCCGCTAAATTTAGCGGAAAAACGTCCCCGCTATATTTAGCGGAAAACTTTTCCCCGCTAAATATAGCAGAAAAAGTTCTCCACTAAATTTAGCGGAAAAATTCTCCGCTAGACTTAGCGGAAAAATTTTTCCCGCGAAATTTAGCGGAAATTTTCCCCTGCTAAATTTAGCGGAAAATTGCGCCTTAATTGGGGGCGAGCAGGAGAGGAGAAGGGGCGTAGCCCCCTCTCTGTACCTTCCCCTCCTCCTCCTCAAGAGCTGCGCTCTAATTAGGCGTTACAGGGGTTGTAAATGGCTTTCATTTTTTTTAATGAGCATATACCATTCCACGTAGCACTTTTCTTCAGCGATGAACCTCTTGTCTCGTACAGAGAGGTGTTTACTTTCTACAAAGCATATACGTTTACACCGCTTGTAGACAGTAATTTTTGGACATGCTAGATTCCTTTTGATTTTAACTTCATACCCAAATAATACTCGTTCTCGTGTTTGGCGTACTACGGCCCATGTTCCTGCGGCACCATAAACCCCCCAATTCATTCATTTTTTAAATCAGGCGTCTGTCCTATCCCGCATTTTCTCGGCCAATCGTCGAAATGACGTACCTTGGATGAATCGGGAACTTGGAGCCTTGATAAACAGAAATAATCGCTTGTTTCGTCAATATTGCTAATCGACGAAATTTACAGTGTATTCCAATGTGAAATAACTAAGATAATCACAAGAGACATGGCGCAAGTCACAATATATGTACGAAAGAGCATTATTCGAAAAAGTGAAATGAAACCCTAAGAAAGTGTGGAAATATGTAGAAAAAAACAAGGACAGAAATTGGTGTCGCTATTCCTGACCTAATAGATGGTGATATTTATTGCTCAAACCTAGAAGGCAAAGCTGGAAGCTTCAATTTATACTTCGAAGCGGCATTAACAAAGCCGGTCAGTATAGATAGGGGTTTCCAAAATAACAGTGGGTTTTTGCACATGAAAAAAAAATATTTCAGAACAAGGCAACAAATTGTTGTTGTAGAAAGTCAAGAAAAATTCAGCGCCTGGACCAGTTCGTGTCTCAGACTACATGTTTAAAAACTGTGCCGCTTCCGTTACCTCATGCTTGACGATGTTGCTTAGAAAGTCCTTTGAGCTGGCTGCGTTGCCCCTTGATTGGAAAATTACAAATGTATGCCTCATACACAAATGTGGTCGTAAGACCTATCTATAGGCCAATCTTATTGGCAAGTGTCTCCTCTAAATCGTTAGAGCAAGTACTTTACTAAAACATTATCAGCCATAAACAAGCAAACAATTTTATTACCCAACGTGCGATACAGAATGTATAGAATTCACGCATGTCATTCCTACTTTGATAAGCAGCGGCCATCAGGTTGACTGTGTTTTTTCGGACTACCATAAAGCTTTTGATGTTGTATTACTCACTCTATTGCAAAAATTATCTACCGTTCATATTTCTGATGCCCTTTTAAAGTGGATTGAAACCTTCCTAGAGCGAAGAAAGCAAAGCGTGGTTCTGGATAGTGTAGGTTCGCCAGATATTACCGTGTTATCGGGTGTGCCGCATGGGTCCGTTTTGGGTCCCCACCTTTTTTATCTTTTTAAATGATCTCGCTGTGAATGTTTCTAACCATGTAAGACTCTATGCCGATGGGTGCTGTTTTTACCGTTACGTCGCATATGAAGCGTATTCCTAATTATTAAAAATGACCTTGATTTGATTTTATCTTGATGTCAACCATGAAGAATGACCTTCAACTTCAAACATTCCAATCTAGCGAGGTTTAGAAACAAAATGCGACCTTTGAACATTGAATCTTTCCTAGGTATTACAAGTTTGTCTGTGGTAACAGAATATAAGCACTTATGAGGTTTTGTTTTCTAGCTAGTTATCTTGGAACGCACACGTAAATTATATATCTTCAAAGGCTAGCCGCACATTAAACTTTTTTAAACGCCGCTTTAGTTAAGAACCCGTAATATTTAGACAAGCGTTGTGTACGACAAACGTTCGAACGATTTGGGAATGTGCTTGCACCGCGTGGGGCGCTTCACACCAGGTCACGTACGGATAAGCTAGAGCACATACGAAAACGAGCAGCACGGTTTGTGTTGGATAAACATGGTGTTTCTTTTTTTTGTTTTTGTTTTTTAAATATCATCTGATATTTGTAGCGAGTTAGCGTGGCCTGCTTACCTGCTTTCTGGAGGAAGTAGCTGAGTTTGTCATTATTTTCTAAACATATTCAATTGCCGAAAAGTCATTTATAAGCATCAATACATAAAATATTTAACTTATGGGTCGCCCCCTTACCGATCATCATCTAAAAGTCCGCAAGTACAGGAGAAGAATAAACACAATTAAATAGGCATTTCTTATCTAACTTTAAACGAACAGAAAAACCAACCAGATGAAATTGCCTCTTCGCCAGTTTCGTCTATTTTTCGGATCTGCGGAGCTTCTTGTTCGACCAAGTGTCAATTTTTATTTTGATTGTTGGTGTGTTTGCCAATTCGTTGTTTTCATTTTCTCGCAAATGTTTTCCTGTATTACTGCTTTCATTATTGATGTCATGAAAAGTTTTCCGAATCACATGCGTATTTTTGATGTATAACTTTATATTTTCTGTGTTTTTATTTACATGCCCCAACAATAATGCAGTGGTAGGGGCGATGTTAACTTTTAACTTAATCATTCTTTTCCCAGAATAAAAACAAAAATCTATAATTTTTTGTATAGATTTAAAACACAATTTCAAATCAGCGTCGCGACAACGAACACCACACTTATCACTTTCTGGTTTATGGAATGTATTAGTATATCCCCTCTAGCTTGTTTTCATGTAGGTGCTGTAAGTTACCCTAGTCTTCTTTCTCAGCACGTCCCTTATCAAGAGGAGTAAACAGTGGCGTACCAAATTGTTTTTGAGTGGGGGGCAAACCAGACCCCCCCCCCCCCCCCCACCCCAGGGCCGGGGGGCGGTGCCCTTGGTATCCCTTGGGCGCCGCCGGCCAGTGTTTGCCTTGTCCAGTGGCGGCTGTTTCAGAAAGGCGAGGGGGGGGGGGGGGGGGGGGGGGGGGCAAAATGCATGACTTGTGTTCCACTCTGAGAACTGGGGGGGGGGGGGGAGTACCCCCCTTGCTCCCCCCCCCCCCCCCCGGGTTGGTACGCCCATGGGGGTAAACACTACAGGAACCCACTACAGAAACAAAACATTTCGGGAAAAAAAAACTTAATTAATCTGCCACATTTTTTTTCTTTATCACCAGAACTGCACTTTGTTATTTCCAGTGAATTTAAGCGTCCAAAGATAGGACAAGTTTTCGCGTTTGTCAAAATAATTTGACCTTGCGATAGTTAATGATTTTAGAATTTTACTCGTTTTAGAGTTGTCGAAGGTTATGAGAACAACTTGGAAAGTAAATGAACTGGGTCATTTGAGAAGAAAAGAATGTGTTTTAGTACTCAGGAAAGTAAACTACCATCGCAGGGAGCTGAAGCCTTCGTGAGAATGGGACGCTAGTGGACGAGATAAAAACGCCAAAGTTAAAGACCATGACGTCTGCTGGGTAAAAAAAAAATAAAAAATAGGAGAAATATCAATTTCTTTTATAAGCTAGCTGACGTACATCTCAGCTCGAAATGTTCGTTACAAGACGTGAAATTGTGAACACCCGTAGCACTTATATCGACGAAAAAAAATCTTGACAGGAAGAAAAGGAATAATGTTTCCTTATTCGGAGACTTCTTAATTACAGTACACCTTAAAGACGATTGCCATATCATTCCTTCCTCCAACAATATCGTGCATAGGTGGACGGGAGCTCAAAAATCAATTTGGTCTCCTTTTTTACCTTTTGATCCAGGCAACGGCATGTCCTTAAACTCTCGCCTTCTAAGCCGATCGCTAGCTCCCCAATCTGACGGAGTTTCAACTTGCTGGGATGTTTCGTCCATTTACGTGGGCCAAGAAAAACGGATCTTTTTTACACGCCCACTACTGGACGCCCCTGAGACCCAGCCCCGAGGTGCCACTAAAACACAACACCCCTGCCTTGAAAAAGCAAATCGGTACGCAATAGTAAGGTTTGAAAATTCAAAGTTAAATGAGCTCACCTCTGCCAAGAGCACTAGTCAGAGAGATAATGGTGGAGGCTAATGCGTTCGAAATGCGAGCGTCCTCGTGACTGGGAGCTTTTTGTTATTATCTAGTGTTTCATTAAAGCTCCTTAACAAAAGAAGAAGCGACGTCTGTCATTGAGAAATACAAGGTTTTAGCTGTGTGAACGTATACCAAAATTATAAGCATTAAGATACCGTTCGGTTAATAATAAATGTGCAGTGCGACCGCCAATTAAATAAATTAGTGCACCTCACCGAAGGACTCACAAATAAACAGATATCGTTGCATTGCGAAACGCGCACGTGAACCTCGATTAGAGCTGTTCACGCGCACTTCTCTCCTCGAGAATCCCAGAGAAAGTTGTCCACGGGCACCGTGGTAATTGGGGTGACTCCTGCCCATTTCTCGCTTCCAAAAACAAGTTGCTTATTTTCTAATTACCACAAAAGTCAACTCCGGTTCGAACGCCAGCCTGACACACCGATGCATCTAATTCACGGGCAGCAATGTTACGTACTGGGTGTTCGGGAGAAAATGCAAGTGGGTTTTTTGAACTGCGAAATGCCCACGTATTGTCAAACGCTCGTGTTGATCGTGGTTTAAAGTGTATACGATATGTGTTGTCACGTGCTCGTCGCCACTGGTGGATAATGCCCTTTCCTCGCTTGGCTGCAAGCAGCCCTAGCAGATGACTACAGTGTGTATACACATCTTTTTAAGGCTGCGGTCCCACGGCAGCCATCTTGAACAAGGCGTCAGTTCAACCAATAGATGGCGACACGCACCCGTGGGGTGGCCGAAACATTGGTTCACAGTGGGATGGCTCGAGCACCATCACGCTCCCCTCGTGGCCTTGCTCGCGCCGCTGCCAGCTGTACTCAGCTAGCTCAAGTAGCGTGGCCTAGCGTGGCCCAGCAAACGGATGTATGCGAGAATGTCAGGCTGGGTATAAATTGTTCTCTGGTATTAGCGGCGAGATGTTTTGGTGGCGCCCTCCTATGGTTCCCCCTTGTGACGTCATTACCTTGCAAACAACAAGTTCGATAGTGTTTGTAAATAGCATGGTGGAAGCTTGAAATCATTGCGCTCTCAAAGGAACACTGCCAACACCGTCAAAATTAAAGTTCTTTCATTCCTCTTAATTCCGTCGATAATAAATCCCCTTTCCGACGTCATAGTGAGCGTTCGGCCAATCGTGGAAGGTTGACCACAGCGACGTTTTCGGTCACGCACGGGGCTAATACGGAGATGCGGTTCGGCGGTTGTAACGGGCTTTCGCAATAAACCTTGCCAAGAAGGAATCAAATGTTGATTGACGTGTCAATATTCTATCAATGAAAATTTCTTCTGCAGGAATGCACGCTCAGTAGACTCAACTTCCAAGACACCAGTGGAAGCGGACGTCAAGTAAACCGCGTCGCGATTTACGGTACTTACCTCACCATTTTAATGACGACTAAAATAACGTCACGAAATATTGTGTTTCACGGGGTCCGGAAGATGTTGTAAAGGTTGTTACATTACAGTTCCAGAAACTTTCTGGAAATACTCGAAGTCTTCCTTGAGTCCAACGCCATCATGAACAGAAACTGAAAACGATCCACTATTCAGTCGGTGGGTGGCGAAACGTGATCCGCATCTGCGGAGTCATGGTCGATGCGTACTCTAAGTGGCTGGAAGTTTACACGATGCCTGCCACGACGTCCAAACGCGTCATTGACGTTCTACGGTCTCTTTTACCTACTTTTGCCCTACCGAAAATACTTTTCTCTGATAACGCGCCAAATCTTGCTTCAAATAAAATAAACAAGTTTTTGAAGAAAAAAAAAACCGGCATCAGGCATCACATTAGTGCACCATAGCATCCTGCAACTAACGGGCAAGCAGAACAGATGGTGTGCGAAACTGAAAACTCCCCTTTTGAAGCTTACGGAGGAAGGAGTTCAGTGAAGAATCGCCAGGTTCTTGTTCCAGCAGCACGCGACGGTCTCATCTTACACGGTAAAAACACCCGCCGAAGCAATACTGTAAAACCCTTTAATTTCGCGGCCCCTATTTTTCGCGAATCAGTCACAGATGACGTAGTCGCGACCACCAAATTTCGCGAATTCCAGACGCCTGCATTGAAAATCTTCAGAACCGAAATTTTCGCGCGCCCTTAAATTTCGCGAATTCTTCAGTTCGTGAAATTCGCGAAAATTGAGGGCTCGCGAACATTAAGGGTTTTACAGTATTCGGCGGACAAAGAGCCACGCCCCTCGATCTCATGATACTATGGCCTACGAACGAAGATCGAGAGATTCCCAGATCGGGGAGTAATGGCAGTTTATCCGGTCGGAGAACTCGTCTACGTGAGGAATTTCAGCGGAATTCGGGCCTTCCGAGTAAAACTTGAGTAGAAAAGGCTCTATGTTGGTTGACCAGAAGGTGTCATCCCTCTGAACACGTTGGATATCAATGCCCTTGAGTGTGAATATAACAAAATCACAAAACTCTCTTTGTGTATTGTGTAACTGCCCTTGTATTTGATAATAGAAGCTATGGTGGTGATTTGGACCTTTCACACCGGGCTCCTATTTCTTATTTTTCGTCTCATACTCCTCTGCGGTTTAAGTATGCTTCAAGAATCTTTTGGAACGGGGACACTTTACTTCAACGAGGCCATTTGTTCCAAGTAGTCAATCAGGGAATGCTGCTAGAAATCTGTTCCTCATATTAACGAATAAGCCGCACTTCTGCACAGTGCAGGTTTCCTGTTCCACGTACAGTTGTAAAGCAGCCGCATTGATTCTACCATATTCTGTTGCGGGTGAAGAAAGTATTTGGGTACACGATACTTGAAACAAGTCTGGCACTGTACGTTGTGGTTTGACACCCACTAAAATCGTCGTCCTTATACAGCCTCATCATATAATCATTACCTCGTCACCTCATATTGCTCTTCATCAACAGTAAGTACAATAGGCTGCCGCCATATTACAATCCATGATTTGAAAAATTGAGTCGTTCAGTCCTTCGACAAATTTATGATTTATATAATGTTATTGCGTTACATTACCTCGAGACCATTGACGTCCATCGTCGATCTTCAAATACTTATACCTGTATATAAATTAGACGCACAAAAGGGGGGAGGGGGGGGGGGGGGGAAGTCGGTGGCCAAAGGCATGGTCTAGCGCACACCAGCTCGGAGCGCTTGGAGCCAAACGCTCGCGCTGCAGAACCCACCCCGCCCCATGCCCGTTTCGATCTGGATGAGCATCGTACCGGCGTGCGGTCGTGTATCCCTACTGCGTGGTGCACGTTAAAGACCCCAGGTTTGCGGTGGTACCGCACTGGCTAAAATGCTCATTTACAGCTGAGACACCAGACGCCCACTAAGGCGGACTAACTTCCGGCTGTATAAACATACACACAACAATTTGCAATTAGACGCCTAATAAGAAAGAACACAGCGTGCCGACTCTTTTCTTTGGATGCCTTTTTTTAAACCAACGAAAGCTCGCGCGTTCTCTCTTTTGGGACGGTTAGAACGGTCGCACATGAAACCCGCGTTTTTCCTACCCGGCCGCTTCGTCCTTTCATTATGTGCAGTTGGTTATAACTAAATAAGCTATAATAATGGTGAAGTATTTTTATTTAGTTTCAGTTTCAGTCAGGGAAAGGAGTTTCGCGGGAACTAGAGTCAATAAATGAGCGGCGCTTAGAGTATCGGCACTCTCTTCCCCGACAGTGTTGCGAACGCCGCCATTTTGGTGCTTGTGCAGAGTCGCAACTGCCGGTCGTCATGATTCAAAAGTGCGACATTCTCAGCATTAGATTCGGTGTTAGGAAGCTCATGTAATGTTGCTTTGCTTTGTCGCAAACTGTTTAAAGTGGAGGACGGAAAAGCGTTTCTTGTGATTTCAGGTAAAGCTTCAAACAACTGGAAACCATGATGTTAAGCCACAATATGGCCAAGTGTCGCTACTCTAAAGCGTAGCTTATTTAATGACATTATTCATGCTCTTGTTCAAGAGGCTTGTAATACCTGGAGGGGCCATGACGCAAGCCCCGTGGATTCCACAAGCCTCTAGCTTTTGACATCTGCCTCTTCCTCATTGTTCCCGCTTGTGCCAGTAAAGTAGCTACGGTTCAGAGTAACGACACTTAGCCATATTGTGGCTGAAAATCATGGTTGCCAGTTATCTGAAGCTATATATAAAATCACAGGAAACGCTTTTCCGTCCCCCACGATTGTTTCAACAACCCGCGACAGAGCATTGCAATATTGCATAAGCTTTCTAGCACCGCATCTAATGCTGAGGAAGTCGTACTTTTGGATCATGACGATCGGCCGTTGCGTTTGCACTGAACAAGACCCAAAATGGCAGCGCCCAAAACAATTTTGGGGAACGAAGTGCCGATACTTTAAAGCTCATTTAGTGGCTCTAGGCATGAAGTGAACTCGGGTGTATTCTTTTCCTTTTCGTCTTTACTTTTTTATTAATTTCAATCATATCAAATAATGAACACATTATATCACGCTACGCTTGTGTAATTATTTGTCTTAGATTGCTTAACCTGACTCAGTACTTGAGCCATTCATTTATCGATTGCAAATCTTCCAATATATATTTTTAATGTGAAAGTAAAAAGACTCGGAGATTCAGTCAGTCAGTAAAACGTTTATTATTTGGCCGAAAAAAAGAAAGAGAAAGGATAGAATGCAGCGGTGGCCGGACGCCTGGCTGCTAGGCCGTGAGGGAAGTCAGATATGCGCTTGCAGTCCCGCCTCGAACACGAAGTCGAGGAGGGTCCGCAGCACACGCTTACGTGCACCCTCTGTTCCTGGAGGGTGCGTCCAGCTTTCGAGCTGGATAATATCGAGTGGCCGGTGGCGGGATCGTATTGCTGCCAGGTCCGGGCAGGACCAGGCAAGGTGGGCGAAGGTAGCCCGGGCTCCGAGTTTGCAGCGCTGGCACATTCCCGAGGACTTGTTTTGGCTCCATGTTGCTATTCGTGCTGGATCGACCGTTGTGTCCGTTCTGATGCGCAGAAGGAGGACTCTTGCTCGACGACCCAAACCCGACGGAAGAGGGTCCGGGTCCTCGGGCAGAAGTTCCTCGAGCCGAATGCGACATTCGTTTCTGATGAGAGTGCGGTGCTCGTCCGGGTCCAGTTCCGCGTGATCGTTGAGGGCGGTGGACTGGCGGTTGTAGGTTCGGAGACAGGAAGCGCGATCACGCTGCGTCGCGTATCCGTGTTCTGATTGATGTGAGGGACTCGTCTCCTCGCCCGAGAGGAAGAGTGCGGCACGGGCGATTCGATGAGCCTCTTCATTTCCAGGAATCCCGGCGTGGCCAGGTACCCATTCGATCTTGACGTGAACTCCCTGGCCACGAAGTTGCAAAGCGAAGTTTTTATTTTTCGCACTAGCTTTGAATGGCTGGCTCTAGCCTTGCATTCTTTGATTGCTTCCCGTGAATCTGAAAAGATGCGAAGGTTCGCAGGGAGGGCGGATGTGGAGGAGGACATAGCTTCCTGGGCTGATGCTAAAGCCAGGCAAATGGCGTGGAGTTCTCCCTGTTTGGTCGAGGAGGAGGGAGGGATGACATCGTGGTATGCAGCCTTGCTCATGGGGAAGAAGGCCGCAATTGTCTTCCTTGGTTGTGGACCTTCGAGACAGGCGACGTCAGTGTATACGGCAGCGAAAAAGGCGGGGTCCCAGCTGTTGACCGTTTTTATGTGTGCGCGACCTCGACGGGCGAGCTGTTCAGCATCACCCTTTCGGGGCAGTGGGCGGGTGGTGGTTATGTCAGCCAGATCTTCCCATGGAGGGAGTGTGGCTGGATAGCGCGGAAGTTTGGTGGTCGTCTTGTCCAAAAGGGACAAAATGCCTCGGCCTGAAGGGGTAAGTTGTAGTCGCTTTTCGTGAGCGCTCATTCTCGTCTCGACGACATCCCGAAGGTCGTTTATTCCAGATGTTGCTCTCAGAGTGCTGAGAGGGGTGAAGCGTGGAAGTCCGGTGATTACGCGCCGAGCACGGTTGTTGAGAGTTTCTAATTTGGTCCAATGTGCCTTAGAGAGCCAAAAATGACGTGCTACATAGCAAACTCGCGACACCACGAGTGCTTTGTACAGTCGTTTGGCGACGGTATCGGAAGCACCCCCTCCAGAGCTGCAAATTCGGCGGATGACGTTGAGTGCCTTGTTACGAGTTTCTATTGTCTCTTCAAGCCAGGAATCGGCAGCAGCGTCCTCTCGAATTGCTATGCCGAGCACTCGCACAGAAGGGGAGGGGCTAATGCGTCGTCCGGCCAAGACGAGATGAAGTCGCTCCGCTACTTGAGCATCACGATACTTTTTGGACGCGACACAGACGTAAGTGGTCTTCTCGGGGGAGGCACGAAGTCCCACCCGGAAAAGATGTGCCTCGACGACGTCCAGTGCATGTTGTAGAACCTTTTCCTGTTTTTCTAAGCTGCAGGTGTGAGAAGCCCAGATCGTCAGGTCGTCGGCATATAGGGTGAAGCCGATATCGGAAATCTCGGCTAAGGCGTGCGGCAGGGCGGCCATCACGATATTAAAAAGTGTCGGGGATAGAACGGAGCCTTGAGGCACTCCCAGCCGATTCGGTTTGGGCTGGGTTTGTTCTGCTTCTCGGCCAGTGGCTACTGAAAACGTGCGATTGGCCAAAAAGCTACGAATAAAATTGAGTGCTCGGCCAGAGATGCCAAGACTGACCGCAGCTGTCATGATGGAGGAGTGCGGGACGGAGTCGAAAGCTCGACTGACATCTACGGCGACGAAGGTGCAGGCGTGATTCTGCCGTCGACCTTTGGTGCGGATGATATGGTGGGAAATGAGAGCCAGACTGTCCTGCGTACCTAGGCCGGTCCGAAAGCCGGTCTGTGCAGGGTGAAATGCGTTGCTGTTTTCGAGGTACCAATCTAGTCTGGCGAGAACCATTCGCTCCATGGTCTTGCACACGCAGGAAGTGAGCGAGATTGGGCGGAAGTTTTTAATGGTGTTGCGGGCCTTGTTCCCCTTGGGGATTGGCACGACGATCGAGTGCTTCCATGCTTGGGGGAGCTCTCCAGATACCCAGATTGCGTTAATCCAGTCAAGGAGCTGCAAGCGGGTCTCGTCAGGGAGGTTCCGAAGCGTGGCAGGGGTGACGTTGTCCGGCCCGGGTGCGGATCGCGTCTTGCTTTTGTGAATCGCCCAATTTAATTCCCCAAGGGAAAACGGCCGGTCCATACCGTGGTTGGGCACAACGATTTTTTGGGGGAGTAGACGGGGTCTTTTAATACGGGCTGAGTGGCTGGCTGTGGGAAGAACGCGTCTCCGGCCAAATTCGCAAGTTCAGGTTCCGTCAGGCCCAGTTGGAGGGCGAGAGTTTGGGATGCCGTCTTGCTTTTCTTTTTGCCCATGAGAGCTCGACTTGTGGCCCAAATGAAGTACCATGACTCGAAGCACCAAAAAGTGCTACGTTTAATATAAAATATCTAAACAAAAAAAATGTTACACTACATTAAATTTTTTTTCTGCATATTATTAATAATAAGCACTACATCTGTAGCTAATTTCATTGTCCTAGCACTTGTCATTAAAAACATATTTGTGCTGAAAAATGTCAATTCTAGGGCAATATTTCAAGGGTTGAAAAAAACAAAGTAGTGCAAATACCAAAAAAGTGTATCGTTACCACTAGTGCCACTAAATAAGCTCGCTTGCAGCTTTGCATTTAATTGCATTATAATAATTACCTTAAATTGCAAGCTTCACCCTTGTTGGTGTTAGACTGGTGGCGGCTGATAAAACCCGTTTGCTCTACTGATGTCTAACCCCTGGTTAGCTCAATTGGTAGAGCGCTCCACCTGTAATGGAGAGGTCCCGGGTTCGATACCCGGACCAGGCGGATTTTTTCGGTCGCGCACCAGTCACCTAGCTGTGTTTGGAGATTTGTGTTTGTCCTTTGTCCCTCTTGTTCCCCTTCTCCAGGGATTATTTTCGTCATTCTTATCCAGCTCGCTTGCAGCTTTGCATTTAATTGCATTATAATCATTACCTTAAATTGCAAGCTTCACCCTTGTTGGTGTTAGACTGGTGGCGGCTGATAAAACCCGTTTGCTCTACTGATGTCTAACCCCTGGTTAGCTCAATTGGTAGAGCGCTCCACCTGTAATGGAGAGGTCCCGGGTTCGATACCCGGACCAGGCGGATTTTTTCGGTCGCGCACCAGTCACCTAGCTGTTTTTGGAGATTTGTGTTTGTCCTTTGTCCCTCTTGTTCCCCTTCTCCAGGGATTATTTTCGTCATTCTTATCCAGCTCGCTTGCAGCTTTGCATTTAATTGCATTATAATCATTACCTTAAATTGCAAGCTTCACCCTTGTTGGTGTTAGACTGGTGGCGGCTGATAAAACCCGTTTGCTCTACTGATGTCTAACCCCTAGTTAGCTCAATTGGTACAGCGCTCCACCTGTAATGGAGAGGTCCCGGGTTCGATACCCGGACCAGGCGGATTTTTTCGGTCGCGCACCAGTCACCTAGATGTGTTTGGAGATTTGTGTTTGTCCTTTGTCCCTCTTGTTCCCCTTCTCCAGGGATTATTTTCGTCATTCTTATCCAGCTCGCTTGCACCTTTGCATTTAATTGCATTATAATCATTACCTTAAATTGCAAGCTTCACTCTTGTTGGTGTTAGACTGGTGGCGGCTGATAAAACCCGTTTTCTCTACTGATGTCTAACCCCTGGTTAGCTCAATTGGTAGAGCGCTCCACCTGTAATGGAGAGGTCCCGGGTTCGATACCCGGACCAGGCGGATTTTTTCGGTCGCGCACCAGTCACCTAGCTGTGTTTGGAGATTTGTGTTTGTCCTTTGTCCCTCTTGTTCTCCTTCTCCAGGGAGTATTTTCGTCATTTTTATCCAGCTCGCTTGCACCTTTGCATTTAATTGCATTATAATCATTACCTTAAATTGCAAGCTTCACCCTTGTTGGTGTTAGACTGGTGGCGGCTGATAAAACCCGTTTGCCCTACTGATGTCTAACCCCTGGTTAGCTCAATTGGTAGAGCACTCCACCTGTAATGGAGAGGTCCCGGGTTCGATACCCGGACCAGGCGTATTTTTTCGGTCGCGCACCAGTCACCTAGCTGTGTTTGGAGATTTGTGTTTGTCCTTTGTCCCTCTTGTTCCCCTTCTCCAGGGATTATTTTCGTCGCCCTAGGACATGCTCCGTGGGACCCACCCCAAATCGACGAGCGGAAGATGAACTCGCATCGGTGGAGCTACCCGCCGGAGACGGTCTGTCATGAAAAATGGCCGCTGTTTGAACTTGACAAGCCTACCAACGCCTGAGCCGGCTGAGCTTTCCGACGACCAGACCGTACTGTGACTGTCCAGTTGCGGAAGAAACACGCGGCAGATGTCTGGCGCATTACCCTTACCTAGGAGCTAATGATTAGACAAATAGCGAGGAAGACGTCAACGTTGACCCCCGTCCTAAACCGCAATAGTGGCGGGACACGCAAAGCGATTGCCAGCTGAACGCTGGTAAGACTTTAAAAGACACAGAGGGAGCAAACCTCACTTGCACGGTCGTTGCCTATACTCCTTTTGTCTTTAAACTGAGACTAGAAGCTCCGCCTTCAGCGTCAGTTTGCTGGCTTTCGAAAGTGCTTTGGTTGCGGGTACCTGCACGTTCACATATGTGTTAGCAAAGGCACAAAGCTCGCGCTGAAAGCGGAGTTTCTAGTCTCAGCTTAAAAAGCCTCTGACACGCCAAAAAAAAAATCACCCTAGTCGTGATTTATACAAGCAGACGACGTTTCTTTTATTTGCTTTTCATCGCTTGATGTTGCTGTAAAGGTAGAAGAAGTGGACTCCGTGAATTGACGTGATCAACTACAATGCCCAAAAGGTGCTGTGTGAGGGACTATATCCCGGTATTTCAGCAACTCAAGAAGTGATCGCACTGCATGCATTTCCGAGAGACATACAAGAGATGGACCGGAGGCTGACTGCGGCTCCCGCAGGACAACTTTTAGAATCCGTGGGTAAACGATGGATACGCTCGATGCACTTTGGTGATGATGATTACAACCCTAGGCGAGTTTACTAAAGCTCACAGGTCTCGAAGTGAGACCTCAACTGCAGGTCTGTAAGTTTCCTGCTCATTTCCATGAAGCAGCGGCGCTCAAGAGGATTGAATTCAGGCACCACGACGCATCGGCTGCATGTGCACCTAGTAAACAAGTACTACTCATGTTCTACAGGGTGAAACAAAGAGACGCCAGGCGCTTTAAATCGACCGGAAAATTCGGTTTCTTAACCTATCGCGCTACGACTTTGCGCAGCGTTGCCCACAGATGGTGCTTTTTTGTTTTGTTTTTTCATAACAATTGCAAAGAGTGAACTTACCTGAGGTAAAAGTAAAGAAAGAAAAAGGCGTAGCTCCTATGGAAACGCAGCGACGCCACCGGTCTGCAAACAACACGGCGCCGTTTCGCACGGGAGACAAGAGATGGCGCAACGCCGCCAACAAACGAGCATACGGCGCCGAGAGCAGGCATTTTTAGCAGACGATCTTTTCGACTCAAAACCTTCGTCGCCTGCGCGTTCCGCAGGCGGCGACAGTCGCAGAAACAAAAAAGACAGGCGCGGTAACAAGGAGCTGCAGTTCCTTGTCTGCTAAATACGCCGGCTCTCGGCGTCGTCTGCTCGTTCGTTGGCGGCAGTTGGCGTCGCGGCCTGTGTTGTTTGCAGACCGGTGGCGTCGCTGCGTTTCCATAGGACCTAAGCCTTTTTCTTTCTTTACTTCTTCCTTAGATAAGTTCGCTCTTCGCAAATTTTACAAAAAAAAAAAGCATGATCTGTGGGCAACGCTGCACAAAGTCGTAGCGCGATAGGTTAAGAAACCGAATTTTCCGGTCGATTTAAAGGGATACTACAACAAACTTTCGGCGCTTATTTTATGGTCTATATGTGTTCAAAGGAGTAGTATCACATCGAACACACCAATATCTTGTTAAAAAAGTCACGAAAAGAAATTTTAAAACGAATTAAACGATTACCGAAGAGCACCTGTTGGATGTCGCTAACGCCTCGTTTGTAAAGCCTTGACAGCTAGTGACGGAGGTTGTCTCGTCTCCGGCCACGACTAGAGCACTATATAGCTCCTTCGGAGCAGAGTAGCGCAATCTAGAACGCCGCCTCTCGGCGACTAGCGGCGAACGGCCGGAGGTTCCAACTGCGGTCAGAAATGCATGGAAAACGTGAGAAAATCGTTGTTTCTTCAGTAATGTGGGAATGTACGGAATGGCAATCGTTTTTGACATAATAATGGAACATTTTAGAATAATTTGCGCTAAGTTTTGTGCCTTGAAAGGACCTGACTTTTTTAAAAAATTGCTTGAGCGGCATCATGCAGCAGACGACACGGCGACGTCACACCATTCACGTGACCCACTCTGGCCAACCCGAAAAGCCCATCTCCGCTGCGAGCAAAAATCGTCTGCTTCAAACGCCATTGCCTTGGAAATTGCCTTCTCAAAATTTTCACACGCATCCGATATTAATAAAACTTTGATAAAGTGTTTAGTGCTTTACTAACTTCACGACAGGCTAGTTTTGAAAAGTGTGAACTCGCCGTTCATTTTTTAATCAGCCGTGTTGTATCGATCTCCATGTATTCTCCCATAGGGCGGGCCGCCTCCTGGAACCCTGAGTACCACGTGACTCGCGCCGAGCCGCTCTGTCGGCCATGTTGTCGGCAAAACACGGAGTTCAAAGGATTGCGCTACTCTGCTCCGTAGGAGCTATATAGTGCTCTAGCAACGACGAGAGAAGGGGGGAAGGAGGAACTCCCCTCTTCCCGAGAATCCCTTTTGTGTGTCGCAGAAGTCGGTATTGTCCCCCTAGAAGATTATAGAAGATTAACCCGTCACTCAAAATTCGTACAAAAGCAGCTGCTTCGGTGGCTGGAACGACTAGGCCACCCTCACGACGTCAGCCTCGCCGTAGCTTTGCTCGTCCTGAGACGACCTACGTCACGATTGCGTTGGATGTCACGTGGTCTCCGCTGGGCCTTCTCCGAGCGCTTGCCAGAGTGGGCCGTTTATAACAAAAAATACATCCACCCAGGCTCAAAATACAAACGTGCGATTGTCATTTACGGATATTGTGGATCATATTCAACCCATTTTTGAACACGACGGGAATATTTCAAATTTCGTTGAAGTATCCCTTTAAAGGGGTACTCTGGCTATTGTTTTAACTACTCCAACTAAATAGATTTCCGAAATCACTGGTCTTTGCCTTTTCCGGTATGCTACTTAATATCGGGAAATTCAGAATAGTTGTTGAGAAATGGCTGAGTGAAAATGATGACAAACCCAATGTTCAGATATACCCGCGCTTTTGAGTGCCGCGAGGTCGGGGGAAGGCAGGTTTGCGGGTCGAGCGTGGAGTCTAAAAATGGACTATGCCAAGCATTTGTTTCGTGCTGCCGCATGGGCGCTACAGTGAGTTTCCGAAGCATTTATTAACACCCTGAAGCTGCTTGTAGTCAGTTGGGAACAAAGTCTACATTCCAAAAAGTGAACTCCTGCCTTCCGCTGACCTCACTTTTTCATTGTTACTCGTAGAGACTTTCACATCAATAAACACTGCGAGGACCAAAATTGTAAATTCACCAACTTTGTGAAAAAAAGTTTGGCAGTTAAGACTGATTATGTGTAGGAATGCCAAAGCATTCCTACACGCAGCGCATTCCTACAAGTAGTGCGCCACGTCTTCCTTTCGCACACGACGGTGACATCACGCCCCCCCACTGCACAGGCACGACGGCTTCCATGACGAAGCATTATGTTGCTGCGCTTCTCTTTGTTTTATTTCTGAGGCGTGTCCGCTTTGACCTTGAGCGCACCCGCCGGCTTCCATGACGAAGCATCTGCGTTGCTTTGGTTTTCTTTGAGTTTTATTGGAAATTTAGGTGCCGTTTCGCTCAGCCAATGGAAATTTAGCTGCCGCTTTTCGCTGCTACAGACAACGGCTTCGGTGCAAGAGACAATTAATGCATTAAAAATTTACTTTGGCCCGATATTTGGGTCACCCTTCCAGTGATGTTGGCGAGTTGAGCAAATTTTCAGGCGGGGACTACGAGGCTGCAAGGCTCAGTCAAGCCGGCAGGTGCGCCACAACAAAGCCCAGGTGTTTCCCGACGAGTCTCCGGAGGTCGTCCCAGATACCGAGCAGGATCTCAAAGTTCTCCCGGCAGGCCAGGACGCCCGACGGCAAAGCGAGCGCGTCTCCCAGCGTCTTGAGGACCTGCGTCACCCGGGCGAAGACCCGGCCGTCCAGCGGCGGGGACAGGAGGTTGCAGACGGACGCGAATCCCGCCAGCCAGTCGTAGTAGGCCTGGCTCCCGAAGTCGGGGAAGCTCGCAAAGTCCGCATCGCCACAGGACCCATCCGGGAGGGATGGGTCCTGCGCAAGGGCGATTTTGGGGGCCTCCGTCGCGTCGTCCAGGGACCGACGGAGGACATCTGTCACACCTCCCGGCACAGCCTCGAGTCTGTCAGCCACCGTCGTCGTGCTGTCTCCTTTTAGAGAATCGCCCGAGCACGCTTTCGTTCGGTCGAGGGAGTCGGCTTCCGGAAGCTTGCCGGCGGGTTGGGGTAATGCTGGTGGCTCGCCGGACGACGGAGGGCAGTCGTCGTCTGCAAGCTCGACGGACTGTCTCGGCAGCGGGAGGCCACGAGACGCCAGGTCGCGGGACGCCGAAAGTTCGTTGGTCGACTCGCCGGACATCCGCAGATTGTCGCCACTCGCGAGCTTTTCAGACGATATTTCTACCAACGGAGGACTACCGGGCTCCAGAAGTGCACCGACTGGCTCATCTGACGGTTGAACACCGTCCGTTAGTTCACTTAATGCGGAGAGGCGATTGAATTTTGGAATTTCAATGTTTGATTCATGGGGCAGGGCCAGACAATTTAAAGCTCGGATCTCGCCGGTTGTTTCGAGGGAGGTGGGATGACCATTTGAGACTTCGCCCCGAAGGAGCAGCGATGTGCCACGAGTCTCGAGTTCGGGCTGCCGTTCTTCTGACACCGAGGGTTTGCAGACTTCCCGAAGCCCGTTGTCCATTTCGTCCGACAGCACTGCTACTCCGCAAGACAAATCGAAGATGGCACTCGCGCAAACTCCTGACACTTCTTCGCTTTCCGTCGTAACCGCTTCTGGACCGCTCGGCACGACGGCCGTACCGTCGGTGGCTCTCCCGGTGCTCAACGTGCCGGGGCGTAGCTCCGAAACCGTCGAGTCGCCATGCATCCTGGTCACGTGACCCCTGAGCTTGGACGTCCTCTTAAAAGTGGTCCCACACATCGTGCAGACGTAGCACTGCATCGGGTCGTGCTCACGTTGGTGCCGGTTCCTGCTGGACCGGTCCGAAAAGGTTCGCTCGCAGACGGCACACCGGAACCGGCACTCCGTCGAGTGGACCAGCCGGTGCCGCTTGAGGTCCGAGCCCTGCAGGAACCCGCGGTTGCAGACTTGGCAGACAAAGCTCCGCTCGTGCGGATGGTCGTGCGTCGCGGAGTGTGCGCGGAGGTAGTCGGGGCGGGAGAACTCCCGGCCGCAGATGGCGCAGGGGTGGCGCGGCCGCGGCGCGTCCGGGTTGTGGGTGCGTAGGTGGCGCCACAGGCCCGTGTTCTGGCGGAACTGCCGGCCGCAGGTGGGGCACACGTAGAGCATCTTGTTCTCGTGACGAGCCTGGGCCCAGGGAGGAAGGGAGGAAGGGCGTGAGAATCCCTGCAAACTTTGATTCCGAGAAGCAGTCGGTGCCATGTACAAAATGGCGCTCTAAAGTATGAGACAACTCTAAGGTTGCACAAAAGCTCCAGGTTTTAAAGCATAGCCATAAAAACATATTTGGAGAGTGCATTCATTACGCGGGGTAAAATATTTGCATTTGCACATTTTGAGCACATGTCATTTTAGGTACCAATATGGCATGGCAGGGTACTGTGGCGCATCTCCACTGACAGAGGCGCACCCATGGCTGGTCGTGGGTGCGCCACAGTAACCATGCTCTATAAACTGCAAACCTTTTTTTAGGGCGCTTTTGGCGTGCCTTTTGCCGAAGAAAAAGCACCCTACGAAGCACACTCGACACGAAGAGCGACGCAACCATTCTTAGGCCTAACCCCTTTCGCGACATCACTGGGCGCGTTAAGTCCGTGCTCCGGAGCGCGAGAGTTTGGCGCTCCTTTCACTAAACGGACAGGAGTGCCACCGGAGACTGACACTCGAGCGCGCTCTTCGTGCACCGAGAATTTCTCGGAGCGCGAGTGACTTCTTCGCACTCCGTGACGTCACATAAACGAACAAGATGGCTGCGCTGGGATCCGGTCAAAATGGTCCCGGTCAAAATGGTCCCGGACAAAATGGTCCCGGACAAAATGGTCCCGGACAGAATGGTCCCAACTGCCATTCCGGACAAAATGGTCCCAGTGTGGCATTATTTATTTGCTGTTTGCAGGTTTTTTTTTTGTATTTTCTACTCTTGATGGATATTAGCAGCGGCTTGTAACTCTGTGCACAAAGTATGTGCAAGGGCTCCGTCCCTTGAACGACTTTTTGAGGGGTTGGGTCATATGAATACATTTTCGTATTAGGCCTTCGCTTCAGCAGCGTCGACTTCTTGTCTCTTAAGTGATCTATGTAATAAATACGCTCATAGTTGTGAAATCAATTATTGATTTCTTTAATATACAATGTTCAGACAGAGCGATGCTGTTTCTGAAAAATAGAACACGGTGGTACGACAGGTTCATTTAAAAAAACCACTTCAAGAACATGTAGTACGTGTATGATAATGATTTCCCCTCCGCATATCGTTTTGAAGCTTGGTAGCGCTAATTTGAAATCAGGTTCTGGCGATAGAAACATATTGATCACACACGTGGAATATATCGGTAGAAATCAAGAGCCTTTGAGAAATAGAGCTACATAGTATAGGAAGAAGGGATTTAAAATTTGTTTCAAATGATTATAATGAAAATGTTGATATTATCCTCGAATGTGTGTCAAAATAAAAGTACCAAACCATTTTGTCCTATTAACAGCGCTCAAAGTATTGATAAATTCACCTGGGACCATTTTGTCCGGGTTTGCACTTGGGACCTTTTTGTCCGGGACCATTTTGTCCTGGACCATTTTGACCGGGACCATTTTGTCCTACACCCGGCTGCGCTGCTGTTGAGACCGTCGAGACAAAAGGCGTAGCCAGACCGCTGCCCCTTTTCAGTTGATTAGTGCTTAATCCAGCAGGTAAAAGCGATTTGATTTGAATGCCAAGACAGCAATTAGCGTTCCGAAAAAGGTTTGTTCGTGTATCTCGCCGGAAAAAAATTCATCTATCCAATGGTAGCACGGCGATAGCACAGCGACAGAAAATTTGTCGAAATGAGGAAACATTCGGACCGCTGCCTCTTTTATAATGCTTAGCCCAACGAATAAAGATACTTCGATTGGAAAGCCGAAACATCAGTGAGCAATGAGGAAAAGGTTTGTTCGTGCATCTCGCCTGAAAACGAATTGATCTATCGAACAAGCGTGCCGATAGCTCAGCGACAGAAAGGTTGTGGTGAGAAGACAGTCGGATCGCTGCACTGTTTTAGAATGCTTAGCCCAGCCGCGGCGAATAAAGATACTTAGATTGGAAAGCCGAAACACCAGTTAGCATTCCGGCTAAGGTTTGTTCATGCATACTGCCTAAAAACAAATTGACGTGCTATCGAACGACAGTGTGCCGGTGTCGGCGTAGCTTCCATCTCGCTGCGACACGAAACCAACGGAACCAGGGAATCTCTGACAAATTTTAGGGATTCATGCGTCGACGAGCGAGTTGAAGAATGTTGTCGTTAAATCGGAACAGCATGCATGGTCAATAAATAGATTGGCCAAGGTAGCCTTCCACATAAGTGCACGAAGCGAGTCTTCAAACCTTTCAGGGATATTAAAACATTCGTAGAAACTTCATAACGTCGCCGTCTCTTTTGCTTTAGACTCTGCCGCTCCACACGGGCCTAATTATTTGTATTTGAAATATTTTCGGCTTCTGCCACCCGTAGGTATCTACGGTCGGAACTTGGAAGGAGCTCGTGTGGCCCGTCGATAGTTTCTGGCCGTGTTCCAAAACTTATTCGATCTAACTCTAGGGTAAAGGTGGTTATCGAAAACCTACCCGCATCCAGCGTTTTTCTATTTTTTTGTCACGTGACATAATCCGCCAGGGTAACTCGGATCCTTTCGAGCAGGTTTGGAACGCAGCGTCGGTGTGTCGCACTCCTGCGCGCTATACGTCGTTTAGTTGCTGCGCTCGGAGCATGAAACTCGGAGCGTCGGAGTAGAAGTAAAGGAGCGCCGACTTAACCAACACCACCCAGACAGAAGGCCTCCACACGCGTCATCGTAGTCAGATCGATCGAGGCGAGAGATTGGGCACGAGTGCTGCGTCAGTGTTCGGCTGCGGCTCGTGGCCAATCAGCGCGTCGAAGGTCGGGCTCGGGTCCAATAGCCGACCGAGCGCGACCCGACTGTGATGACGTTTCATAGAGGAAGAGGAAACCATGCGGAGGCCTTCTGTCTAGGTGGTGTTGACTTAACGCGCGCAATGTCCAAAAGCGGACCACAGACGACGGCGTGTTTGTTGATGGACGAAGCACATCCAGGGCTGGGCAATTCCTAGACCCCAGCGTCGCTAGGCGTGCGCTACACGCGGTTTCACGGTTGATCACTTCCGCAACCACGCAACTGCAGCCATTACGAGAGCGGCTTGGCTTGTCTTGACTTGGCCTGGCTGCTTAGCGACAAAAGAAAATTAATTTCAAGACTCGAGGAGCCGAAAGTTCAAAGCGCATTCATTACACGAAAAAAAGTAAAAAGTTTAAATATTGATGCCCATTGTGGGGTTCATTATGCGAGTAAATACGGTATTTTGCTGCTCGTTCCCAATTTTCACCGAGAGAGGGTTCTCCCTGGAAAGAACATTTGACATCTGCATGCACGCGAAAAGGTGGCATGGCCTTTTCGTTTGCTAGCTGACAAATAAATTCCTAAAAGTGACGACTTCTCTATCGTTTTTGATGATGAGCCCTACCATCTCTCTGATGACTCATTGTTTTTTAATAGTGAAAGCAACACCTGGAGGCTGAGTGAATGTTTCCTTTCTTTTCTGTGAAAATCGCCTATTTTAAGAATTTTCTGCAGTGTTTTATGAAAAACAACTTTGTATGCAATAGGTTGTCTTCGAGGAACCGATCGCTCCTTATAGTTGCTGACAGGCTAAGAGTCTCGGCACACAAAATGCCGTAGAGAAGGCGACCTCTCCGCTAAAGTGGAAAGAGAGCTCCCCCTGATCTTTTAGCCTGTCGCCCACCACAGACAAGCAGGCGACTGGCAGCCGCCATGTCTCTGCTCGTGCAGACGAGCCCGTGCGAGCGCAGGCTCGCCAAAGCTAGTTTCGCACGCAAGCTGCACGTGCTTGCAGGCATGAGGCACCAGTCGCCCTCGCACTTGTCCGTACGTCCCATGCATTAAAGGACTTTTGAGATAGAGATTGCTGCCAGATTTCTAGCCTGCCGTCATCACTGCGGCCTCTATCTATTCACTTACTTACACGAGCAACCCGCAGCACCGAAGCATCATGGCGGGTACGGCCCAGGATTCATAACGAAAAACTCGTTTGTGGAACCTCACCGGGTGATAAATCGGTAAAAGCACTTCCGATCGTGTGGGGAAAAAAAACGTTTCTCACAGTAGGTGCGACAGGATATCTGTTTGATTTTCATTAAGTCGGGCAAAAGGAAGCAAGGACGCTGGGTGGCGATTCGCCAATTACCGCCGTGGTTTTCGTTCCGTACCTGGTGTTCGGCCAGTGCCAGGCGACTGGAAAATGTGCGCCGACAACTGGAGCACTGCAGCGGGCATGGCCGAGAAGCTCCACCTAAGCGGAAGAGAAGACGGGCCAAATGTTTCCTCTAGCTTGGATGAAAAACGTCGACTGGTGCATTTAGCGTCCCATTCTGCCATTCTGCCCAAGTGACAACGAATGACGTCGCAAAGGCCGGAGTGTCACGTTGTCAGATGTCCCGACATGGCAATACCGGCAAAAAGTAGGGGTGAATGCGGAGTATCAGAGGCCCGCAGGTGCAGTCTTTGAGGGTGCTTGGGGCTGGAGCTCCATGCGCTAACTACGAGCAACTGCCAAGCAGCACGTCTTTGGAAGACACATCCTCGTTCATTTATTACCGAGGAAGAAGAGACTATAATTCACGACGTAATAGAACAAGCAATTTTGCAACTTTCATCGTAACGAATGGCGCAATTCTGCCGAAAAACACTTAACTCCCGTGGCCTTTTTGCCCCAAAATATTTTTACACTTAGAGCGTCTAGATTCTTTTTACTTTGTACTAAAAACGAGTTTATTTGTGCGAGCTCGATACTTTGCGTCTTTATGAAAAGTGTGAATTTTGGCAATATTTCGTGGGAACAAAATCTCGCAAGTAGGACTGGTCAGAGCCGTTTATACTGAGCGAGGTGGGGCCAATGGGTGCAGCTTGTTGCCTGCTAAAACAAGCGGATTTCGCGATAACACAAAATGGCGTTGCTGGTTTGTCTCGTTTATTCCTCAGAAATCGCATAGAGTTCCTAGGAGTCAGAGCCACAAAATGGCAGGCAGAAGTAGTCCTCTCCTGGTTGTCAGACAACGCCGCTGTGATTGTCGGGCTGTCAAAATCTCCTCAAGAAGTCCAAACTCTCTCAGTGTAAACGGCCATGTATTTGTAACTATGGAGACGGTATATTTGCACAATGCTATGTTCGACACATTTTTCGAGTCACGAATTACGCTAAAATTTGCTTTTCCCGTAACTTAAGTTATTTACAGCCGTTAAAAATATTTGCGAGAATTGGCTCACTCCTCGAAAAACCATGCAATTAAGTATCTCGAAACAGATCTATACTCTGTTTCATAGTTAGTGTGCCACACTGTCAAAGCTAGTGGCGCGAGCGTGCGGCTTCATCTATGGTTTTGTTTGCGCGAGAACGCGTGCAAACGATCAACGAGATCAAGCCCCATGCTCGCGCCAAAAGCTTTGAGAGCGCTGCACACTAAGTATGAAACAGAGGATAGCAGGCACCAATCTCTCAACGTACAAATTGTGAGCGCCAAGAATTCCCATGGGGAGTCCCGTTGCGAAACAACCCCGGAGCTGGCCATGCATGCGACCACGTTCCGAGATATACGTGGGTGTGGACGGTGTTGCCAGGTAAAGTCCTCTCCTCGGTTGCAAGCGGCGCCATCCGACGACTCTTGAAACATGGCAGCCCGTTGCAGGCCTGGGTTCCCACGCTTCTCTACAGGAGCTTGTTTTTAAAGTCGATTTCTGGCTGTGCAACGTCACCTAGAGCGATACTGCTGTGCACGTCGCTTAGACGCATCTTTGGCATTCACCCTAGCCTCAATTGCGGCAAGAACAGTTTTACGTCCAAGCGAAGAGATTTTCGGCACGACAATCGAGGCACCAATATCGCAGAAAACACGCCGAGCAGAAAACGTGCGTGAAAAGGCGCCCGGCAACGGGACACTCATTTTGTTTTTGTCTCTCTTCCTCGGTCGGGCCATTTGGCCCGTGGAGACGCCGTCCGAAGAGGCCACTGGGGCACCAATAGGACTTCATCCGGCCGATCGCGTCGGGGCGTTTGCCACGCCGTGTGTCCACACACCCGTTTATATCTCGCACCGTGCACGCAATCAACGGCGCACCTACCGAGGTGGGCAAACTGGTGCCTGGTCCTCTTCAGCCCAGAGTCAAACGTCTGTCCGCACGTCTCGCAGGGAAACCTCTCGGCGCCCCTTCTGGACGGACCTGATGCTCCACTCCCCGCCCCTTCGCCTGGACGGGGAACAAAGGCCATCGTGATAATGCAATTAATGCAAAGGTGCGAGCGAGCTGGACGAGAATGACAAAAATAATCCCCGGAGAAGGGGAACGAGGGGGTCAAAGGACAAACACGACCGGCAACACGTGTTGCCGGTCGCCACAGCTGTATCCACCGACTTTCACTGGCACACGAATGGAAGGACGACTGCAGTGGCTAAACCCTACAAGCCCTATCCACCAGTCATGACTAACTAGTGCCATATTAAAGTTAGTAGCGCGTATACGTAGTCACGAACCAAGAAAACAATCGGTGACTAAGCAGCGACTAGTTACAGGGTGTTCACGAGCACGAATCGAGCGGGTGACTGATTATCTAGCCAAAAGTAAAGAAAACAGAAAACACCATTTGCTTTATTACCTAAGCATCAAGGAGAGCGCAGGGATTGGTGTTCCAAGCGCCACTCGCGCTCGCCTTCCCCGTACAAGAGATTCGAAGTAAAAAACCAAAATAAAGCAATTTCAAATGCACGTGCCAGATGCCATTTGTTTTAGATATTTGCTTTAGAAAAGTTACTACTGCCGAGGCGAGCTCGTGCGGCGCGTGGAACACCAATCCCTGCATTCTCCTTGATGCTTGGGTAATACAGCAATAGGTCTATTGACATAAAAAGATAGGTCATGCATGAGCATTACTTCAACGCCACTGCGTAAATGGGAATATTATCGTACAAAAACTGATATATCGATGTTTATTACCAAAAATAAAATGTTACATTAATGAGAAGCTGACTGCCTGGGAGACAGTTTTTTGAAGGAAATAAAAAGAAACTAGAGAGAGAAAACATGGAAGCTGCACTGCCAGACCAAATACGCAAATATGAAAGTCGCCGAAAATGCTGGCGCTCTTGTCATCCAGCGCCTTGCTGAGACTGCTTTAGCGCCATCTCTGAACACGTCTATTCCCACAATATTTGTTGCTCCGATTCTTTCTGGATCTGTGTCCCGGGGTTCCGAGACAATGAGTGCTGAATAAGTGCCAGTGGTCATCGGCGATACGAGTCGGACAAAACGCTGAGCCGCTAGCCGCCCGATAACACCGGCTAAACTAGCTGTAACCCCACTAAGATTTTTTTATCGCCCTCCGAGTCACTCGAGGTGACTAAGCCCCGAGTGACACGGTCCGTGAATATTGGGTGCTTGCTCAGCTGCGATCACCGCCTGCCACGTAATCATTTTAATCG
This sequence comes from Ixodes scapularis, assembly GCF_016920785.2. Lineage (NCBI taxonomy): Eukaryota > Metazoa > Arthropoda > Arachnida > Ixodida > Ixodidae > Ixodes > Ixodes scapularis. The sequence continues at coordinate 123,577,589 of NW_024609881.1, read as the reverse complement.
ACGACCTAGTTGGCAGTTAAACAGGTGCTAGTCACGTCTGGTGAACACGGCCGTAAGTGTCGGACACCAGACCGCACTGAGGCCGCCCCAAACCAATCGTTGGGCGCTTCAAAGGCGAGTCGTCCACGGCAAGGTCGGCAGAGTGAAACTCTGGCACCTCCACGTGCTCGTATCTCACATTATTTATGTTTGCTGCCTCGTACCCATGGGTCTGTGAGCTTGGCTCAAACTCCATCAAACTCACTTAGGAGGTTCAAAAGAATCGCTGAGAGTGGAAAGTTAGAAATTATATCGCGTCTTAGCGCAACAAACTCTCCAAAGTATGAAAACGAGGCAAGTTTGTGCGTGTGGAAAACCAACGGCTTCTCTGACGGATGAAGATGCCGTAACGAGGCCAGCCGAAGAGATCGGTACGTCGCCCGGGCGCTCCACCGGAAACGACAGTCCACGTTGTTGTCTCCGTAGGTTTAGTCCTCAACTTAGCCACTGGGGCACAACGATCCGATTCTCTTCCCGACGGCCCCGGGGCAGTGAACGGAAAGCAGCTCGGTTGGCCGCCAGACTCCCATCGTCCCCAAACTGACGCTACGTGCTCGCCAGACCAATGGACCACTTCCTTTCGTCACCCACTCTCTGCTCCAAGGGCAGGAGAGTGATCACGGGGCAGCAGACAGACGCACGACTGGTCCATTGAGCAGGTGCTTACGCACGGACGCGCGCAATCTCACGGTCAGTTAGGTGGTGCCCTGCGAGTGCTATTGCAATTCAAAACGAGGCTTGGCACGTCAAAAAACCTGACGCGTGTTCTCTAAACACTGGCGACGCTACATAAGCAGAGGGGAAAGTTTCATTGCGGCACCGACTTCTGCGATATCATCACGCGTGTACCTGTCGGCGAGCAGACGCGGATAGGTGGCGCCATTGTCATGTCTCGTGATCTGCATCTTTTAGCACACTCGCACGAGCCATCTCCTTGTCAACGTCACTCCATTCGTCGCTGTGTGGACTCCCACGGTGTACACCTTATAAATCTGCACAAAATAAAAGCGTGGAGCATGGAGGTACACGATGAAAGACATGTGCACGGTTTTATTTTATGTACATGCCTACACGATTGTTTAAAGGGATACTTCAACAATATTTGAAATATTCCCGTCGTGTTCAAAAATAGGTTGAATACGATCCACAATATCCGTAAATGACAATTGCACGTTTGTATTTTGAGCCTGGTGGCTGTATTTTTCGTTATAAACGGCCCACTTTGGCAAGCGCTCAGAGAAGGCCCAGCGGAGACCACGTGACATCCAACGCAATCGTGACGTAGGTCGTCTCAGGACGAGCAATGCTACGGCGAGGCTGACGTCGAGAGGATGGCCCAGTCGCTCCAGCCACCGAAGCGGCTGCTTTTGTACGAATTTTGAGTGACGGGTTAATCTTCTATAATCTTGTGGGGGGACAATAGCGACTTCTGCGACACACAAAAGGCATTCTCAAGAAGAGAGGAGTTCCTCCTGCCCCTCTTCTCTCGTCATGGCCGGAGGCGAGACACCCTCCGTCACTAGCTGTCAAGGTTTTTAGACGAGCATTACAAACGAGGCGTTAGCGACATCCACCAGGTGCTCTTTGCTAATCGTTTAATTCGTTTTAAAATTCCTTTTCGAGACTTTTTTAACAAGATATTGGTATGTTCGATATGATGCTGCTCGTTTGAACACAAATAGACCAAAAAATGAGCGCCGAAATTTCGTTGTAGTATCCCTTTAAGTCGCCGGCTTTACAAACTATAGCAGTAAATTTGGAGCTCTGTGGCAGGGCCACCTTATTGTAAGCAGCGTCTTTTTGAATACTGTGGCGCCATCTAGCGAGCATCAGATTCCGCGGCCATGCCGAGTGGTTAGAAACGTTGGCGAAAGTGCCCTTCGAGACGCCGCTCCCGCGTTGGGCATGCTAGTTGAGTGTCCCAAAGTGCTGGGTATTTGACTTGGGGCGCGTCTTGTCTACTTATGTGCCACGGACAGCGTTTTTCAACTCATTCGGAACATTTTTTTCCCCGCATTATGGCATGTGTCAGTGTGGCGATGCCGAGAAGAACACTGAACACGTCACCGATTGAAATCGGAGAATACTCAAAACATTTTTTAAGTTAACAGCGATTGAATTTTTCTTCAGGTTTTTTGTCGTTTTAGATGCAGTACATTGAAAATATGTTGGCAATCCGTGTCGTCCACAACAATGAAATATAATATGAACAATAAACTTTAGTTGAGTGCATTGGTGATAAAGTTAAGTACAAGAGAGTATAAAACATAAAGGATGGACAAGTGCGTTATTTTGTTTGTCCTTTGAGTTTAATTCTTTTTTGTATTTAATTTTAAAACAGATGCGCGATAAAAGAGAATTGCAGGGAATGATCGACAGCAGCTCCCTCCAGCTTGCAGATGTTTAGAAAAGTTGGAATTGAGGATTTTGTGTCGACCAGCGTGCCCTTTGTCTAGAACTGAAAACAGCGAAGTTGAGATGGGCCTATTGCCAAAGCGAGTCGATCAATGATTCAGCAATTCGAAATCAATGCATCAGCATGTTTCAGCAATACAAATTGAAGTCTTCTTTTCAGCTACGTTATGTACCAATTTGCAAAATATGAAGACGCGCTGCGACGGTTAACGTTAGGTCACGACTCTCTGCTATCGCGTCGGAGATTGTGATTAAGAAACTCTGATAGAACTAACTTTTCAATAATTCCCAGTCATACCCGCAGGGGAAACGAGCCTTCAACTAAGCATTGTAGATGATAAGATTGAGTTAACGTTACCAAAGCAAGATAGGAGCATTAAGATCAACTAAGTTACTAATAGTTACAAGCTGAAACAGCGATTCTCACGAGAAAACTTGCACCTACCTTGCAAACACTGCCCATGTTCATCGACGGTATACAGTGGTAGGTTTGGTGCACTCTATATTCGCGAAATGTTCCGAGCACACTCAAGAGGATGGCGTTGGGGTAAATTATCTCCTTTTACTGACGCAACCTTCTGCACCGGAGGTTTTGTCATTTGAAGGGCAAAGGCGCTTGAAGACATTGCAGCCAGCTGCCTTGTCGGATCCCGTGCGCAATACAGACGTCCTCCGACAATATTCTGTGCTTTTGGTCGTTATTCGTGCTGCCTATTACCGGACAACGATGTCCCAATGACCAAGGGATCGCCGTCAATGATTCCACTAGCTCTAATTACATCTGGAAGTAGAATAAAATAGAGGAAACCGCGAAGAAAACAACCGAACTTGGAGTAACGCACGCGCCCAAGGCGTTCATCGAGGTCTTTTGCCCGTTCCTAACCGCTCGGTGAGAAGGAAAGCACTGGCAGCCCTTTACTCGCTCACACAGTTTCCAGACAAGCCCGCAGTTTGCCCACACCAGGTGTGGGCAGTGTGCGAGCGCAGAAACCAGATTCGCACGAGGTGAAGCTTCTGCCCATGCGCCATGGCAACAACAGCGCCACCGAAAAACATCAGAACAGAGGCGTGACGTCACATTTGGTCTTGCCAACACGCAGTGCCCACACCTGGTGCGGGCAAATGGGGGCTTTTTTGGAAACAGCAGCGTGTCGGTCTTTTAAACCGACACGCTGTTTACCCTTTCAGAAAGGGTGGACTGACGTCACGTGCAAGCCACGTATAGGCGACCGGCAATGCAGTTTGGCACTACACGTTGCGCCATCTAGAGGCTGCAAAATAAAAAAGTGGGTAGGCCAGGACGACGCGGGTCGCGGGGACTGCGGCCGGGCGCATTTAGAAACCACGCGTAAATGTGGCATTTTGGATCGACGCGAGCTTTTTTGAGACCGTTTTTCGTAAAAGCAAGTTCAAACTTCGTGTCTCTATGATCTCACCGGGTTCCTGTGACATCTCACCTACTCCTAGAGTTCCCCAAAAAAATAAACGTCGCTACTGCTACGTAGAAGAATGTCACAGTGGCAAAGGTGACTCGAGCGTCAAACTTTAAATCTTCGCTTCAAGATCTTGGGAAGTGACACGGCGACAGGAGTGGATTGCTGCAGTGCGACGCATCAAGTAAGGGAATTTTACAGAAATTGTTCGAGTGAACAAAAATATATGTACTGGCTTGGAAAGTAATCTGAAAAACTAGTTTTGCAGACTTCATGGCAAAATAACATATTTATACAAGTTGTATTACGAGTCATTTAGACAGCCACACAGGGAAATATGGTAGGAACAATTTAGGCCGATTGTTGGCTTCGCTGTGACGTCGAGAATCGGGCAACCAAGTCTTCAAGCGAGAGGCCCGTCGTCTCGTTTCGGCACTCATAATGCCGTTTGGCACGCGCGGTCATGACCAAAACCTCCCAAACCTGCGAGTTTTCAAATACTGGATTTTTGTAGCACTAAATCTTGTTTCAGCAACCAAATTTAATGCCGAGTCTGGTAACAAATGTGACGGCGTGCAGAAAACAGGATGCTAAAGTTTTTCTTTAGAAAAAGCTCCGTGCAAAGCATAAATATCCTTTTTACACAAACACTTTGTTGCCTGTTGCCTTTTTACACCAGGCTTGTGTACTGCTAAAGAGCATGCAGAGTTTGATTCTAATTAGCCACATTTTATTTTAGTGTGTGGGGGCGTCGGGAGAAGAGGACGGTTGAACGAGGCACGAGCGGGGGCCAGCCGGCGAGGAAAGAGGAAGAGCGTGCTGCACGAGGGCCGGGCAGGAACGACAGAGCCGTTCTGGCTGGTCTGGCCCATGGCGATCCCCGGGAACATTCCGCCAACGAGGTTCGGATAGGGACCGGCGGAAACGGCGAGCCCTGGCCATACCGGCCTGGGCCATGGCGATCCCGGGGTGGCTCCGCAGCGAGGCCCTGGCTGTGATAGCCCCGAACAGCTAGCCTACGCAGCACTGGCGCACGGGAAGGACGATCCGCAGGTCTGGACACGGACTCCGAGTGCGAGCTCTGAACGACGGGCGACAACTAGGGTTGGCGGGTCCGGAATGCTGGCTCTCGAAGACGGGCAGCCGAGGAATACAGTAAACCGATTCACTGCCTTCTCGTTGTGTTGTGTCACTTTCTGGGAGACTAGCGAAGCACAGACCGATCGGGCGGCAATTATTATAGAGCGACCCTACAAGTGGTGAAGACAACTCCAACTGGTGTCCAAATGACAACTGTAGAATATGGAATTAAAAACAGCGCGGAAAGACGAGGACCAGACAAGGAAGTGACACGGACGTAGCGCTTTTCCGAAGTATGTACCAACTCGCCCAAGCCCAGGGTGTAAGATAGACAGGTGGGGAAACGGCCCATAAAGCCTACCGCAGCGCCGTGACCGGATTGTGTACTCGTCTGCTAGCGGGTACCCCCCCCTTGCTACAGATGGCGCTGCGGCGAGAGGAAAAAAATTGGAGTCGAATTTGCATGGAACTTTATGGGAGAGTGTGCAAAATAAACCGAGAGGACGACATTCCTTTATTGAAAATCCGCGAGAAATTACCTCCGTCAGTTTAGCCGGTCGCCACCGGTCGCCCACCCGGAGTGAGGGTTCGCGGTGCTCCACATAGATGGCGCCACAGAAAAAGAGAAATTAGAGGGGGACACAATCCGGTCGCTCATTTGGCTCTCGTTTCCCCACCTGTCTATCTTACACCCTGCCCAAGCCTGAACTTTAGCATCGTTCATTTGTAGAATATGCTCTAAACACTTGGACCTGTCAAGGCTGCCGATGGTCTTAAAAAGGACCAGGGACACGGCGCGCACGTGTAGACGCGGACAATCGGGGTCGCCGCCGCTCGTCACGGGCCGACGGGCAGACTGGCCGCCCCATTAACACACCTGCCTCCACTTGTGGCGCTGAATGCAGCCCTCTCGTGGCGCCGCCATTGCCGGCTGGCTCTACGAGGGGCAGCCCAACTCACTCGACTTGCGGCCCACGTTGGCGCGTTTACAGCGACGTCGGGAATCTGCTCTGTTCCGCTGGCGACCCGCCGACGCTTCGTCTCCGGGATGGTTCTCGCCACTCGGCCGCAGCTCGTAGTGTCTGAGGGCACAAAGACAAAGGCAAAACTCGCTCCAATGTTCATCGTGCTGCAAAATGTTAACGCATTACCTGTAGCGTGTAGGCAAGGCAGTTCTGCGAGCTGTAATGATGGGAGACAGATTTACAATTTATAAACAAGTAATAATAATAATAATAATATTTATTCGCCAAGAATGTTATCCTGGGTGGCGTGCTATGGCTGTGCAGGAAGGTAAACAAACACACGCACAAAGATAGAACGGCAAGTTAGTCGTTGCTGTTAATGCGATAATAATAATAATAATAATAAATCTTTATTAGCACAAAGAGCGAACTGTGTCCTGGAGGGCGTGCGAGGCGAAGCAGAAAGCCCGTACGCGAGAGCGTCTGCTGGTCAACCCCCCAGGAAACAACGACCGCCTTTGGGTTGCACGACTTTTTTCACGCGAAAAGTGATCCAGCGAAAGAGCAATATTTTGTCGACCTTTGAAATTCTGGAGCAATATAAACTCCGCAATACCGAGATGCCCATACGGCGTGAAAGTACGGAAGGGCATACGACGCTTACTTGGAGCAGTCGCCATGTTGTGTACGGTGGTGCATAATGTTGACCGTGCAAAGTGCACACACGGAATCCGCCAAACTTTTAAAATTTATGCTTTGGAAAAAGGCGACCCGGGCCTTCTAGATTTCTCAGAATAATTTCTCAGAATTTTAAACGAATCAGGGCGGTAAGCGTCACCAAAACATGGAAGTGTTCTTCTAGCAGCCGGCTGCGACATTTACACCGTTTACACTCTGAGATAGGTTATTAATCCAATCCAATCCAATCTAAATTATAAAATTCAAATGTACTTCGACCGCTTCGACGGCGAAAACGCTTACGACGTCGTGGAACGGGCTTGCGGTACTCCGACGTTGCCGAGGGCGATCGTGTGGCAATCTGCCCGGCCACCGTGATTTTCAGCTCGGGTCAGTGGGTCCGTTGCGCGGTGCTGGCACGCAGTCTGTTGCGCCCAGATTCTGAAAATCCTGAAATGGCGGAGACCGTGTCGCTTCCTGCCTTATGTCTGCTGTGTCCCGAAAGGGGACACTGTGTCCCGAAAGGGGACACTGTGTCCCGAAAGGGGACACGGGAGCGACAAGGGCCGATTCGTGGACTAAATGTTCTCTGGCTAACAGTGTGCTTTCTACGTGAAGTAATGTGGAGAGTTGAGCTAGTTGGGATGTCGATAGGGTGACCATACCCCTCAGTGTAGAACACGGACATCAAAAAGAGGGGGAGAGAGAGAAGTGGCTCTGCTACTATTCAGTTCACCGTGGAAACGCGCTTCCCTGGGGCATTTCCTCAAATAGTTGAGTACACGAGCAATTTTCTCACTTATTCTGCAAAACCTAAGCATGCCACATTCAGTAATACAGAAAAATGCCCGGTAAACACGTCTGTTGCAAACAAAGCTTATTGACAAGTGGAGAAGCTAGAAAGCATACTCTACTGGAAATAACATTTTTATACAATGCTTACTCTAATTGCGTGGCCATAAGGGTAGAAAACGGGACACTCATGTTTGAGAGGTGATGCCAAAGAAAAATGGTGAGTCATTGAGCACATTGTTCCGGGCAAGTGGCTTTTGTCGCCAGTACTGTTTTATTCTTGCCAAACTACGGGAGATAACATTTTCAAAGTGTGATTGTTTTTATAAAATTATGTCTCTAAGGGATGAACATTATTTCGCTTCCGTTCGCTTAGTGCTAATTTCGCAACTGCATGTTCCCTCAGAAACTGGGCATTAGGCACCTTTTCCGAGGCAAAATGACATAAAATGAAGCGCTAAAACCCTCGCCCAAAACCGAATGTATAGGGTCACCGTAACTCTAATACACTGTCACAAGTTTGCAAATTTCATATTGCTTCCACTTGTTAGGTACCGATTTTGCGACCAAGTTCCCACAAAAATGGGACAAGGGACGGCTGGTACAAACCTCTAAAAGGGAAATGTCCTGGCTAGAATGGGACGCCTGGTCACCCTATATATCGGGGGTGGCCAAGCTGCGGCTTGCGAGCCGCATGCGGCTCTTCGCGTGGTAAAGTGCAGCTTGCGGCTCCCTCTCCTAGTCACCCCCCCCCCCCACACACACACACATTCCCCCGCCTCCCTCCTGGTCATACGAGCATTTCCCCAAAAAGAAAAATGGAACGCGTTTAAAAATCGAAAGACAGGTTGCTGTTTGGTAGTCTTGTGCTACTGCTACCTTACGTACAATTCTACTGCTTTTGACTCTGAGAGATTGAAAGTAGTTAGAGTTTCGTTTGTTACTCTAGACCAGTGGTTCTCAACCATTGGTGTTTCGCGGACCCCTTGTGGATCGCCGAAAATGATGGAAGACCCCGTTCGTGGTGAGGGGAAGGGAAAGGTATAGGCTAATTATGATAATGATTTAATAAATCAATATAAGTAAGTGCTAGATTTCTATCATTGACATACACGCAAGAAAACAGACTCGAAAATTGGATTGTTTCTTCTCAATCTAGAAAAATACAACTTTTATTGCCGGGCGTGCAGTAAGTCGGGGAATTGATTCAAATTTGTTCATTCACGTTTTGATTAGCAAAGATAGCCTTATTGTCCCAATTACAAACCCTATGAGCATCAACATAAACTAATGAATCAGTCAATTTTAGAAAGACTCGGAGCGGGGTCGTGCGCTAAAATTGCCGTTCGTGGTGGAACAGGCACTAGGCTGCGGGTGCAAAAACAGGCCCATGCGGCTTTTCAGTTTCTTATTTACGTTTTCACATCGCTTTCGAAAATCTACTTATTCAGTGGTTTTCAATGATGCTCAGCAAGTTTCTACTTGGAGCCGCACATTTATTTTCACTGAATAAAAAGTTACTTAACAAATTTTAGTTAATAATCCAACTTGTCACGGGGATTTGCTCCCTCTACGACGTCCCCTTGTCTGCTCCTCTGCACAGACTGCATTAGTGCAGCTTTTGCGACTTTTTTAAAACAAATCTGTAAAGCCTAAAAAACATGTTCCACATACCTTTTGTAGAGGCTGTGCAGCTTATTCTCGCATTGTACTATGCTCCCGTTGTCATAACAAACTGGGACGAATTTCGCATATCACGCGACAACACCAGGAACACACATTGGCCGTCTGAATTGACATTTTATTGTCTCGTGTCCCCACGTTGGTGCCCGCCCCTTCCCCTTCTTCGACGTGTGATCTGAAAACGCTCAGCCCACAACAATCGCGCAGCTTATTGGCGGACAGAAAGCGTGACACTGCGAACCCTGCGATACCAGCGAACACACCAGGGTCCTGCATACATCCTGCACGTTCGATAGTCACATTTAAACGGGCGCATCGGACGGTTGCGCGAAGCACTCCTGTCTTCCTCATGTATGGTTGCAGCCTTCGGGGTTCCCGCAACCCGTCTCTCTATTCGAGCGCACTCCTTCGTGGTCACTGATCATCGTTTCGTTGTTTTCAGTCGTCCATTAGTTTGTTAGATCTCTGTTTTTGTTTCGAGAGAGCGTCAGTCAGCGTCACGTGGATACGACCGCGCACGCCCGTTAAACGTGGACAACGGCACTTGGCTGCGTGACGATTGCTTTTTCTTATAAATGGGCACATTTTGTCGCACGTAGAGGACGCGGAACGTCGTCCATCAAATGTTCGACCTTCTCAATGTCTTCTGACATCGTTGGCTTTCTTGCAAGGGTTCCAGTCCTTGTCGCTTGCACCCGGGAGTCGTGTCGCAAGAAGGGCACTGCCCGCACGTCCCGGTCGTCGGTCGTCCCAATCGCAGAAGGCGGCAAAACCTTGTTCAAACATTTGATCTCGCGCGGTCCCGGGAATTCTCACCCCTGGGAGCATCTCTTCCATTTTCATATCCTAAGCTAAGCGTCGGGCGTGGTGGCTACCTCTGTGCTTGTTTGTGCAATTCGTTAATTGCTTCGTACCGTTACCGAGACAATACCGCACGTCCACTCCATCACAACTCACGTTTGGGGTTCTTGGATCACATGGTCCGAGCGTCCTGCGGTGCAAGACAAGAAAACGTTACCCTTTCGTCGACGTAAATGCTCATCCCATGGTTCGAGACTTCTTGACAGAAGGTCGACGCAACGTTTTCCCAACGCACTCGCGAGTTCAGTCGTCTAAATCCCTGTTTTGTCGGAAGCCCTTCGGTTACACTCGCCGCTGTCCACCGTCAGTCGAGGTTACGGCCAAGCTCCAACGCGAGCCTAATTCAACGTCACTCCGTCGCCGCCAATTCCCAGATACTCTGCCGGACATCACACGGTGGCTTGTACCAATTCGGGCAGCGTAGCGTCGTTCGCTTTGTGCAAATCGTTCGTGTCGCCCGTCTCAGCTTCCCCAGACCTACCCTTCCCCAAACGCGGAGCGATACCGTCGAAGAAACTGTCCAGCCGTTCCGTTGCTTTTAACGCCCTCTAGGCGGCGCACGTGCGTTTGTGTTCCCGGACGGAAGGACGAGCCGCTGTTTCGTTCCCGGCGTGGTCGGTGTTTGGCCGAGCGACGGGCCGCTCGATCAGGACCGACCGGGCGGGGAGGACCGGCGCGCAGCGGTCCCGTTGCCCCGCCCGGGGCAGGCGAGGTCCCTGCGGCGCAGCATGCGCATGCGGCGTCCGACGGCCTCGAGCAGCCGGGGCTTCCAGAAGTGGAGGCGGGCGTCCCGCACGGAGGTGGCGTTGACGCAGTCGTTGCCGCCGAACTCACACACCCGATAGTGGTGCAGGAAGGCCACGCTGGAGGCCACGTTGACGGTGGCCTTGCCCGCCAGGAACTCCCAGACGAAGTGGTTGCCCACCTCCACCACGCTCTCGGGCTCCAGGATGCACTTGGAGCGCTGTCGGTGGGCGTGCAGGTGCGCCTTGCGCAGGGTTTTACGCATCGTCACCAGCGGCAGACGGTCCTGCACAAAGGGCATTGAGGCCAGAAGACTCCGTAAGAGGATACTTCTGCTGCGTATGTGCCTCGCCTTCCCCTAGGGGGTGCTACGAGAGGTGGCCCCAACCGATCGTCTGCGTTTACCGATGGCTTTGCGATTGCTGCGACGCGTGCCACTGGAGAAGAATTCCCGCGGTTCATCCATCGCACACTCGTTCTCCTTAAAAGCACTTGGAGAGCTTGAAAGGCCCAAAAGACCACCGCGTGAAGGTAAACAAAAAGGTTCGAGGTATCCTTCAAGAAACACAAACGTATCTTTAAGGGCCATATTATAATTTTGGGATACTGTCCAGACCGGTTATAACGATCTCTGTTATAACGAAATACCGGCTACAGCGAAGCGATCACGATTTCAGATTCCCTTCTGCACTTCGTTAACTGAAGTCGATTATAACAAAATAGCGGATATAGTGAAGTGATTTTTGATTCCCGTTGACCTCGTTATAATCGGTTTCGGCAGAAGAATCGTTATTTCAAGAGCATTCTGAACGTTCAGCTTTTTGCTTAAATTTAGGAGAGAAAGAATCTTCACGGTGGTCGCAACACAGATCGCTCCGAAATGATTGTTTTGTCTCCTCTCACGCAGCATTCTACGACTGACTTGATCTTTGTCACCTACACGATTATATGTGGGTTATGTGTGACTCTTGTCCAGAACTAACAGCTATTAGATGACCCAAGCATGACGTGCCGCCACTAGGACAAAATCGGATGCAAGGTTTTACGTCGTCCGTTATACGCAGTTTGCGAGAAGTTCCGCCAGCGAAGTGATCTAGTAACGTCGAAAAAAGATGCTTTGGGACATTGCTTTGTGGACTATGGTTTACGACAAATGGTGACTGACGCGTTGGCTTGCCCCGTAGATCGATGGCATGCCAATACCGTCGAAGGGAGGCTGAACCAGCAAACCGGAATGCGACTGAGGTAAACGACTCTTGCAAGATTCCTCTTCCTTTGTACATTCTGTTTTGCCGGAGAAGCGACCGGATGAGACGAGGAGCAGCGTATCAATCACAAAGGGCAATACGTTCGGCGAAGTCCCGAACGAGACCTTTCGACGTACAATGGCGGAAATTTATACAAAAGAAGCGATCTACGAGCGGCTATTCCTTGCAAATTTGCACAAATATTGGAAACGAGGTTGCAGGTTACGGCAAACTCGTTTCGTGTTGCCGTTTTTCGTTAGTGAGAGCAATTTCATCGACGGGGTACATCGCCTGCGACGCTTTGACGACATTTTTGACGTACGGGCGGCCGTACGGCGGTAGTTACCCGCGTTGCCGCACCTTTTGCCGCCTTTGGCTTTGTTGCACGGTGGTGCGTGCAACCGTGCACATGCCCAAAAACATTTCTATTATCGCTACATTTTAAATTTTATGCTTCCTCACCATGTCTCGGCAATCTGTTTATGAGACAATTTACCACAACGTGTCAACTGGCCCGTGACGTCCCGTAAATATGTCTTCTAGACGTCTCGAGTAGTTAGAGACTTCTCGAAAAGATGTCTTCGAGACATATAGGTAAACATATTTTCTAGACATCCAGGTGAGGCCGTCTGGCACGTTGCACTCTCGCGTCTCGTGTATCCCAAGACGTCTGCTACTAATTCTGGCTGTTTTGGAATGGCTACAAGACGTCTCAAAACGACTCCACTCTTGGGAATGAGCATGATTGCCCACTCTCGAGCTGGCTACTTGCAGAGAAACCCGTCCCGCGAAAAAGGAAATTCTCCGCGGCCGGGGCGCCTCTTTGCAATGCCACCCACAAGACGAGGCCCGCGCACGACCTCGTTGCTGGCGGATTTCCGACCCACCCTGAGAGACAAACGCGCCAAAGCTCGACGATTGTCGGCGCAACGTCTTGGCGTCGTCGACCCCTGGCGTTGCGCTTGACACAAGCTAGGCGGCGCCACGTGCGTCCACCGGCAACGGGGAAAAAAGCGAGGGCCTCGAAATGGTCTTAGGGCGTGCACCAACCCGTGCGGCGGTGGGGTCGTCCGGCCACTGCAGGTAGAAGAAGGCGTTGCGGAAGGAGTAGGCCCCGGCCCTCTGGTGGGCGGCATGCAGGCGGCGCAGCATGGCCGGAAGGGTGATGTTGCCCGCGGGCACGATGAACTCGTCCAGGTCGATCATGGCGACCCAGCGAAAGGCGTGCATGGTGCGGTACAGGCAGTCGTTGAGAGCGGCGAAGAGGGCCTCGGTGCGGATCTCCCGCTGGGAGGCGATGGGCAGCTGCCAGGGCAGCAGGGTCACCAGCCGCTCGGACACATAGCGCTCCAGTAGGCAGCCCACGTCGGGCCCCACAGTGTGGTTGTACAGCACAAAGTGGGACACGCCCAGGGCCAGGTTCAGCTCCACAAACTCTGCAAACTGCAGCACCTGCGGGGGAGGGGCATTGCACTCCTTGCCTCCGGTACGGTGCCCCCAACTAGAGCACTGCACGGGCCTGCTTTTTGAGGCACAGCCCGGGCCCGCTGACTCTTAGTCTTACCCGACCCATACCCGGCCCGACAAGACGTCTACCTGATCAGGCCCGCCCCGGTGAGAGGCCAAAGCGTGCCTCATCTATTAAATTCAAAGCTGCCGTAGGAAGATGTTTGTGCATTTGATTCGTTTACTAATTTGCCAAAAAGATGCTGTCATATCGCAGTCACAGGGGGAACATTCGAAAGCTTGCACAAATATAAAAGACATATGGCTTATCTTTAATAGCAAAACAGTGCTTTCTTTTTTTTTTTTTTCAGAGTTTGAAAAGGAAAGGGAAGGATAATTGTACTGTCCCTTGTGACAGGATTGCCCTCGTTTTCTTGCTTGCTGGCAGCTGTCCCACTATGCCAATTGAAATCCCCAGGATTCTCCGTATCTTCTTGTGGACTTTCTTAGTCCAAAACAGCTTTCTTTATTTCTAAGATTATTTTAGTGGCGTCGTAGCGAGTTCGCAAATCGGCTTGTTCGTTTCTTTCGAATCGAAACGATCAAAGCATTAGCAATTTCATCTCAATGTTTTAGAAAGTGTGCTACGCCATTGCCCGAGCCCAGAAACCCTGAAGCAATCCGCGCTGCCCGGCCCGGTCCGGACCCGGAAACAATCCGTGCAACCCGGCCCAGGATTTCGGATTGGCCCGGCCCCGTGTAGAGCTCTGTTCCCAACGCGTCTCCGACCGGCACATTGACCGCATGCAAGAAACCTCCATTTCCGCCCGACGACATAATAGAAGCGTCACGCCGGCGGTGGTGGACAATAACACACACCGATTCTGTTGCATGTCGCTCTCCGGTTCAACAGTTCAAGGAAGCTACAACGACTGGGATGCCGCGACGACAGTCGGATTTTCCCTCGCTTTTTTTCTCGAGAGCCTAATTGCCGAGATTGCGACGTCCGACGGCGCAACACTCCGGCTTTTGCGACGTTGTCTGTCGCCTGGACCACATTGGATGCGCGGGCGGACGCGCCGGTCAGAGACGCCCGGTCGGGGCAGGTGGCGCACCTTGTTGTAGTCGTAGTGAATGGGCTTGACGCAGACGGCCAGCTCCTCGGGCGGCCGGGGGTGCTGGTCCCTGCGGTGGACGAGCAGCACATTGCGGGGCAGGGCCCGGTCGTTGAGGCGCTGCACGGACACCCAGAGCGGGGTCTCCCCAGTCATGCCTGGCGGCAGCGGGCAGAGCAGGAAGAAGGCGCTGTAGCGCAGGTTCCAGTTCTCTCGGATCAGCTTGTTGGAGGCCAGCACCGTCGTCGCCTGCGGGCACCCCCCGCCATTGCCCCGGGCCATCTCTCAACGGCGTACGCTTCTCTCTCGAGAAAGAGAGATGCTAAAGTTGCAGCTCGTCGAACGTCGACTACGCAAGCGGTGCAGCTTTCCTCCTTGCTCTTGTCTCTTCATTTTATTTCATCCTCGGGCATTACGTAGGGGGAAGTGGGTACCCGTAAATTGGAATGAAACTTGCGGAAAAACATGAGCATTGCTTGGTTATACTGAAACAATCTAAGGCACTTTTAAAATGAACATGATCTGTGAATAAAACTATGGGACCAGGGACGTCATTCCAGTCGCAGGCTGTAGCTGGAGGACGGGGCGAAAGAGATTGGTGCAAGCACGAGGGACTTTGTGTTGACAATCGAGCCTAGGTGAAACGCAAAGAGGAGGTGTGATGAGCCTACTGCAAAGTGTGGCCTCGGTGTAATCGATTTTATGGAATAAACTTAGTCGGGCTTATTTTTTACGAGTCGATACGTTGGGGAGAAAGAGACTACATTTCATAATAGTAACGCTGGCGGTTTGATTATATAATTTGAAAATATAAATCGAATGGATCAGTTTTGTATAGCTTCAAGTGAATCTACCTATATTTGTCGTTTTCTGGAGGGACAATGGCAGAGGCGTCGACGACGGCCAGCAGAGCATGCGAGTGGCTGTCCAAACCCACGCGATAAGCACGCTCTGAGCCTTCGTTTAAAGACGCCAGTGAAAGGCGTTCAAAGACGCAAGTGGAAGAAAGCTTTGCTCCCTGTAGAAAAAAAGAAAGGCAAAACCGGACCAGAAACGAGAGAAAACTTCCCGTACGGCATATATACTGTGATAGCGTCTGCGTCGGCTTCACCTCGGTGGAGCACCAACGGGCAAGGGGCGGCAGTTACCTTTAGAAATATACAGGACTGAAAACGGATAGAAAGGAGAACATTTGATAACTCTAGAGGAAGTGCATTATCGTTCGAGGCTAGGACAAGAGCTTTGAGAACTAGGACAGCGTCAAATACCGAGAGATGGGTACTATGAGCGGGGAGGAAATTGAAATGCCAAAAGTGTCGTTGTGAAATGGCTCTGCCATCCAAGGGCACTGCGCCAAGAGGCCCACTTCCTCGGGGACCCGGGATTTTACGACAATGCTGAAACAAAATGTTTCGATGAAGTAGAGCTTGCTAAAAGAGGATTAGGGGAATGGCGGCTAAAATCGAGGGACAGGTAGTCCCACTAAAGTTGGCTCAAACACTATTTGATCTAAAACTAAATATACTATTTGGCTGGGGCGCGAGTCGCCGCCCAATTCAAAGGGAACCGCGCAAGCATCCGTCTGTGGCCGAGCCCCTCGCCGCATACCTGGAACTCCCTGCCGTCGGTGGTCTTCCAGAAGAGGCGGCAGACGACGCGGTCCGTGAGCCGCGTGCGGGCCGCGGCTATGATGCGGACGGCCCTCGCCCTCCGGGTGTCCAGGTAGGCCGAGAAGACGTAGAACCGGTCATTGGTCCTGGCGGGAGGAGGCACACTTGCCCCGGTCACTGTGAGGCTGCTTAAAAGTGTTCTTCAATTCCGAATGGACAACCTTGGCAATCTCGCCTTAATAAAGACTGGGTTTATTTTAAGCTGCGCTCAAGTTTTAACGACCAGGGAGTATCAAGTTTTTGTGATGAAGAAATATTTTTTTTTTTCGCTATTTCACTGCAATGGGGGCAAAGAAAAAGGTGTGCCTGACAAAGCCTCTGGCCCCTAAAGTTCAGCGGCTCGAGATAGTTCCGTAAACGCAACAATTCTATAAAACACTGCGCGAAAATGTTCGAATCAAACCGAAGCAAAAAGGGAAAGTAAACAGCAGCACATTCCTTTGGCAAAAGATGCTATAAATAAATGTCGGTAAATGTTTGACAATATCAATTGGTGGGTGTTAAAGTCTGGCAAGCTGGCTTCAGTTGGCAAGAATTGCCATTGCGTTCTTCCTGCTTCTGACTTGCCTACAGTTTTCGGTTAAGAAAGACATACGGTGTTGCTTTTGAGTGGAGAGTTCTGGGGTCTTGGAAGTAGCACACTCGAGACGACACCTTGCGAAGCTATAGACTCAAAGCTCCCGAAGTCATTCGTAAAACAACTGTACGTGCGGAAACTATCGTCTCGCCTCCAGACCCGTCGCTAAGTGGCAACAATGAGTTTATATTCATGCGCTTAATATCTCAAATGGGCCAGAATATTTCTTTCAGACACGTTACGCAGTAGCTAATTTTGCGATTCAAAGCCGCTCAATAGACTAGTTGGGTGGGTAATATGCCACATACTCGCCACAAAATTCGGCGATAAGTTTTATTCGCAATAATTAAGTGCCTCCACAGAATGTATCGCATTTACGGTATCTGACCCAGACTCCGTCACCTCGCGCAATTTTAAAAATCGCCCACAAAAGAAATGTGAACAAAAAGACGGACCTTTTACCTGTTGCCAATGTTCTGTCTCGTACGTTGACCCAGCACAATTTTTTAGGTTGTTTGTAGGACTGTTATACGGGGGCAGGGGCCTGTCAAGCTCCAACTGCAGGTTTTTTTTTCTGCTCTCCACACTTCTTTGTAGTGATAATAAACGAATATATATGTATATGTACGGCGCACCTTTCAAAAAAGTCCATTTCCGGGGCCATTGGTCGGTCGAGCAACTGCGAGCATGCAGACGAACTTCTAACCTGCGGACTCGCTGCCAGTGATCCGGCTTTGACTCGGCCATCTTGAAGAGGGTGGACATGTTGACGTTGGCCGGAGGGTCGTACTCGGAGGAGTCCGGAAAGCCCAGGGGGCTCCGCTCGTCGGACGGCGACCTGGGCCGGAACATCTCCTCCAGGAGTCCGGGGTCCAAGGGCTCGAGCACGGCCCCGGGCGCGTCCGACACCAGTTGGGACAGGAACAGGCAGCCGAAGAGCAGGAAGAACACCAGGGCCATGTAGACGGACAGGAAGCGCCGGTCCACGGCGCGCTTGCCGGACGGGTAGAGGGCCCGGTGGCGCGGGTAGAGTGGTGGAGACCGTTTGCGGGGCGCCATCTCGGCCAGGCGGTCCGAATCGAAGCTCCGCGACACCTTTCGCCGTTATCTGTCCCGTACCATTATGTCTCGCGTGAATGTGAGAGGCTTCATCGTGTAATCGTGGTCCTACGAGTCTGCTTCGGATGTCGCCCGTCGGCTTCCGATCGCCTCCACGGCTAGGACGACCGGTGGCGCTGCTTCCGCTCTTGCTTTTTTTGGCTCGGATCGTACCTGAGAGAAGAGAGGTGGGTGGGGAATGAATGCATCACCGACACAATATAAGAGTTGGGATAAAATTAATTCGTGCTACACAGTGTAAATTCGTTCTAACAGACCTTTATAGGGATAAAGGCTTTGGTGAATGAATGAATGAATTTGGAGTTTTCTGGCGCAGCAGCAACATAGGCCATAGTGCGCCAAGGCTTTGGTCTGTCGTAAAAAGAGTATACAGAATGCAGATACTCATACTAGAGACTTTGATGTTCATTATGACTGGACTCTGGTCGAACCAGTGAGGAAATGTGAATGATTATTAGGAAAGAACTGGTTTGTTCAAAATTTCTAAACTTTGACAGCTAGTGATTTTGTTAAGCTGTACTGATGATCATCGCCAGGCGGTTTCGGTCACGCGAAGGCAGCAGTTCGCAAAACGGATGCCACCACTACCGAATTAAAGCCGAGTGATGTCCAATATAAGGACTGCTGTTGAAGAGTCTGCTGCAATGGAATTGTGGATTTCTTACGAACTCCCTAATAGAGTCTATTATATTCCAATGTATGTCATAACAAAATCTGCAATCGGCAAAGTTGGCTCAGTGACATAGCGGAAGACCAACCAAACTTCACAAATCGGCATGTTGTGACTAAACGCCTACTGTACCCAGATCTGCTCTAAAGAGGTTAGACTGCGTAATTTTGTAAAACCACTAACATCGACGGTTTGTCATAGCTTTTTACCTTCAAGTTTTATTTTGCACATTTTGAAGCAACTTGAGAGAGAGAAGATACGAAAGTTGACACCAAAAGGAGAATGTCTTTTGAGACGTTCTCCTTCTTTTAATGTCAACTTTCGTATTTCCTGATTCTCAGGTTGCCTCATAATGTACAGCATGCACCAGCTTACTAGCACCCCTACGTTTGTTTGTATATTTTGCAACGTAAAGAATGCTTCCAGAGTACATGTGAGACTGGGACGGACTTGGATAAGAGTTCTTTTTTCCCTCAAGACCATTAGGGAATGTAATGCTCCGCCTGGTGATACTGTTTATGCCGCAAATGCAGAAACTTTTTTTTTTTTTTTTCACATTTGTTTACCCCCGCAATAATGCCAGATACGGGTGCTCCAGGCTGAAAATGATGGAAGAATCAAGAGTGTGCAACAAGGAATCACTCGACATACTGTTAGTCAAGTTGAGCAATAAAACAATTGTTTTTTATTGGTGCTGGCTGTCGCACAGTGCAAAAGAGACCAAAACGTGTGTAGAGTGAATAAGGTTGATTATTCCCCGTTTCAGAGTTTGAAGGATGCTGTCCACACATTTAGTTTTCTACATTGACCCTTGTGCAGTTGTAACCGTCCAACTCTCCCCTCCTCCCTGGTGGATGGGGGGTCCTCAAAACTTCAAGGGTAGAGAACCACTGGACTGCTTCACCATCGACATTGTCTCTTTAATTCTGTGCCCATAAATACAATTGTCTGTAATGAAGCACAACGTAATAGGATCTAAAACGCGCTGAAGTAAATTATTGAGCAAGCAAAAAGACAAATTCGCTGAAAGGGTAAGCACCTCGCACGAGTGCCTCTCCAAATCAGCATAATTGTCGAAAACATTCGAGTTTGCATGCGCCCGAAATTATTTGCACGCGTCCGAATTCTTGTGATTGGTAATGAGATATATTGATTGTACGACCAGTAAGAGCACACCTATTCAGACGAGCAGGTACAATCGCTGTGCAGGGAGGTTCATGGGATGTTTCGAAGCAGGAGGTTTTGTGACACATTTGAATTCAAATTGATGACGTCGGAATCAAACATCGCACTTTTTACGCATACAATGTAATCGCGACCGACAGGCGCCATTTTTGTGCGAGTTTCCAATGTATAGACGTGATCTGTACCCCACTCCCTTGCTGTAATGCTCCGGCGCTGTAGAGTACAAATAAATAAATAAACTTGGGGCCCATTATCTTCCCTACTATCTCGGCAAAAGCATACCAGTAACTCTGACCTCGATTACGGGTAACATAACCTCAAAATGATTAGATAGTTTTTTATTTATTTCAACCAAATCGTTGTGGCACTACAAAAAAAGAAAACAGGTATGCACCACCTTCCAAACGTTTGTAGAGAATAAGCTAGGATTGCGCGAATATTCGAATAGTATATAGTTCCGAATAATACGATATTCACTCTGAGATTACCTGCGATATCCATATTCTTCCAAGTCTCCATCGCGGCGGATTTGCCCCTTTGAGTTCGCTTCTTACCGAGCACCGGTGCAGTGCGAAGAAGCAACACCCGCGGAGCTCGCTTGCGGTTGTTGTTCTCCGCAGTTCACCGGTGCTCGGCAAGAAGCGCACTCAAAGGGGCTAAGCCGTCGCGATCGAGACTTCGAAATACAGGAATATATTTCAGTCGCATGCTTAGGAGGAAAGCGCACTTTTAAAGCGGGATGGTATGTGCATTTAAAAAGAAACGAAGACTTTGTGAATATTGATATCTATATTAGAGTGATTTGTGCTTGTTTTATTACACTGGCTATAAGGCAGTGTATATGTTATCCAGATATGTCCTAACAACTCGCTTTATTCGTTGCCTTTTTTTTTTTCTAGAATTTGGGAATTAAGAAAGGATGTTTGCATATATAGCGAGAATATTTATAAATCTCCTCGATTAAACCTATCTGGCCATCTCTGTATGTGTTTTGTCATACGCGTCATTTACTTGCCATCAATGTAGGCATTTGCTTTCTGAAACCCATCTCCATATAGTGAAATTAAGATTAGCTTAGAAGTGCAGAAGCTTGGGAACAACCTTTGATGAAAAAATTTAAATACAACAAAAGTTCAACTGGGAGGCTCGCAGAATTGCTATTCCGTATTCCATTCGAAAATATTCGGCCAAAACCACTACTTGAGCTAATAAAGGGTGTAAAATAGGGAGAAAAGGAAAAGAAGAAGGTTCGGTTCATATATCATTCTCCTGTTGAAAGGGGAAAAAAACAAAAACTTGGAAAGAAATAAAACATATATTGCTTCCGGCTTTCCTTTTTTTTTTTTTTTTAGTTTTGCTTCGGTGCATTTTATATTTTGCTCGCTTTTTTTATCGCATCGTTTTCGATTGCCTCCACGGCTGCGAAATGAAGGACTGAAATTTCATTATACCTCGGGCAAGGAGGAAAAAGGCGGGGGGCGCAAGCGATCGTTGGACGTTATCGTGCAATGCAGATCGCACTCCATATAATCCCGCAGGACAGCTTGTCATTCTGCCTAGCGTTAATTGTTCTTGTTTTCGCGCGCGTGTGCGTGTTTTTTTTTTTTTTGTGTGTTTTAGCCGTTAACGTTCTCGCGGGCGTTTTCCGGGAATGTTTTGTTTTCTCCGCTTTGGATACGGGGAGCTGCAAGAGCGTTGCACGGGCGAGCAGCCTCGTCTATTTCCCGGAGCTGAAAGGCAGTCGTCAAGAAAACCGGCGCTGTGCGCTGTCGACTTGGGCGCTAAGATGCGGTGTCGGTCCGCAGTTCCCCAGACTTTCACGTAAATAAAACCTTTCGGTAATATTCACTCGCAGAAAGAGAACCGTTAAACGAACTGCGTGCAAAGTGCGAAACGTTTTAGATGCCGCGCACATACAGAATTTCGCGAGCATCGAGGAATCGGTCGTACCGACATCATAAAAATTACCATCCACACGCAGGCGACCTTTCCCACATTTTTTTATCTTCTTTATTTATTTATTTTTTTTTTTTTTAAGTTTTACCTTTTACGTTACTTCCGTTATTGGATGCGTCTCGAAAAGGTTCGTGACGTAACTTTCTGTTTTGCGCAAAGTAAAAGCAAATGAAAAAAAAAAAGATAATAAAAAACGTGCCTGTAAAGCGTGCTTTGCCTGCTCATCATCCGTGTCTTGCGTGAAAGACCACCTTTGGACAGTTGCGTTTCGTGTGCGTGATATTCGTCTCGCCCGCCGATGGATATTATATGACGCATCGAAGCTTTCTTTTGTGATCATGATGGCCCCGGCAACTACTTGCAGTACTATAAATAAAGAAATTCGCGCGTTGCCCGTTGAATTCAAAGCGGCCCCTTGGACACGATGGAACGGCAGTAAATTAGGAGCGTTATTTGCGAAGAGTTTTGCGCTGCAGCCTGGTTATGATGAATAGAACTACGCGGTGGTCTCCTTAACCCTCGACGCCACCCCAGAACCTAGACGGAAGTAGGGCTTACCCGCAGAGCTCGGACGTAGGGAGGATCTCCCTAGGACCTGGTCATCGATACACGCCGCCAAGTGAGGAAGGGTTAGCTGGCCGCCTCGAGGATAACCCTGCGGATCTGCACAGCTGATGATCTTTGTGAACCGGGGGAGGACGGTGTCATCTTGGAGTTGGCCTTGCTCCTCCCATTTCGAGCTTTGTCCGTCGAGCTTTTCGGGAGACGATTGGGGAAGGGAAATGGGGGAAATGCCGACTCACAGGTGGCACCACCTAGCTTGGAGAGAGCGAGTTAAACATCAAAGCGAAAAATTTTCACCTTGTGACTGTAAATGCATGCAGAACATAACTGAAACGTACGGTACACGCAACCAGATATAGTTTTGCCGTTTAGTTTGTACCTGCCAGTATTTGGCCCAGCTTGTAGCACCGGCCAGAGCCGTGGCACCGGCTGCCCCTTCGCGCCAAGCACTAGCCGCTGTTTAAACCATGGATAACATAAATAATGGCGAAAACACAAGGACGCACAAGAGGATTTCCCAACTGGCACCAGACGTCTGTCGGGAAATCGTCTCGTTCGTCCTTGTGTTCTACCCATTACTTATATTATCCTTACCAGCACGCTCTCCAAGTGAAACCATGGGTAGCGTTTGCAATTTAAAGGGATACTTCAACGAAATTTGAAATATTCCCGTCGTGTTCAAAAATAGGTTGAATATGATCCACAATATCCGTAAATGACAATCGCACGTTTGTATTTTGATCCTGGTGGCTGTATTTTTCGTTATAAACGGCCCACTCTGGCAAGCGCTCGGAGAAGGCCCAGCTTAGAGCACGTGACATCCAACGCAATCGTGACGTAGGTCGTCTCAGGACGAGCAAAGCTACGGCGAGGCTGACGTCGAGAGGATGGCCTAGTTGTTCGAGCCACCGAAGCGGCTGCTTTTGTATGAATTTTGAGTGACGGGTTAATCTTCTATAATCTTCTAGGGGGACAATAGCGACTTCTGGCGACACACAAAAGGGATTCTCGGGAAGAGGGGAGTTCCTCCTTCCTGCCTTCTCTCGTCGTGGCCGGAGACGAGACAACCTCCGTCACTAGCTGTCAAGGTTCCTAGACGGGCATTACAAACGGGGCGTTAGCGACATCCACCAGGTGCTCTTCGCTAATCGTTTAATTCGTTTTAAAATTCCTTTCCGAGACTTTTTTAACAAGATATTGGTATGTTCCATGTGATACTGCTCTTTTGAACACATATAGACCAAAAAAATGAGCGCCGAAATTTCGTTGTAGTATCCCTTTAATGGCGGACGCCTCCGCTGCCTCCTGCGCAGCGAGCAGTTGGTGCAAACCACTGAGTGGCACGTGATTGACTGGTAATTGATTGGTCCGGCGGGCACGTAGCCAAGGTAACTTTCACCTGTAACTTCCTCTCGCTTTCATACATGGGTTGCACTGACGTCGCATCGCATACTTTTGACCACCATGTAAGAGGAGGAGAGGGAAGCTGCTTTTGTAAGAATTTTGAGTGACGGGTTAATCTGTAATCTTCTGAGAGGAGAATAGCGACGTCTGTGCAAATCCGGGAGGCACAAAGAGAATCCTGATAAGAGCTCGGGAGCTCTTGCCCTCTTCCCTGGTGTGTGTGTGTGGGGGGGGGGGGGGGGGGGGGGGTGATTTGGGCCAGTTGGTAACAGTTAAACATGATGAAAAAGAGCCTAAGATAAACAGGGACGAAGAACGGATAAACGACAAGACACCGGCAGATAAACAGGGACGAAGAACGGGTAAATGACAGGACAACGGCAGATAAACAGGGACGAAGAACGGGTAAAAAATACGACAGGAACATGGACGCAACCCTTCCGCCGGAGGAATGGATGGATAGATGAATATGGCTGAGCCCTTTGGATCGGGCAGCAGCTTACGCCACCTAGGATCGGGCGGTGGCGCGCCGCTCCCCGATCGACGCGCCACATGACGGGCTTTCTATGCATCTCCCTTGGCGTCCTCGAGCAAAGCATTCTGGGAATGTCAACAAGAACGCCTGTGGCTTGTGTGCTTGTGCCAACTTGCATCGCCTTGTGTCAGCGCTCTCGGCACGTTGTGTACTTTCGTCTCGAAATTTGCGGGGCAACGTGTTTTTCTAGGATTTACGAGCTGCCCGTGTTCGACCGCCGGACGGCTGCGAAGATCCCCGGCTTCGAAATACGTTGGCAAAACGTGGGTGAATATTAAAACATCTTTTCGCGAGCGTCAATTTAAAAATGTCCGCCGCCTCTGGACTCGACTTTCAGCGAGGCCGTAATCTTTGTTCCCACGTGCATGCATGGACAGATCTCGGGCCTTCCCAGCGCGGCACGTAAGCTCGGGTCGTACTGGCAACGGTCGTAGCGATCCGTTGCCATCGCTTTTGAGTCGAGTGCTTGGGAGTTCGTGTCGTCCGTTATTAGATTTCTCCGTGCTCGCCTGCGTCGTTTTGCTCGTTGCTTGGAGGAGTCGCCCCCCTGCAAACAAAACACGGCAGAGTTTTACGAGCGTTTGTACGCACGCCGAGGTTCCCCGCTCTTCCTGCTGTCAGTGACTGCGGGCTCATTGCTTTGCCGCATTCTTTGTACACAGGCGGGTAGCTTACGCGGGCCTACGGCCCATCGTCTGAAAGGTTGCCCAAGCAGGACACCGTGAAAACTTCCACGGCAAAGAGATAAGCGTACACGTCTTTTATAAGAGAGTCGCGGCGCGCTCGTCCGTTCTCAGTTTGAACATCAACTCCGCAATGCGGAGTGAATGTTCAAACACATCGACTCCGCGAGAACAGATCAGAAAAGAGAAAGCTTCCGGTGGGGCACACGGCGTGAAATCAGAAAACCCGTCCTGTTTGGGCAGCCCTTTATGGGTCTTCCGTTGCAGCGGGGTTCAAGCGCGCGTTTTCGAGAATCTTGCGACTAGGGAACTGTGGGCCGTTTTGTTTTGGCCCGCTGCTGGGCGCAGGTGTCGGAGTGCTCGGCCATGGAGGCAGCATGGGGGCATGCCTGAGCCAGGACGAAGAGGAGCGCCGGGCCCGGCTGCGCAGCTCCCAGATCGACCGCCAGATCGCCGAGCTCGCCCGTCAAGAGCGCAACGTCATCAAGATCCTGCTCCTCGGTGGGTGCACGGGCCACCTTTGCCCGTGGCCACAGTCTCCCGCCTCCACGAGCCGCAACAGCTCTGTACGATCGATACGGAAAAGTCCGGGCAAAGCCTTGGCTTAGCAGTCGCTGTCCGTCCGAAGAAAACTCTACTGTTGTCGAGGCCTCGGCAGCCAAACAGTTTTTGTCGTCGCCCCTCGCTTGACGAGCTGTCGCCGAGTTCGTGCCGACGCCGAACGTAGAGGCGTTCTGCAACTCCAGGTAAAATCGAGCGTGGCTGAAACCATTGGGTAGGCACGTTGAGCGATTAGTTTTTGGGCGTTCGATAACGAGTTTGAGGAATAAGTGACAATAAGCGGTATTTATTTTATTTCACCGAGCGCCGCTACTGTCGGTGTTGACTCGGCAGTCGTGCGGCGATTAAGTGGGGAGTAACGGCAAAGGTGGAACGGTTACTGAAATGCCACTCGTTAACCTAATAGCCTTAATGCAGCCTTCTTTCGTTGGATAGCATCGGAGGTTTTCGGAGCCATGCACTTGCCTGGGCCTTTTCCTACCGTCCGTGACTATACACTGGTTATCGTCAAAGGGGCAGCGCAAACGGCTTTCATACTTTCAATAAGTGCTGCCTGGAATTGGTCCTAGATATTTATGAGCTATGGAGCAGGCCTTAGTCGGAGAAAAATGAGCATCCTTCAACACCTGGGCTCACAGCTAGAATGAGCAGCCCCGTGACCCGGTGCGGTTGTATGCCGTCAATGTTCACTGTGACCACCTGTTGGGGTTGGCAAAGTGCAGGGCACTCTCCGAGTTCCGGACATTGCTAGGGTTTAACCATTCCCGTCGTCAAAGCGATCGGACGAGAGCCGCTACCTGGACGAGAGCCGAAACATTGATTGTCACGAGCCCGAATCAAGCGCTCGCTTGGTGCCCATGTTGAACCTACGAGCCACTCTCGGTTATCGTCGCCACAAAGTTGTGGAGAAATTACTCCGTGATTACCACAACTCTGTCACCAAGTCTCGCGAATCAGAGACTCCAAAAGTGTGTGTTTATTCTCGAAATTCCACTGTAACGGAAATGCTTTTTGGTCAGTTGCGTGCGAGTATGTTCGGGTCACACGGGCGTCGGTAAGCTCGCATAAAATGGGACACACTCCGACGCAATGTTGCACGGACCCTTTAATAAGGTGATGGCCGACGTTACGGCGCCCTAGAAGAACTGTTTTTCAAGCTTACAGACACACAGAACACTCGGACAGTACTCGTGAACAACCTCGCCCAAACTGAAGTTTTAACAGCGTTTAAAAATGTGGCTCTGTCACACTATGTAGATGCAATAATCGAGGTTTTTCTACCTGTTTAAATAGCTTTGGGAATGCTAAAAGCTCCTTTAAGAGCATCGATCCTCAAAAAGAGCTCGAAGCGAAGAAGAACGGTACGGGATTCACCCTTGCTTGTCGATGTCGTCGACGCAATCAGTCATGCGAAAGTCTCGCGTCCCGGATCGCCCGCATCCTCTTAGAATATTCTAGAGTTCTGGTGGCAACATCGCGTCGCCAACATCGAGTCCACGGGGAAAACGGACCCTTTTCAATATTTAGTTCCACCTGGTGGCTCGAAAAGCAGTTTCACTTTTGACAAGCTAATGGCATTCATAAAACTGCACCTCATCGGGCATTGTCACTTTTGCACGAAAAGTGAGAATTGTTTCTTCGATGACCTCACAATTCTTTCTCAATTCGTTTCAGTTTCGACAGTATGAACATAAGAACCGACCAGTACAAAGTGGCTACCCACAAGCGCCTCGATTAAATTTGCACCGTCAAAAGGCTTTGGAGCCATACTTGTGCCGAGAGATTGATTGATTGGACCACACACCGAAATGAGCGCTTACGCAGCCGTCGTATCTAATTCGTGCTTCAAGTGGTACCGGCGTCTCGGAACGTTTGGGCCTCATGCATCCTCCGCTCAGTAGTATCTTCAGCTTGTTCCTTCCTCCACTTTAAGAGGGCTGCCTCTAGTCTGGCACCAATGCCATACACCCGAGATGGATGGATAGATGCTAATGGCTGTACCCCTCGTAGCGGGTGGTAGCTCGCGCCACCTAGCGTAGAAACCAAAAGTGTGATTCTTCCTCTCGCCCTTCTAAATCAATTTGCTTCCCCTTGGCATTTTTGTAAGTATCGTCAGGCAGTGTGTGATGTCGTTTGGACGACCTTTGTGGGATTGTGAAGAAACAAAAAAATGAAAGCCGTTTACAACTCCCTGTAACGCCGAATTAGAGCGCAGCTCTAGAGGAGGAGGAGAGAAGGATAGTGAGGGAGGCTATACCACTCCTCACCTCCTCATCCTGTCCGCTACTCCTCCCTCCGAGCGGCGGCGCCGTCGCCTCACGAGGGTCACGTGACCCTTGTGGCGTCACGTGACCCCTGTGAGGTCATGTGACGATGACGTCATTGTGATGATGTCATCAGTGATGTCACGTGACATCATCATCATCACTGATGACGTCATCAGTGACGATGACGTCATCGGTGAGGATGAAGTCATCGTCATCATCACTAATGACGTGATAAGTGACCTCACGCGTCCCATAATGCACCATGCAGCTACGCCGACGGCGACGCCGCTCAAGCCGGAAACGGGCGCCTAAGAGCTACGCTCTAAAGCACGACCTCTTGCCTCCTCCCCTGGCGAGGGGGCTGCCAATTTTTCTTCGACAAAAACCTAGTCGGCCGACAGTGATGCCAGACTGAGTTTGGGAAAGGGTTGGTTGGCCCGTCAAAAGGGGTCCGGGCGTGGTGTGCGAGCACACGGAGTGGGTCTCGCGGCGTGCCGCATCCTGACGGTCGGACCCTCGGGTGTCCAGGTGCGGGCGAGAGCGGCAAGAGCACCATTGTGAAGCAGATGAAGATCATCCACAACGAGGGCTTCTCGGACGAGGAGCTGCGCAGCTTCCGGGTGAGGGATGCGTCCAAGGTCCTCCGCCACGCCCAGTCGGGCAGAGGGTGGGGACGCCCTCTCCCGGCGTCGTCCAGCTTTCTGTTGTCCGGCCGCTCGCATTTCTCGGGGAACGCGAGCTACACTCCGATTGGTGCCTTGCCACTAAAATTTTGCGGAAAAACGCTTCCAGCCATATTTAGCGGGGAAATTGAATCGCCGTATAGGTATGCGTCGATTCCGGATTTCCGACTGAATTTAGCCGTATAGCACTAACGAACAGACGTGGACGACCTTGGGCTAATCTAGACACTCCGTCGTATTTCTTTAAAAAAAAAAAGGAAGAATGCTGACACTTTAGGGAGCTTGGATATCTGCGGGACGATGAAGGAAGGGACGTGTAGTGGGATGGAAGCGTTCGTAGAACGGAAATGCGCGATGCAGTCCTTCCCCATCGCTTCAATGCCCAGAATGCTTCTCCGACCGGCGTGTTTACCGCATCCTAAAAAGTGGTCCCTAGATTTCCGCCCGACGATGTCGTAGAGGCGTCGGCAAATGCCCGTTCTGCCACGGGTTGAGCTCGAGCTTGACAGTCCATGAAAGCTTTGGCAACGGAAAAACGCTCCCATTCGCTGTTACTTTTTACTGGGACTCGGTACACGCAACCACCAGGATCGCGACATGCCGCAGTGTCGTTCGTTGCTGCTCGAGGACCACCTTGGACGAGGGACGCGCAGGTGCAAGACGCTTTTCAGGCACCGTCGAGTCCTGACTGACCTCTCTCCCGCGGCAGCCCACGGTGCTGGACAACCTGCTGGGCTCGATGAAGTTTGTGCTGACCGGGATGGGCATCCTGCGGATCAACCTGGAGAATCCCAAGAACAAGGTGGGTGGGCTCGGGGGCTCCAAGAGGGGCCCCTTACCCGAACCATCTCTCTGCAGGCGTACGCCCAGACGGTGCTGGGCTGCCAGTGCTGCTTCGACGAGGGCACGGCCATGCTGCCCTTCGTGGGCTCGGCCCTCAAGAACCTCTGGAACGACAAGGGTATCCGGCTGGCGGCAGCCAGGGGATTCGAGTACGAGCTGAACGACTCGGCCCTCTAGTGAGTCCCGTCGTCCCGACGCGGGGGGCCAACCGTTGCTCGGCTCCGGAAATTGCGGGCAAAGGGCCGCCGAAGCGAAAGCATGGAACGTTACAAAAATTGTCCACGTTTTCACGTCGCCGGTTTTCCAGCCGGCCGCACGAGCGAGAAATTTAGCGCACCCCCGTGCTTCGACCCTTCCTGAAATTGACCGATTTGGGGGCTTTTGACGACGCCCGACAAGTTTCTCATTGAAACCGTACGTTAATTTTTGCTAATATAAAAGTGAATCGGTGAATCTTAGGTTGTTATTTCGCTAATTAGTGTCTTTCGCTATCCCCGACATCCGCCACCGTGGCTGGCCGTTTTTTCCCGAAAAGAGTCTTCTTTTATCCACCACTCCATTTGTAGGAAGTGTTTGAAGTATTTGCAGATACAGCTCGCATATTGTTCCGTTGGTCGATCGACCAACCTCGTCTTTATGTCGATCTGTGGGAGCGAGTTGGCGAACGGAGCGACTGACCCGTGGGTTGCCCATGCCGCGCAGCCTGTTTGAGAACATGGACCGCATCTGCTCGGAGAAGTATGTGCCTTCGCCGAGGGACGTGCTGCGTGCGCGCGTGAGGACCAACGGGATCATCGAGACCCACTTCAAGATCGACGACATCGTCTTCAGGCACGTGGGCCTTCTCTCTCGCCGCGTCCTCGGAGTCGCGTGCGTAGCGACGCCAGTCTCGGGGAGCGGGCCGGCGGAACGAGGCCGGAAACGGGGTTCGACTCGTGCTTTGCGCATCTCCTTTGCCTTTCGGCGCATCTTGCCCCTTCGGAAATGCGCGAAAAAGGACGGTTTTTCGAGCTGCCGTTGTGCCGTGCCGTCGCGCGACATTTGTCAGGAATGAGACCGAATCTTTCACACACTCGGTCCATGGCGAGGCAGTGTCGTTCGGACGCCTCTCTCCTTCAACAGGGGGGTGGGGGTGCGCTGGCAAGTTGTTAACCATTTACGGTAAAAAAGAAAGGAAATATTACGTCCCTGCATTATTTAGGGCGTTGCCTGAAACTTTATGTAATTTAACATCCATTTGCGCGGTAAAACTAAACGTTAGAGAACGGTGTCAAACGCTCGCTGCGACTACCTGTGGATTAAATGTTGTAATCGTTTGCTTAGTACGCAGTTTCTTCCTTAAAGGGCAACTCCAATCCATGGTTCCAATTTTTGGCATTATGACTGTTTTTAGTGCAGTCAGCGTCCCTGAATTACAAAATGTAATTTTTTTTCTCGGTATTGTGCATAGTTTTAAAGATATCGACGCCTCAAGGTTTTGTTTGGGACGCGATCGACAAAACCGAAACTAGCCGCTCGAGGCTATACTTACGGGCTACAGATAAAAGCAGCAGCTAAACACGCCAAGCACTAGCCGAAGTAGCAGCGGTGGCATCTCAAAGAAGCGCATTTTACGCAGCTCGACCGCGCAACGGGCAAGCCCGTCCGGGCCGGGTGGGAAAAAAAGAGAACAATGGTGGACGTCGCGGCCCAAGGTTGCTTTAGCGATCGGTGACTCGCTGGCGGCCAGCTAAGGAGCGGCTGCTCGCGGCGGGTCGCATTTTTTTTATCGGCATTAGTTGGAAATGCGGCGTCCCCTTGACATACTATTTTGGCTGGGGTCGTATTTTGTGTCCCTAAAGCGATACCAGTAATTTGTTTCCTTTTGAATTTTGGCCGGAGTCGCCCTTTAACCTTTGTGTGATGATGTATGCAGTGTTTTGTTGACTAGCTGGACCCACGCATAAGCATTTCTGCTCTTGTGGGCCAGCATACTATCTTGCGTGTTTTTTCTTTTCAGTACATAAAGTATTATTGTTATTATTAGTATGGACGGGCCCGAAATGGCCCCGAGTAAGAGGAGAAGCAGGAGGCTGACAAAGAGCGTGTCGCGAGCAGAGTTCAAGAATGTGTGCCCCAATTTTGTGAATGCGCTCAGGGTACCACATCGACCAGCTACCGTCATTAAATTTGCGGTCGACGCTCGTCGCGAGTTACGGCTAATGTAATGTTTTGCTTTCCCACCTCGGGGTAAGTGCTTCCCAGTTCCAACTCTTAGCTCTCATTTCATCATTTCGACTCGTGGCCGGGTTTCACCGACGACGTCCCGTCGTTTTCGTTTACGTTGTGTTTAGTTCTAGGTCTCGCTCGCACTTCCGCAATCCTTTGTCGTTTTGAAGGTGCGGCCCCGTCGGCACTTGGGCGTCAACGAGTGGTACGGTTGCGACTTGTTACGAGCGCGCTTGAACCCCGGCGGATCCGCAGGATGTTCGACGTGGGCGGCCAGCGGTCGGAGCGGCGCAAGTGGATCCAGTGCTTCGACGACGTCAAGGCCCTGCTGTACGTGGTGGCGCTCAGCGGCTACGACATGACGCTCCAGGAGGACCCCAGCGTGGTGGGTGGGCGTCTCTGGGCGCGCTTGCAACTGTCGACAGTCGCACCCTAGCGCACCATCTGATTCTCAAAAGCCCAACAGGCTGTCGTCTCCCAACAACTATATTGCCCCGAATGTGTCTCCAACTAGCATCTTTACTAAAAGTGGTCTCTCGGCACGTCGCGGACGTGTTGCGTCGTCGCAGGAGCGATGAGTGTAGCAAACGCCTGTCCCGCCGCAAGTTGCTCTCTGGCTAGGCAGTCTACGGAAGCTTTGGCAGGTTGGGACGCCGCCAGAGCTGCCAACACAGAAAGTCAAAATTTTTCTTTAGCGAATGCTTGAAATTTCCCTATTTCTGCGAAATTTCCTTCGCTTGCCCAAATAATTCCGTAATACTAAATATTCATTGTTCTTTCTCGCATCATTTCCATTTTTATGATGAGAGATATATTGTGTAGCCTTTATGCCTTGCGTACGTTTCCCAAAGTTGAGTTCATTGGGCCAAAAGCGTGACCAAAGCAAATCTGGCGACGGGAAGTGTTACTGCGGTAGATTCAAACTGACGAGTGAAACCCTATTTTCTCCTTAAATGTTATGCACGCTTTTAGAACGTGGTACTGCTTAATAACTTCCATAGTGCTTTTTATAATAGTCGGTCCAAAACGAATGGTGTAACCCAAGCGAGAGTTCTCAAACTCAAACGCAACACCCAGTAACTACCATTTCGTGCACATCACTTCACGAAATATTACTAGTCATAGTAAGTCTGGATTCTCCAGACATTTCTTGTACTAAGGCACAGTGGCGCGCTCAGAAGCATCTGCTCGGTTAATCCCTTCCTCCATAGGGGGCGATGAAAACAGATGAAAATTGGCTTTGCCGCCAAGTGGCTGGAGGGAATAGCCTAAATGTAGCCAAAGCCGCTAACATTCGATGTTATCTCTATATAAAATCATAATTGACCTAAAAAATTCCAAATAAATATATGGTGCCCAAAATTTCCTTTCAAAAACCTTTCAGCCTTTCCGCTCTCGTAAACAAGGAAGACCAGCGGAGCTGTACTATGGTGTAAATGAGGTATTTATAAATGTAAGGATTAAGGTGTGATTGGGTAATTGACTATGTGAGAACCGTATTGTCCCCGGTTGTCTTTGTTATACCACGTCAACTGCCGAAGGCTCACGAACGGGAGTCGAGGCGCCAGTACTCGTTCCTCCACTACATTCAACCTTAGTAGGTGCTCCGGTACGGGTGGGCCCTCGTAGCCGTTCACAGTCGCAAACCGGGACACCACGCCTTTGAGCAGGGAATCTCGGCTTATTCTGCACACCGGTTTTTTTGCAGACGTCCGCCGACTCGATACACTTGCACAACGCGCCCGTTTCCCGCTTTTTCGCGTCCAACACGCCGTGGATCGTGGACACGTCTCCGGCGAACCAGAGTCGGTCGCACACGGCGCACGTCACGTCAAATGGGTTCTCCACAAACTCTTTCTGAAACCTCGCCGTCGCACCCGGGAACCATTCAGCCGGGATGGAGCGCCGTCGTCGTCGGGCCTCGCGCTTGCGCTTGGCCTCCGTGGCACGATCGTTGTCGGTGGCGTTGGCCCGCCGGCGCCGTTTACATCGCTGGTTCTGTTTTCAAGGGCGGCTTTCCAGGCGAGAGATGTGCTCTTCTTTCGCGAGGGAGTGTGAAGCGGTGGACGGAGTGGAAGTGGAGGCGACAGTGGCTTCGCGTCAATTGCAGACCCATTCGCGCTGCTGCGCACGTCGCCACTCCTTCCGCACCAAGTCTTCTTTCCCCGGAAGGGCACGCGGCCAATCCATCCCAAGTCCAAATTGAAACTGATAAGAGCGTAGGAAACAGCATGCAAAACACACGAGGACGAGAAAACACACGTGACGTGCGCTGCGCTCGTCAGGTGTGTTTCTTCTTCGTCCTCGCCCGTTTTTCGCGCTGTTTCCTACGATGAATTCCCACCAACGCGCCCAACTATCCATTCTTCTACAGGGTGAAACAAGGAGACGGCAGGCTCTTTAAATCGACCGCAAAATTCGGTTTCTTAATCTATCGCGCTATGACTTTGTGCAGCGCTGCCCACAGATGGTGCATTTCTTTTGTAAAATTTGCAAAGAGCGAACCTACCTGAGGAAAAAGTAAAGACAGAAAAAGACTTAGCTCCTATGGAAACGCAGCGACGCCACCGGTCTGCAAACAACACGGCGCCGTTTCGCACGGGAGACAAGAGATGGCGCAAGCGGTCGCGACGCCAACTGCCACCAACGAACGAGCAGACGACGGCGAGAGCCAGCGTATTTACCAGACAAGAAACTGCAGTTCCTTGTCGTTATCGCACCTGTTTTTGTTTCTGCGACTGTCGCCGCCTGCGGAACATGCGCTGCTTTTGAGTCGAAAAGATTGTCTGCTAAAGATGCTGGCTCTCGGCGCCGTATGCTCGCTCGTTCGCGGCGTTCGTTGCGCCATCTCTTGTCTCCCGTGCGAAACGGCGCCGTGTTGTTTGAAGACCGGTGGCGTCGCTGCGTTTCCGTAGGAGCTAAGCCTTTTTCTTTCTTTACTTTTTCCTCAGGTAAGTTCGCTCTTTGCAAATTTTATGAAAAAAATGCACCATCTGTGGGCAACGCTGCACAAAGTCGCAGCGTGATAGGTTGGGAAACCGAATTTTGCGGTCGATTTAAAGAACCTGCCGTCTCCTTGTTTCACTCTGTATAATCGCTGGAAAGGTTGCTGCCATCTATCAGCGAGGGCGGCAACCAGACTGGTTGTGTGCTTGCCACCGTTGCTCATAGATGGCGGTAGCTGTCCAGAAGTTTTTATAGGTTTGTGTCGACATCAATTTGGTACCACACACGATCCTGGGGAACCTAGCTCTTAACAGCTCCACTGTAACTAGCAAGATTTTCTTATTACCACATAGACCTTAATCTGGGAAATTTCCCACGGGTTGGCAGCCCTGCGTCGGGCGCCGCCCCTGATGCGCCAGAGCGAAGCAGCGAAGCTTCGTGCACCTGCGGTGTATGATTGCGGACTTTGAACTCCACACAAAACAAAACGGCATAGTCGAGGATGGCAGAAGTGCAGCGGAGAAAGGGAAGACTGAGGGGCTGTTGCGAAAGCCCGGCCCGGACTTGTGCCCAGTTGCCCGAGCGAGGGGCGTGCAGAGAGGAGCAAAACAAAGACGGCTCAGGTCTTCGCACGTAGCAGCTGGGGAGGCAGATGCAACAAACAGGAATATACTAACCGTGCCCCCGCAAGGAGGGAACCAGCTGTCGCCAATGTGACAGCCGGGTCGACCGAGAACGTACCGTCAACGCCGTTTTACCGCCAGTCATCCCTTGTACTCGTGCCCCGGAGTCTGGTGCGGTACGTGGCCAGTCTCGAAGAAATTGTGTCTATGCTGGTGGCGTCCTTTTTCAGAATTATTTTATCTTTATGTAAACGCATTCTTTGCTCGTTTAAAGAAAAGAAAAACGATCGAACCAACTTATGCGATGCGGGACGTTTATCGGGGTTTGCCGGCAGTGCCCATTGCCCGGTCCCCGAAGCGTGTGCGGTTTGGAAGTTTCCGTCTTCCAACAACCTCCAACTTTGCAGAACCGGTTGCAGGAGAGCCTGAAGCTGTTCGCCTCCATCTGCAACAACATGTTCTTCACCGACACTTCCCTGGTAAGTTTGGTTCTTGAACAATTATTTGTGGCAGTATATCGATGCTTGTGAAGAACCGTTGCGCGTGGAATTGCATTGCCCCGTGACGCTCGCGATGTCCGAGTTAACTTCCGTACGAACGCAATACCGCTTTAAAAACGGTTTAATACGAGGGTTTAAGTTTCGACTCCTGGATTGTTGTCGCGATGCGCCTACGCGGACGCTGCTTCATATCTATCCGACGGGACGTTCTGCTTTCAGGTGTTGTTCCTCAACAAACTGGACCTGTTCCGCGACAAGATCCTCTACTCGGAGCGCCACCTTCGCTACTACTTGCCGGACTACAAAGGTGCGTTTTCCGGTCCCAATTTTCAAAGACTTTCGCCTCGGCTCTACGTTGGGCGATTGGTGCAACCGCGCCGTAATCATTTGCGTTCACCTCTCTGGGCTGCCACGACTGCTTTGGTCAATCTGATTGGCCGTCGCAAGTCGCTTTAGCGACGAGCGTGACGGACTGTGGCTGGTCCAACATGTCTGCAAAAGCCAGTAACTCCGCCGATTCTCGGAAACCGAGCGATCGAAGCGAGGTTGCCCTAGGGCGTAGCTCACTTCCCCCGGAGTGCAGCCCAGTGAGGCCTGCGTGTGGTGCAGGGCCGGACTACGACGTGGACAGCGGGGCCCTGTTCATTCAGCACCGGTTCCAGAGCCGCAACCGGGACCCGGGCAAGCTGGTCTACCCGCACTTCACCACCGCCACGGACACCAGCAACGTTCAGGTGGTCTTCCAGGTGGCCATGGACACCGTGCTCAGGGGAAACCTCAAGACTGCCACCCTTCTCTGAGGGCCAGCAATGCCCTCTGCCCGCTTTGGGTCTTTTCCGGACCTGGGGTCTGGTTTTGTACGTGCGAGTCTCCCTCACTCCAGGAAACGTGAAGCGTGCCAACTCGTCCGCGCAGTCCGACAGACTTGTGCAGAATGCCTCGCCTCCATTCTCGAAACATCCAGTGAC
This sequence comes from Ixodes scapularis, assembly GCF_016920785.2. Taxonomy (NCBI): domain Eukaryota; kingdom Metazoa; phylum Arthropoda; class Arachnida; order Ixodida; family Ixodidae; genus Ixodes; species Ixodes scapularis. The sequence continues at coordinate 123,541,129 of NW_024609881.1, read as the reverse complement.
CGCAACAAGCCGGTCACCACTTGTGCCTAATGTCATTGTTAGCTTCAGTTACGAGTGACAATCTTCATCGTCTCCTTTCATTGTTCGTTTGGATGCGCCACGCTCAACTGGCGTGAACTCGATGCAGCTTTCGTCTTTCGAGCAACTATCGTTTTCGACTGGAATCTCTTTCGCTTTGCTGCGTAAGGGTTGGTTCAATTTGCGCGTCTTTCTGTTTATGTACATAGCCCATGTTACTGTCAGATTCTTGCATATATGTGGCATAGGGTTCCCCTCTGTTTTAGAGCTTCGTACAAATCGGTATGTGTGTGCATGTGTAGCCTCGGGGTATGCAAGTTTTAGCTGCGCACGGTTACGTTGGGCTGTTCCGCAGAATCTACATTCCACTCCTGACAGCTTTAAGCGGGTGGAATCATTTGGCGCCCGTCTGCAACGTCGATCGCGTCGTTTGAATCTCGATTTCACGCATCATACGCTTCCTTTCGGCCCTCGGACAGCTTCGTGCAGCCGACAGACGGGAAGTTTACGAAGCTGCTTCGGTCATTGTGAGCGTCGGCAACTACGAAGCCACACCCACGTGCCTCTACCTTTTGCCGCCTCGCCGCAGAACAATGTTCCGGCACAAAGTCGTCTCCCGATTCGCGACGAGGGTGCCAGCTGCAAAGTCTCGAAACGATCGATCGAATTTGAAGTGGCTGCACGATCGGTTGACCGCCGTTGAAACGGAACATTGGGGCGGGCAATACCCCCCCCACACAGAGTAACATTGGTGGTCCCCGTTTCTCAGGCACGAAGCGTGCGATTGGATTTGAATCCTCACCAAATGCTGACACGGTACTCATTTTTGAGCAGCTACCAGATGGGGGCCTTTTCGAGGCTGATTCAATCACTGCACTTTCCCAGGTTAAGCTCTCATAGGGCTTTTACGCAACACTTTTTCCGCAACATTGCAACAACTCTGAAATTGAAATGCCGGTGATACTCGTTGAGCTTTGTATCATTCTAATCTTTGCAGATGCTCAATATCTCGGTTTTCTTTGAGTCTTTGCCTCGTGCCGGCTGCCACCCGGAGCATTATGTGCAATATGTTTTCTTTACTTTGGTGCTTGCGGCACAGCATCCCAGTGTTTTTCTCTCGCGCTTAGAACGTTGGATTAGCTCATTCCGCGATCTGCAACTCTCTTCGCAAGTGCGGCGAGATTACGTCCGGCCGAAACGTTTTCGTTTACTCGTTGGGTGTTGTTGACGACCTTTGGGCTTGTTTGGGAATTCTCGTGAAAGACACCAGAGGTAGCCAAATTTGAGGAGCTTTTCAGAACTGGAGGAAACTTGTTACTGTACCAACTGTGCCTTCTAAGATACGAGAGGAATCACTCGCACTATCCATTCCATCTTAGTGTTGCCAGGCACTACTAGCTGCAGTGGCAATGCCGAGACGGTACACTGCCAATCACCGTGCTGCAAACCAGACAATGCTTTGCAGTAATTCCAATCGTATATATTTGCAACAGTTTGTGGCTTTGGATTACATTTGACGCGGGACTTTTCTCGCTAGAGTCTGACACTACTGGTGTTAAGACACTGCCAGAGGGATTATGAAGGGAATGAGCTTACAGAACAGTCTGCCCCTTTTTTTAAGACCTGCCATGAACACACATTGTTAGGCACGTCCTCAAATGGGCATACGAAGTGCATTGCTGCAACGGTGGCGCAACAGCGTGACAAATTTCATTTGGTTACATTAAATTGCCCGCACTTTAGAGTTCTATCGGCTATTCTGCGAGGCTGCTGTAAGAATGTTTTTGTAGTCTGCAGCAAAACATCGGACAAGGTAACGTCGCCTCAGCTTAGAATTGGCCGTAAAACGGTTACTTCACTATTTATTACTACGGAATGTCCTTTCCTATTCACTATCTTGCGTTTCAGATGTTTACCCACATTGTCCCGCCAATCTGTCTGTGTTGTTTTTTGTGTCCTGCAAAGCTTCACGTGCGAGAGGCATTTTTACGTCGATTTGTCGGAGTTTTTCGGCAAAATTGCTCGTGTACGAGTGTATTTTTTGGTATTATTTAAGGTTGCGCAGTATTTTGGTGATTGTTTCCTAGGTGGCTTTTGATATAGTACTTACATTGTGCATTATGCCAGCTATTTATGAGTGTAAAAAACTTTTTTTACCGTGTGCAACTGCCCTCAATATACTCACCTAGAGTCCATGATTTTGTCAAATTTGTTAGAGGTTTTTTTTAAGTTCAACATCGCGCGAGATTCACGGCCATTTCCTCGCATCCTCGCGCGACGTTTGTCGTTCCTGCATTTTTGCGGCAACCTTTTCGGTACCGCTTTGTGACTTTCATTTGTGCATGCTGAAATGCCTAGCTGAAGGTTTTTGTCCGTTTTTTTTTTGGTCTCATTCAGAGTTACGAGGAGAATATAAAAGTGACAAGAAAACACTTTTGGGTATGAATTTCACGGTTTCCCCGGTTGCCCCGCACTGCAGTTGGTTCAGCGCTTGTTGGAGTACTTGACGGCATCTCTCCCAAACTCGTGCCCCAAATGTGGGTTCTACGGTCACGAACACCTCCCGAGAATTGGGAACCCCCGACGTGAACACTGCAAGATCAACTCTATAGAATAATCGAGAAGGACGGCAGTTTCCGTCGGGGTGAGACCAACACTGCTCGGGAACTGCTGCACTCTTTGCCCAATGCCAGGTGGAATGCCTGCAGAGTGTGAGCAGAAGAAGATCCTGTAAGACGAGGGGCGTGTCATATGTATCTACAGTTTAGAGGTTGGCACATCAGACCGCCCGGCAGCCAACTGCCCTCTCAGCAGCTGGGTGGCAGCCTGTGCCCTGCCAGAACCACTTTTTGGGAGCCTCGCATTCACGTCTGGACTGTCGCTTTTGGCGTATTGAGGACCGCAGAATGGCATCCTTGCGGGGCGTTTCTTCGTGCCACCGGTCGTGCAGTAACCACTAGGGGCCGGTCGGGCCCTGCCCACGTGCGACCAAACGTCCGACCAGACGTTTGGTCGCGCACGAAGGCGGCCGAACTCAATCGGCCTCACGCGAGCGGCGCCCGACAGGGTTTGGCCGTGTTTCTGACATTTGCAGGACCAGTTGGACGTTTGGTCGAGCGAGGGTACGGCCCGACTGGTCCCTCGGTGGTCATCATCCGTTGGGTAGCATAAAAAATTTAGCAGTCCCGTCACGGCCAAGTCGTTAGGCACCGGCGTCACGTTCACACAAACAAAAGTGTTCGGAATGAAACAGACATTCGACCACTTTCTTCCGAACGCTTGTTTCTTTGTTCCGGAGCGCGGGAAAGCGCATCTCCCGGCACGAGCTCTTCCCATTGACGGTGCAAAAAAAACTTCTTTTTTTTTCTCCAAGAGAGCACCTGCAGTGAGCATTGGCTACTACAAAACCCCCAAGTTTAAAGTGGCTCGTTAATGCTGTGGCGTAGCTCAGTGCTAACGCCTCCGCGCGCAGTGGACCCAAATTCAACTCCCGCAGGTGCGAGCAATCTTTTTCCTGGATTTGGCAACGTCGACGACGGACGCCCTACATCGCCAACTGCAACATCGACGACGATAACAAGTACATCAACAACTACCGTAACGTCCCGAGAGATTCCCAACCGCCGAAAGATAAGCCGCCCATATTTTTTGGCTAAATTCACTATTTTTAGCTCAGTTGTACCAATTCCAGGGCCCTGGCCAATGGTGACTTGGGCAGAAACGGTGTCGCCTAGCCACGGCGGGGGATAAGCGAACACTACCGACTGGAAATGACAGTCGAATTTGGTTCGTCGCTCCTCCCCAAGATGGCAAGTTTTGCGGGTCACAAAATCGGGCCTCGCCCTACGAGCGATAGGCCCTAATAAAGCCAATACCAAAACGCGAGAAAATAGAAAAAATTTAAGCGTCCATATCTAGATTATTTAGCGCAGCGCCAGTTGCATTGCATGAATGTTAGCACAGAAGCATACAGTTCCCAATACTCATTTTCACATCAAAAACCGTAGTTAAGTTTTTGTTCTATTATCGAAGCACGCACGTTTCAAACGCACAAAAGCGTCGTCCTTTATCTTTTGACGACCAAATCTTGTCATTGCGCGGCCGATACACCGCACGAGCGTGGTTCGAAGGTACAACTCTCTAAAAGATGCGAGCTCGACCGGCTAGAGACCCCGCTTGCGACCAATCTCTCGCGAGTGTGCCGCGGCTGCAAAGCTGACGCGGCCTCTGGGTGCCGGCGCAACCTTCGTCTTTTCCGGTCGATGCGGTCAACCGGTGCCATTGTCGTGGCTACAATGGCTCGATTCTCTTCGGAGGTGCGCTGGTAAATAAACGACGAAAGAGGCAAGTTCCTTTTTATGTCGCGCCTTTTATTTTTTGTCGACTAGATACAGCGACACACTTTAACAGATTTCTGGTCTTTGCTAGAATAGTTGGAATGCGTGCACGCAAACACATACACACACACACGCACATTCTTTCTATGGCCCGGCATATGCCCTTTCTCCATTTTTAAACAAACTGCACGCGAGTTTTTGGGGGAAAGACGCTTTGCCACCCGGGACATTTTGCGCCAGGGTAGCGTACCTCCGACGACCGGCCGTCGACGGTTTTAGTAGCGGTGGAGTACACCACAAAAGGTAGCGACACTAGCCCGGCGAACAACTGCCAACCCTGGTCTCTCGAGTTACGTGCGAGGAAATCGCCTTAGTTTCGAGCAATCAACCCTTCGAAGGAAGTTATTTGGGAGGGCCGCGTTCCAAAATTTGCTCGGTCTTGCTCCAGCATAAAGGACCTTGATGCTCGGAAACCCACTTGCGTCCGGTGTCGCGAGATGCAACCTGCAAGAGGAACTCCAATCTACTTAAGCGAGATTTGGAACGCGGTCGTGTACAGTGGCCCAGGTTTTTAATAATATGGAGCGAACGTCCACCGCCGGGTCAGCCCGGGCCGTACCACGGAGGGATGCAGCGATACGGGAGAGATTAGGCGCGTGCGCACTAAGCCCTCTCCGGTGCGAGCGTCGTCTGCTAGGCTGTTCCCTTAACCACGCACGACCCTTGCTCCTTATCTGCTGGCAGAGCTAAGCAAAGATCTGGGGCTCTTATCTGGACACTTGGCGAAAACGTCGGTCAGAAATCCGGCGGTTATGATTGGCCGGTGCCAAGTTCAAGTACGGCGTTGGCCAATTCCGGTCGCCAGATTTGTCGCCGCCTTTTTCGCCGAGTGTCCAGATTAGGGCCCCTGAAGGGCGCTTGCTTGGGTGATGCTCCTCAGGCGTAGCGTACACTCACTGCACCACTGTTCATGCCAGCGCACGCTCTTCAGACGTTTCCTCCACCAACAGATAAGAGAAGCAGAGAGAAAGACAAGTGGGCATTGGATAAACAGTAGCTGACTTGCGCCTCCTGTACCGGTGCAGAAAACTGTAGGGCAGTCTACTTCCGGTTTGTGTATTGAGACAAGCCCGAAAGTACACTGCCCTACATTTTGGAGCAGGGGCCGTGTGCGGTCAACGGATTAGCATGGCAGACGACGCTTGCACCGCACAAAGGTTTGTGCGGACGCGCCTAATCTCCCGTAATGTCACAACCCTTCCGCGGCACAGCGCTGGCCGGCCTGGCGGTCGACACTCGCTCTACATTATTAAAAACTTGGGCCACTGTACGTATCTCCGCATCTTACCGACCGTTTCAGCATAGAGTCCCGGCTTGCCACAACCAGACTGCACCGCTACACGTGTACAACGGCCATCGTGCTAAAGATAATTGTCCTTATTGTCGTCTGGCAAAAAAAATGAGATAAAATCTAAGTAAACGAGGATTGCAGAACCAGTGGGAGACATCTGTAAATGTTTTTCAAATATAGACAAGAACTGTACATTTTGCCCCCCTAAAAAACAAAGTTCCTCGAAAGCGAGAGTGACAGACGACACGACACTTCCTAACTGCTCCGGGGGAATGTGACTGACACTGGGGCTGCCGGCATTATGTACAAGCTCGTCGCGATCACAAACATTGCTGCTATTTACAACGTAGACTAGAGACGTTATAGGTAGGCCGCGTTTACATTCAGAGTATAGTACAACTTTTTTTACGGTTTCTTTCGGCGTCGCTCCTTTTCCACCCTCTCCCGACAGCTGTCGGCTCTCATTATTTTAAGGCAAGATAAGAGACTTCGGGCACATTGCGTAATCGGGGTTTGTGCACACTCGTTTCCCGAGCATATTTCCGACGCTTTGCGAGGCCGGCGTAACGCAGGACAGATGCCGACCCAGCAGGTGCAACGCCGGTGACGCGGTGTGCGCGCAAGGGGTTTTCCGCTCTAGGGGAAACAGAAAATGGACCTCTTTTTTTTAACCTCTCAGTCCGTAAGGGAGTTTCCGGCAGAACCGGGCAATTTGCCCGGCGCAGAACTCTACACTCCCGCCCCCACGGGTGGGCGCTCTCCATTTGGATGCCGGTACGGAGCCCGGCAGGCGCACTCCGCAATCTTGCGTCTTCGTCCTTGCGGAAAGGCTCACCTAGAACCTTCCTTGAGAAAGTTTGCCTTGGAGTGCAAAGTGAGCGTCTCGTCGCCGTTATGGCAGTTTTTGAGTCTCGACTACCGGAACTGGTCGAACCCGACCCACAATTTCCTGCCCTCGGTCGTATTCACATAGGCACGATTATTGCGAGCATTCTTTCGGGTACTGGGAGGGATCTCGGGAAAAATACTCTCCGTTATTGCCACGGGCGTTCCTAACGCTTGGTCTCCACGGGCACCGGGTGGGTGACGGTACGCGCGTAGGGATGACGTGTTGCGCGAATCTCAAACGAGATTGAATCCCAGTGCCGTACCTTCACTTTGCGCGGGTCGGATAAAAGGAGCAATATTTAATACTTGGGATAAGGGCCTCTTCTTCGCTTGGGTAGATTTTTACAGGCTCATTGCCAACAAAAACGCTCCCCCAGAGGGAAGGAAGGCTCGAGCTACGTGCTGCCACTAGGGAATATTTTGAGGGAAACGTCGTTGGCACCCGTAAATCGAAGCGAAAAGATACAACGGTCCAGAAAATGAGCTCGTGAGCGGAAGAAAACCCACACTACGTAAAACTGCAAACCGTCGGCATGTGCAGCAATGAGATCTCCACCGTTTATCGCGTGAACGGCGAACGTAAGAAGAGGAAGGTGGGGAAAAAAAGCAACAAAACATTCGCAATTAAGTAGACAGTTCCCGGGCATCTTTTCCTTCCTGCAAAGAAGAAACCCTGCGCAGCATGCCCAATTGTGCAACCTCGGCACGCTTTCTACGGTAACCACGTCGGGGCAAGGAGTCCAGCACAGGCTTGGCGTAGACGTTAAAGACCAAACAAGCCATTTGCCGAAGCACCCCGTTTGGTAAAAGATTAAAAAAAAGCCAAGGTCATTCGCAACGTTACTTGTGAGATCGTGCGCGGGAGTGACAACCCTTAGCTCAACTAGGCAAACCCCGACGAAGCCTAGGCAACGCGAGTTGCCAACCGCAATCCAGAGACTGCCTTCAAAGTGCAAAGTGTTATTCCGCCGCTTCGGTGGCCGTCACTCAACGTGCCTCACGTTGCGCGTCTATCCCGCGAGTAAACGTGGGCGACGGCCAAATGCCCAAATGCAGGCACCAAGGAGCAGCTATCCTCAAATTCGAAACCGAAGTGGACAACTCCGTAAATGACTAGAACGAGGCCGCGTGTGGCACAGACTAGGCTACAGCAGTGGCGTTTGATCTGTACGGTTAAACTGCTGGCTACGGGTGACTAGAGAGAAAGCGAGCCATGAAAGTAAATGCGGCGACTGCTCGGTTGCAGGTCGTTCCAAAAAGAGCCACGCAATGACAACCTGCGAGCAGAGAGTCGCCACCCACTTCCCGCTCCTTTTGTGATCCCGTACAGAGTTCCCTCGCACGGTTCCATTCCAAACTCGATGTGAACCAATTCCGCTTCGCATCCGGTAACGTCGCCACAAACGCTACGATCGTGGAAACGGAGACAACGAAGCTGGGTGTGCTTCGAATTCAGACGTAGGAAATCGGGAACCCCGACGCGACTCTGAATTGGGGAGTGTTACCGCGGGAAGTAGTCTCGCGGGCAAACAGACGACAAACAACCTCGCACATTCGTCGAACGCGATCCAAAGTAACCGAAAAACTGGCGGCAACGATCTGCCACACCGAGAGTATTCCGCGGAACAGTGGACCCCCCGGGGACGGGTTTTGGGGCAAGAGTCCCGCGGGGTCGCGTCCCTTGGAGCACTCCCGGGGGGCGCTTTCCGGGTGCAGGACCCGGTCCCAGGGAGTAGCCTCGACGGAGCGATCCGGGGGAGCGACCCGAAGGAAGCGAGCCGAGGGGAGTCGTCCGAGGGCGACCGGCTCCCCGGGGGGCGTCCTCTGCGCTCTCTGGGATACGGGGCGGCGGGGCGGCCCTAGTAGGCGGGCGCCTGGAAGTTGCCGGCCCCCATGGCCCCGACCCCCATGCCGGGGTCGGCCTTGGTGGAGAAGGGGGGCTCCTGGTAGGCGTCGCCCATGTCCCCCGGGTAGCCCCCCGTGAAGGGGGTGGCCCCTCCCAGGCCGCTGGGGTCCGCCTCGTAGCTGGGCATGAAGGGGGCGTCGGCCCCCTGCCGGTAGCGGTGGTAGGCGAAGAACACGCAGCTCGCCTGCAAGGACCACACCCGTCCTTTGGGTCTGCCACCGACCGGAAAAAGCGTCTGCCGGAAAGAGGCCGCTTCCATGCCACCCGTCCGAGTGGTTTCCTCCCTTCCCGGCGCGAAGGGAGCAAACCGGCAAGGACCGACGTCGACGCAAAAGGCACCAGCGTCTTTTGCGTCGAGGTGCGCTAGATGTAAAGAGTATGGCAAACCTTTCTTCCAGTTCTATCTCGACGAAACCTCGCAACTTGGTCGAAAATATTCCAAGACGAAGCTCCGGTGTGCGCTTGTTGCCTTTTGCCGGGCTTTGGCTGCGCTTGCGACCAAGTGTCTTCCGGGCACTCAAAGCGTCTGCCGGGTTTACGATTAATGTGTTGCCAAATAGAGTCTGCCATCGTTCTGTGTCGCACGCACTTAAAGGCCAACCTGTAAAATATTTTTCAGCCAGGGTGAAAGTCCTCCTCACCACCCTTCCCATTTCCCCCTCTCCCCCTCACTCCTTTTTTTGCTGCATTTTGGAATGAGCTGCTGGCTTATCTGGCCCCAAGATGCAGCAATGGGAAGGGTGGCGAGGAGGGCTTTCACCCTGCCTGAAAAATATTTTGCAGGTCGGCTTTTAAGACGTGCACATTTGGGAGGGTGCCCATATTTTAACAAAAAAAAAATAAAGACAATGTGCACGAGCATTAGTCCCAACTTAGACTCTCCAACTTGGATTTAGGGTCGACGACATGCCGCAACCCATCCGCGAAATGAACTCTTTTTCTCTCTTGCCGCGAGGTTTTGTTTTCGTAGAAATCCTACGCACTACGTGGTGCAGCTCTACCGGACATTGCCTACGCGCCCGATAATATTTCTGGCGGCGCGACTGGTGTGCTTTCGTACACGTCGCAACACACTCTTTTGCAACCACCGTATTTCCCCGACTTTTTTCAGTGTACTCCACACGTTTGAAACTTGAAATTCTCCGTGTTGTGGGCTATACGAGGATTCGTTTTTCAAGATCTTTCATTGTGACGAGAGTCGTGAATGTCGAAAATGACAGGTTAGGTTAATGATTACTTCTGTATGATACGAGCTTCTTCTTGAAGTACTAAAACAGGCATTCTTCGGTGTGCTGCAAATGGTAATTTTATGTGCGGCACCGTATCCGGGTTATCCTAAAAAAATCTCAGTCCAAAATTTAACCTTTGCGGACTATACACGGAGTGCGGACAATAGACCCTTTCACAAACTCCCTGTTATGTAGTGGCTCAAGTAGCCATCTAAATTTTTGCACGCTAATGGCGGTTAAAATTCAGAGCCTACTCGTCGACATTACGTGACCGAAACATTTGGTTTTCTTCGCTGTACAGTTCTTTCTCTTATTAGTTTGTTTCGATGGTGTGTACCACTCCGCCCGAGGCGCTTATTTAAGTAAACCTCTCAATAGAGTTCACCACATCCTGTTGTCAGCTGTTGTCTGGGACTTGCAGAAGCCAAGCGTTTCAAGGATTTAGGTGACGCCCTGAAATGCCTGGAGCATAGAGGCTTTTCGTCAAGGTGACATCCAACAATAGAGCAAACTAGCGTTCGGAATGTTCGGGCTCCGCATCGGTCCCTGTCCTCAAATTCTTCCTTCACCAGCCATCTAGAGGCTGCCATTAGCATATACAAAGGCACTAAGATGATGATAGTTATTAAGGTGGCCAGACTGTATTTCCGAAAGGTTGTTAGTCCGGAGAGTATGATGGCTCCCAGCACCTTACCTCCTGATTGAAGGGCACGATAAACGGCCGTCAATTTCCACTCATTTTCAACCGAGAACTTGCAATCCAATCGAAGCAGCAGAATGATGGAAACAAAACAAGTGACAAGGATAAAGAAAAGAACAACATGGCGGCACCAGTGACCCATTTTAGTCAATCTTTTTTTTTTTTCTCGTCGCATTACACGATGTGTAGACCTTCCGCATCCTTAATACAGAAATGTTTTCCTCCTCAGAAATGAATGGGTGCCGGCTGGGAATTTGAACGGGTTTAATTAACCAAGAATGAATTAATTACCGTAGGATAACTTGTACAGTGAAACCTTGTTATAACAAAATGGGATATAACAAACTAATGGATATAACAAAGCAATCATACTTCCCCTTGCTTGCTAATAGTGGGAAGAAATGGACAGTGGCTATAACAAACTAATGGTTATAACGAAATAATTACGACCGCTCCTTCAACTTTGTTATAATGAGGTTTTACTGTATTAGAATTTTTTGCGTCACTTGGGCCGTGTTGGAAAATTTACTCGATCTTACTCCAGGGTAAGAGTTTTGTACCTTGGCATTCCAAAACCTACCCGCGTCCAGCGTTCTTCAATCTGTGTTGTCACGTTACACGATCTGCCAAAGTAACTAGGGTCCATAGCATTTCTGTAGCATCAAATGTGCAGTCTCGTGTACTTTTGGTTTCTTTATCTAGATAATGGACAAAGAAATTGAATGTGTTTCTTGATCGTAAAAGAAGAACAAAACCATTTACGATTGTCTAATCGGTTTGTTTCTCCTCATTCTCTCCCGCCGACCCTACGCCCTAAAAAGGTCTGCGAGTTGACTTTTTCCAAAGAACTTGAACACGGCCAATCGCAGCAAACGATAGAAGGATCCCAGTGAATGACAATGCTCGGATTAGACAAAAAAAATGTAAATAAGGAAATGAGCTTGATGTTTCACTTTGCTCAGTGGCCCTGAGGCATTTTTGCAATTTCTGAGCACTGTCGTCGGATCCTTCCGTCGTTGGCCACGATTGGCAGTCTCTGTTGGAAAAATAAACTCGCCGACTCTTCCTGGAGGGCCAAGCAGAACGTCCCTCGATGGCCGCTAGGGTTTGTGTCTGCAACCGGTTCAGTCCCTCTGTTTGCCCCCTACGACCAAGTAAAAGCGTAGCGCGGCAGCGATGCCGGCAGCGTCGCGGTGGTGGACGCCCCTTCTGCCGCAAGTGGCTCGAAGGAAGCTTGGCCGGCCGGGGTTGGGGCGTTGAGGCGCATGCTTTTTGCCAGCAGGGGCCAATGGGACATGCGTTCCGAGCACCGCCCGCGACGAGTGCAGAGACGGCCGCCCACTCACCCAGGCAAAGACGGAGAAGAAGCTGAAGGCGATGGCCGCACGGATGTTGTTCAGCCCGTAGCCGTCGCTGGGCATGTCCGACTTGCGCCAGGCGTCGCACAGGTAGCAGAAGCACACCACCCACATGAAGGCCCACAGGCCTGTCCGGGGGAGCTCCATTAGTCGAACATTCAAACGGTGCAGAGTTTTTTATATGTCGCAACGACGCGAAAAGTGAAGCCTTCTGTACTTGCGCAAACAACGCTGGCTGCAACGGTATGCCAGCTTCGGAGTGCTATTGGCAAACGCCTTTAGTTCACACTCCCGGTAAATCTTTTAGAAAATTCAACGATAGCCTCACTAACGTTTCGGCAATCGACAGAAAAACGAGGCCCGTGAGAGTGAAGACGGTTTTGACTGGTGCTCGAGGTGTCTAGGCCGATTTGCCGCGTTCCCGGTGGTGGCACTGCACTCTAAGAAATCTGGAGCAACTACCGTATTTACTCGCAGAATGAACGCACTTTTTTTTCCGAAAAATCGACGCAAAGTTGGGGGGTGCGTTCATTATGCGAAGTAAAAGTTTTGTGTCTGTATTTACTCGCATAATGAACGGACCTTTTATCCTGAAAAATCGAACTTCTTATCTCTTTGCGCGCGGCGCCCGACCCGTAACCTAAGCTGTGCAAAAAAGAAATTCTCTTTGTTTTCTTTTTCTCTTAGTTCCTTGGGTTTTTTTTTTTTGTCCGCCTTTCGCAAGCTGTTTTGTTTGCTTAGGCGAGGGCTCTCCGCTTATCTTTATCTCCTTGCTCGCGGCGCGCGACGCACGACCCCCGTAACCAAACTGCGCTGTGGAAAAAAGAAGAAAAAAAACCTTTTTTTGTATTTTTTCTCAGTTCCGTGTTTTTTTTGTTGTTTTTTTTCTTTTTGCCGTTTTTCGCAATCTGTTTCGTTTGCTTAGAGGGCTTCTCCGCTCCTCTTTCTTACCTCATTGCGCGCGGCGCGCGACCCCCCGTAACCAAACTGCGCTGTGCCAAAAAAAAAAAAAAAGGAAACGTTCCTCTGGTTTTGTTTTCTCTTAGTTCCGTGTTTTCTTTTTGCCGCCTTTCGCAAGTTGTTTTGTTCGCTTAGAGCGCTTCTCCGCTTGTCTTTCTTACCTCCTGTCGCGCGGCGGCGCACGAACCCAAAATCCAAACAGCGCTGTGGAAAAAAAAAAAAAAAAAAAAAGCTCCTCTCCATGTTTTTCTTTTTTGCTTCCGTTAGATCTTTGCGAATTTTTTTAACGCCTTTTGCAAGGCGTTTTGTTTGCCCACGCTGCCCATGCATTCGCGACCTCGCTGCACCAGGATAAAAAAGTGCGTTCATTTCGCGCGCGTGGGGGGGGGGGGGGGGGGGGTTCAAAATTTTGACGTCCGAGTTGGGGGTGCGTTTATTACGCGAGTGAAAAAAAAAGTCGAAATTTTGAGAGCCGACTTGGGGGGTGCGTTCATTACGCGAGTGCGTTCATTGTGCGAGTAAATACGGTACTCTCCCGCAAAGCACTTGATAGAACCAATCGAAGAACGAGACTGCTGGGCGTTACGCTCGACCGTCGACTCTGGTTCACTACACACATCAACGAGGCGTTATCAGGAGCCAGGAGGATGCTGGGCTTTATCACTCCGATCTTTAAGGGTGCCGGAGCCGATACCCTCGAGAACCTTTTCACTCCGCTCGTTCTTCCTCAGCTCGAGTACTATTCTTCAAACCCCTCACAGGTTAGCCTCATTGCATCACTGGAGAGTGTACAACGTCGTGCTGCATACACTGTCCTGTGCATGCAGAGGCCCCCCACCACGCCCTTCACAAAGACACGCGGACTCCTCAATCGCTCAAAGCTATAGGCTGGGACGCTCTGGCCCTCCGACAGAAAGTGGCGTCCATCAGGCTGCTTGCCAGCATAACCTGCACTGACTAGCGTCCCCCTCCCCAGTTCGATTAACTCTGACACACCCGTGATGGAGCTCTTCAACTCCTGTTTGTGCGCACAGAGCGTCACCGGCAGTCCTATCCCTTCCATACTGTTCAGATATAACGCTCACTGCCAAACAGGCCGACAGCAAGAGTCCTGGAAGGCGAGATAAATGTCAAGGAGTTCCGCAGGGACACTGTGCATTCCCTCTGCGCTAGCTAGACTGCCATGCTTACTTCCCTTCTTAGTTCAATTCTTGTTTATTTATCTGAGAGCGTGTGTATCTACGGGTACGGGCCATTGGCCTTTTGTGGTGACCAAACTCTCCTCAAGCGTTAAACAAAGAAATATCAAATATAAATATCAAAGGATGTGGTCTAGACCTAAAACAAAAATCTGGCTGTCCTGTTGTGTTGATCCATAGTTGAGTCAGAGCAACAGCTGCCACACGTCACGGCGAAGTCCTTGGGCATTGGCGTCACATTCACGCACCAAGGGGTGTGTGGGTGCGTGAACAAAAGCATTCGGAACAAAATAGACGTCGGACCACTTTTTTCCAAATGCTTTTGTTTCCTTTTGTTCTGGAGCGCGTAAAAGCATGTCTCCCGGCACGAGCTCTTATGGCGTAGACAGTGCTACAAGGGCATTTTCTTATCAGCTATTTTTTTTCCAGAGAGCGCACGCGGTGGGCATTGGGTAAAAACCCCAAGTATGAAGCGGGTTGTTAAAGCAACAAAGACGGTATTTATGCTCACCGAGGTTGTTTTTTTTAACATGACCTATAAGAGTCCAACTATACTCTGTTTCAGGATAACTTGGCGAACTGTGGAGGCTAGGGCGTCGCAACCCAATTGGAGCGTCGGAGCAAGGCACGTGACCCAACATCCTAGGAGCATTTGGCCCGAGTCCCACAAACGACAGCGACAAGCCTCCAACCAGAGTCTTTCGCGAACTGACAGGCTTTGTAGAATAAAGGAGGCTATGCTCAGACACGAGCATCATGCATGCGAGGGTATCTTTGGCAAGTTCGAAATCACTCGTGCTCACTTCATGAGCACCGAACAACTAAACACCTGCCAAAGATACTATCACGAGCATGCTGCGTGTGTTGGAGGCTCGTCGCTGTCGTTTGTTTCTGTTTCGTCGCTCACTCGTTCATTTGAGTCACCACGCTAAATGCGAGCCGCAAGGCCCGGAGGAACCGGCTGTCGTCTGCTAGCCAAGAGTCATCTGCTCCGAAACCAGCCAACTTCGGACGGATATTCACCGCAGCAACATTTCCAATCGCTACACTAGGGAGCACTCCGGGAAAATTCATGAGACAACCGTAAGCTCAATTTAGCCACGAATCTGCAACGTGTGATAATGCTAGGGCACAGTGTGATGTTTGGAGCGGAAACAACCGATTACATGGCTGCCATCGCCGACGACGCTACAAGGTGAAAAAAATTGAGTGGATACGGATGTGGCGTCACTTTGTAGCGTCTTGGGCTGTTCCAGACTCGACTCGGAAGTTAAACTGGTCTGAAACGGTTCGTAAGAAAACTAACATTTTATTACTTAAAATATGGCCGAATTTAGAATAAGGATGAGGACGCGGTGTCGGTGTCCACTGGTCCCTGGCCGTCTCGTCTCCGTCTCGTCTCTGTGTTGTCCTGCGCCGCATTCTTTTGTACCCTCGTGGCCCCCCCCGGTGGCACGAAGTGGTGCAACCGCAAGGCAACAAGGCAGCCAAACGAGAGAGTAGTGTCTGCTGTAGATGGTCAGATTGCCGGGATATTATCCAACGTCATGCAATCGATAATAGGGGGGGGGGGCCAATGTAAGCATGCGGCAAGGTCTGCCGACGACACTGCACCAGAGCCGGGTAAGGTATCCCGAAGCTTCCGCAGGCCACCACCGGATATCCGTGTGTGCGTGACCACAAACTCGTAAATTTGCGATTATTTATTCTTTACTCTTCATATCTTCTCGTTATAAATGGAATCTCGCAAGTTCAGTTGCCTTTAAAAAAAAAAAAAAAAGCAGCCTAGAACTACTTTTTGTCGTGGAGGGCTCTGTTGTTGTGGCGGCAACGAGGCCCCGGTGGCCTCGACCGTGGAGTGTTATCGCGTGCCTTACTCCGGTGCCCTTATTGGGTCGTGGGGACCGCAGCCTCCACAGTTCGCCAAGTTATTGTGAAACGGAATATACCTAGAACACAATTTGCTGCTCGAAATTCATATTGTTTCCACCCAAAAACAGCCGGTTCAGAATTGTCCAGTTTCAGTCGCGCTCACTCTTTTTCATAATCGTGTGGTATTCAAACTACTTGTACCAAATATATTCGAAGTCGTGGGTTATCTAAGGCACATAGCCGATATTAAAAATAGAAGAACTCCATTTTTGTGGCCTCCAAAAAACTGCAAATACGTTGATTGGAAAAAAGAAAAAAAAAAAAAAAACGCGGCACAGACCACAGGAAGTACATGAACACGTCATTTTGAATATGGCGACGTACTGCGGACTGGAAGATGCGACGGCGGTGCACGAAGGGCCAACTTTGCGACAGACGTGGTACTGGCCAATCGATCTTCAAACGCAAAACATTGAGGGAAAGGGATACAAGTGCAGAACAATCGCACGACAAACGTTCCACACGGCTTCGTCGTCTGCTTCACACGCCGAAGAAGCGGAGAGAAAAAAAAATGCTGCCATAAGCCATAAGCTTTCCTGCTCGTGTATCGATTTTGAGCAGTTGAGTTCTTTTTTTTGCTTTATTAAAAGTATGTGACTCCAGAAAAATATTCATTTGGTAGTTTCCTAACCCCATATTAATTCGCCTGGCAAAAAATTTCAAAAACATTTTGGTGTGGGGGGGGGGGGGGGGGGGCTTGTCAATGTCTCTTTGACGCTGTGCCGTAGCTCAGCGGTAATGCCTGTACTTCGCACGCAGCGGACCCAGGCTCGATTCCCGTGAGAAGCGAGCAACCTTTTTTAGGAATTTCGCAACCTCGGCGATAGACACCCTATACGCCAACTACAACTACACTGTCTACAACGGGTGCCACTTCCAGGGCTGGGAAAATCCCATAACAGCTGTTGCCGTAGAAAAAATGAAAGCCGTTTACAATTCCCTGTAACGCCGGTTAGAGCGCAGCTCTTGAGGAGGAGGAGGGAAGGGTACTGAGGGATATAAATGCCTCCTTTAGATCATGTGACCTCAGGGGGGGGTCATGTGACGTCAGGGGGTCACGTGACCTCGGGGGGGGGGGGGGGGGGGGTCACGTGACCTGGGGGGTGGTCATGTGACCTTACAGTTACGGCGACGCCGCTCAAGCCGGAAACGGGCGCCTAGGAGCTGCGCTGTAACTCAAAAACAGTACGACATTGCACCGCACTCTACGGCGCAGACCAAGGTCGACATGTTATCCGCCAATCATCCCCGTGGATTGCAGCGTTCTCCCAAGTGCTTTGCGAAAGAGAGCGCGTGTCAAAGAGCAGAAAAGCGATTCCTACCGGAAAAGGCCATGTCGGCTATGACGGCCCTCTTGCGGATCTTGATGCTGGAGAAGTTCTCGAACATGGCTTCGATGGCAAGAAAGCCGCAGCTGGCCAGGAAGGCGATGACGCCGATAGCCACGCCGAAGTTGCAGGCGTTGGAGTCGCTGTTGTACAGGCAACGCTCGTCCAGCCAGGCGCCCGACGAGATGCAGCCAAACACCACAACGGAAAACAGCTGTAAAATGTCACACCCTGCAACCATTGGCCTGGCCAAAACTGGGCCACACTCGTGGGAAGAGCTTTCATCACTTTGCTTGTATCCTCTCCACACGGATAACTACACAGACGCAACAATTTATTCTGACCTTTTTGTGTCTTATGCACGGTACATCATCAGTGTGTGTCACTAAACAGGCAACATGTCTCCCGCATGGGAGACAAAAAGGTCCGATTAAACTGTTAATATTGTTATGTCATGTCGGCCTAGTTTGCTTTATCATAATGAATCCCCGCCTTTGGAAAATTTTTGCACAGACGCATATATGTATACACCACATTATACCTTCCTTTCATAGGGTATGTAAGCAACTACATACCATAGTCAGCTATTTTTGCTCCTACGTCTCCAAATGGTTTAAAGGGTAGACCGGCTTGTGGTATTTTTCAACATTTTGCATCTCCTTTTTCGTGACGAGTAAGAAATCGGCTCCCGTTGCAATTCAATTTGGTTACATTTTCTATCAATAAAGTATCTGCTCTCTATATATTAGCTCGATCCTCCTCCGAATATTATGACTCATATTTTAAACCGAGCATCGCCGATTGCCGAAAAAGATTAACACAAAGCTTTACGTCAGCTACACTGTTTGTTTCTTTTCTTCTTTTTTTTTAAGCTATGGTTTGATTTGTGCACACTGAACATTATCGTTATAATAAACGAAGTCATTTATTCAATTTTGGTTCGCCACATTGGAGAATTGTATCTACAATCAATTTCCGTCTGGCCAATGTTTTACATTACATTAATGCACTCGGATACTTAAAAAGTCCTTTCGGCTGGCCAAATCTTCCGACCATAAGAGCTCAAAGCCCGCGGCAAACAAAATTCGAGAGAGCAAACAGGGCGCTCGAGTTGTAGCATTTGGTACACTCGAAAAGTTTCAAGGGTGCTCGCGAAATTTGGAGTGTGCAGCGCAGAGCGTGTCCAGTTTTACTCGGGCGAGGGCGAACGGGCGTTCGAATAGATTCGAAAGCCGAAAAAGCAGCCAGATTTTAGTGGAAAGCCTCTGCGCGAAGGCCCACATTCAAAGTCCGCCATTTCCGGCAAGGACTCGAGCTCCGACCAAAAATCAATACCTGCTTGCCAGTTCTCCTTTATTTATTTTTTTCTCCCCTCTCCAATTGAAAGCCCGAGTGTGTTTTCAGTGGCAAAGCGGAGACAAGCTAAAACCATTCGAGCACTCACCCAGCACAGTATGCGCAGCGTGACTTGCGGTTTGATCAAGAACATGATCGGGTCAAATGCCTGACCGGCCTTGCCAGCTCCGTACGCTCCCCCGTTCATGGTGACTGCGCCTTCTTTTTCTCGCCCGTCCAAACGAGTCTTCTTCGGGCGCTGGTGCAGTGCCGCTTTGCTGGCGCTGGTCCCGGCGATCTCGCGCGCACGCCCGACGGGTTGGGCCCTCGGAGACCTGGCAGTGGAGAAGGTTTCGGTTGAACCCGCCGAGGCGCTCGCGGTGATCTTTCTGCGGCGGGATCTCCTCTCGCTCCGGTAGACGGTACTCAAGGGCACTTGTTAGAGACCGCAGTGGGCTTGGTTCTTCATGCCAGGATCGCTTCTTTCTCCGTGGCCCAGTCGCGGTCCAACGCCTAGGTGGCCAAGGTGCGGTGCGCGGACTTTGGAAGGGTCGCTCCTCTAGCGCGCATCGATGGGAATGAAGGAGCGCGGGAGCGCCAGGAGTGCTGGTGGGAAAAAAGCTGACGTCACGAGAGGCTTCGCTCCGCTGTCCGGACCGTTTCTTCATCCGACAATTCCGAGCTGCTTTTTTTTTTTTTTTAATTTATTCAGGTATCTGGTGTTTAGGAATTAACAAATTTTACTAAGGTAGCGCGGTAGCGCGGCCAAGTCATCATTTACTTGGTTTAAAGTCATCGCCTGCGTTGATTTTGGTGTATCGTCCTCGCTCGCTCCTCCAGCTCCGCTGCACCGCTGCTTTTTTACGAAACCGAAACCTTCCAAAACCAGCTCTGGCTCTTTTGGCTGCTACGGATTGGCTACGGACGCTGGAGACTTTACATGCCGAAAGACGCAGTCCAGAGCCGACGGAGCCGACGCAGTAGACTCGCAGGACCGCTCATTAGTGCACATGACTCCCATAAGCCTTACGTTTTTGTCATATATTGAGTTGAGGAACCTCAGGCGCTTGACACGAGGACAATATTACGAAATATTAAGCCCAATGAACGTATCTTTTTAATAAAAATGGCGAGGAATAGCTACCCTTTAAATGGCGTTCTTCTATGGTATCACATGATTCTACACTAGTCGTGTGAATCCAGCGTGAATCTAGCAAACTCTACTTGAAATTTTGCTTTTATATTTTAATTAGTATAATCGTATCAATCATATTATATACAAAAATATTGCCTCCGATATTATTTGTTTTAAATTTATAAGCCTACTTTTAGTTCTAGCGTTCAGGAGTGCAGTTGTTGCGGTGGAACGTGGAACTTCCCCGTAGTGACTCGAAGTCATATCCAAATCCACGACCCCTCTATCGGAGACTTTTTCGGTTATGTCGTGTGGCTCGTACCGCGGTCTTGGCCCCAGAAACTCGGCCCGAGGGAGCCCCAGGAAATCGTGAACGGCGGACGGCTCTCTGTTCGGCGCCGTCGACGGCCACCCGACACCCGAGAATGGACGTGAAGGAAGACGACAACGTGTGCATCGTCTGCTGGCGTGAGATCCAGGTGTACGCCATCGGGCTCTGCGACCACCCCGTCTGCCACGAGTGCTCGACCAGGATGCGGGTGCTCTGCCGCAAGAGCGAGTGCCCGATCTGCAGGCGAAACCTGCCCAAGGTGGGTGCACCCCGGCGCACTCGAGACGATCGCCGTCGAGCCCGACTTCCGTTGCGGAAGCCTGGCTCGTCACGTCGGGCCAGAAGGACCTTCGCTGGCCACTTGGGGGGTTCGGATGGATACACTTGGTCCGTGCACAAACGCGTTTGCGGCGACGCCGACAGCGTGTACCCGTTTTTGGTGCGAGCGACGCGTTTCCATGCCAACTTCACACTAACGAGTGTCGAGCATGCCTGCCTGTTTCCGGTGTGGACCAACATCTGGCTGCCTTCAGGCTGGCTGCACACCCAAAAGAGGGATTGTAATATACGTGCCTTGCACCGGCGTCACAACATCCATTCTGCACCACCACGGAAGAGAGAGAGGGGGAAGCTGCTTTTGTACGAGTTTTGAGTGACGGGTTAACCTACTATAATCCTATAGAGGGAGAATAGCCACGTCCTGGACACACAAAACAGAGTCCCGGTGGGAGGAGAGTTCCTCCTTTCCCTCTTCTCTGGTGGTGGCCAGAGAGCTGGCGGGATGACGTCGGGTGATAAGCATGTATGGCTTCCATACTTCAACCCGAGACGAGTACAAAAATGGGTAAATGAAAGAAAAACTGACATAGACGTGCACCATCACAAACTCTGCAGCTAATTAATGTGCACAAAACTAAAAGCGCGAGAGGTAAGGCGTGCAAAGAGAAAGGGAAGGACGAAGGGCGTGCGCACAAAACATCGGCACCCCAAGGGTGGGGTGCCGGCAGCATTTCTCCCTTGGATCAACTAATTAATGTTACAACCTCACCCTCGCATATGCACCATGCACAAGAAGAAAGAAATTTGCGGTGTTTCTTTGATTGCAAACAATAAACTAAGCGTCGCCCAACGCTCGGTTCTCCACACGCACATGGCCACAAGTGCTGTCACATGCAAGCTATAGACCATTCCATTAAGCGCTCTCTGGGCGGCACCATTTTGTGCGACCGCAGCGCCCTCTCCACACCTCCGGGAAGTTCCGCGGGTTCGGCGGGGTAAAACGAGAGAGAGGGCCTGCGCGCGACTCCGCTAGCAGACGACAAACCGGGAGGTTGCCGTTCTCCATCTTTGGGCTGTAGCGGCGGGCTGTACGGAACATCGAACTCTCGCTCGTGGCTGCCACTCTGAAGTGGTTCGCGTTCTTAGAATAGTTGTGGCTACTCCAAAATCAGCCTATAGCTCTCTGTTGTTCTGTTTTGCTAAATGATCAACTAGCATATCTTTTTTCCGTTACTTAAATAGCAGTTGAGTCAGCCGGCAGTACTACCCTCAACTACTGCTTGTATTGTGGCAGGAGAGCACGTTTTATTTATTATTTCAGACTTCCACTCACGGTCGCTAAAGGCCTACACCAGTACGAACTTGTGTATAGTAAAAGATGTACAGCCACCGGATTTACTTTTCGCCAAAAAGACCGGCCAATCAGACACAGTTTTCCCAATATTTTTTTTTTATTTGCACGCAGGTAACAGCGCAATTGGACCCCGTGAGTCTTTTTATCTAGCATAATATTACACGACAACTGGCATACCAAAATGTGCGCATCTGCGCTTGAAAGTTCCAAAATGACGTGATTTTAAACAGAGTTTGCACACCAGCCGGACGCTACCTACAGCCCACTCGGCGGGGCGGACGTCATGCGGGGTGAGAGGGGGAGTGCATTTTTTTCTCTTTTACCCTCTCTGCTATGACCCTAATGGAACGGTCTATAGATGTTCTCTGTTTCCTGTCACTCTCAATCACACGGGTGCCGTATCTGGTATGCGGGACGAAAAAATAATAAAACATTTTGAACCTGAAATCTGCGAGAAAATATAGGTGAGGCAAAACAAGAATGTGTGACAACCACACATTCTTCGTAAACATCTTCCAGCGGTGTGGACGGATCAAAACAATGTGTTACCGCATACCAGACGTGACAACATTCAAGGTGGCTGCGCCCTTGTGAAAAAAGTGTATACATTTGAGAGCTCTATCAGCCGCCATTTTCTTCAGAAAGTCACTCGTAGCTTTTATATAAGATGACTGCTAGTGCTGAAACGTTGGCATCTGGTTTGGGACCGCTAGCTCTACATTTGGCCGGAGAATGAGCGTTCGGCAATGCATAGTTTGCTCTCGAGGTGAAGAAAACCTCGTAACTATTTTGGGGGGACACCCAGCACATTGACGGGGGCAAAGTTGCGTAATACAGGAGTTGCTGATATTGAGATGGTGTGTGTTTCTCCTTCTCTTTTTTGCCTCGTCTCGGGTTATAGCATAGAATTCATTCACCAGCTTGCCTGCAATTTTACTTTTTCACCTTTGCTTTATGACCTCGCTTATATTGAACAGATGGAGCCGGTGTGACTGTAGCCCTGTCTGCTGTTACAAACAAATCCACATTTGTCAAAGGAGACTGCCTCGTTGCACTCTCCCATGCACTTAAGTGCACCACCCAATGTCTCTGGCGGAGATCCGTTTCTCCCGGCTTTGCTGTCAGAGTACCTGTCGTCAGAGGTCGGCATTTTAGGTCGCCCTTACCCTCGCCCTCACAGCCACACTCACCTCAGCCGCTCACTCACCCTCATCCTCACAGCTACACTCACCCTGAGCCCCTCACTCATCCTCACGGTCACACTCACCTTCAGCCCTTCACTCACCCCCACGCGCTCATTGCCCTCGCACCCCCCACGGTCCTCACTCACCCTCACACTCATAAATTTTTGGGGTTCGGAAACTCGCCCTCATCTCACCTTTAAAGGTGGGGGCGCGTGAGGGTGAGTGAGGGCACTCACGAGTGAGGTTTGCCGAGGCTTGCCGCCAACCGGCAAAATGCCGCCCGTTCACCGCCGCCTCCCTGTCTAAAACAGCGAGTGAGCGAGCTCCCAATCATTCGGACCCAACTTCCTTTTTTTTCTCTCGAACGTAACGAAGAAAACAGCCAACCTAATGCTAGCTGCGCAAACCGCGCTCTCGAATAGCGCCAAGCAGCGAGCCTTAGCTTGCACCAACTCCTGCTTTCTCACCCGTTACCCAATAATCAAACCGCACCATGCATCTGCAGGGCGAAATTGTTGCGAGGCGAGCGTCTACCCCACTTCCCGGGAGATGTCGCGAGAGGTTGCAATACCTGCTGCAACCCCTCGCAAATTCTCTACGCCGTCGAGCGAAGTCAGGCCTCACAGAGAACTGGTCATCTCGCACAGGGCTCTCATGAGTGAGGTTTGCCGAGGTAGGCCCGTCGTAGCGGGTCTGGTACGCTCCGGTCTCCAAATCGGTGGTTGCCAAGCGGGAAAGGCGATCCTTGCGGAGGCACCGTCGCTCGCCACTGCCTTCGTTGGCAACGGGTGCCACTTACCTCGCGGAGCGAAGGTGTCTGGCAAGACGGTCCTTGCTATTCTCGCGGACGAATCCCCTAGGTGGCTGGCAGGAAGGACAGAGACTGCAAGTCGGGGCGCCAACAAGCTCGCCAAGTTTAGACATAACATGACCCCGAGGCTGCGGGGAAGCAAAGGATGACGCATGCACGAAAAGTCTTTAACGAAAAGACAGTGAGTGTGCAGGCAAGCTGGTGATAGCTAATCATGTCATATAACGACTGAGACTGTGGTGGAAAATATTGGAAACTTTTCAGTAGGAGGAACAGACTGAAAGGGACGTCTCAAACTCAGCTAACTGGTTTATTTCTCGACCATCCAATATATAGCCACAAAGCTGGAAATTTATTTTGCTCAAAAAGAAGGTAGGATATTAATCTCCCCCTTTTCGCGTCGGTACCTTGTTTTAGCTTACAGCCGACTGCAGCGGATGCTACGAGCCGTCGGAGCCAATTCGGTTTCGTGCGAGCGTTGCGTGATCTCTGAGAGGGAGCGCAGTGACGGGCAGAGAGCGCATCACATTCTTGGAGCTGGATCGGCCGAGATGGCTCGTAGCATTCGCCGCAGTTAAACGTAAGGCAAAACAGAACGTACGGCTAGACGCTCGCTCCGAAGACGAAATATAAGACACCTCCCCACCGTGAACCCGCCTGGATCCCCACGGACCAGAACGTCTTTTGCTCGTCCACGGTTTCGGAGTTTGTCTGGAAGCGACTGGGTTGACCCCCTGCCCCCTTGCTTCGCAGGTGATCTTCGTGAAGGAGGCCCGGCCCTTCGAGGAGCTGAACCGGCGACTGTACCCGGTGGACGCGCACCCGCAGGTGTGCTTCGAGGACGACCAGGTGCGCCAGGCATACCGGGCCCTGCTCGAGAACCGCTGCAAGTACTGCCCACCGGGGGCCAAGCGCCCGGTCTTCGCCAGCTTTGGCATGCTGCGCACCCACGTGCGCAGGGAGCACCACCGCACCTACTGCGACCTCTGCGTCGAGCACCTCAAGGCGAGTGCCCTCTCCGGCCGGGAGGCCGCCCTCGCGGCTGCCCAGGGAGAGCTTTCCCTTCTCCCCGGCGAACCCGTGACCGAGTTCTGAAAGGGCCGAGTTGGCAAACACGATAGAAACAATGGCAACGACGAAAAGAACTCGCGACAGGACAAGAGCTGTACTCGCTTTTAATGAAGGAGATGTTTTCTCCATCCTTCGAGACACGATAAACAACCTAAAAATGACGAGATGCAAATTTTTTTATCTTGAAAATCGTTGCACACCTTCTTTAACGATGGACTGAGAAGTTCCGCCTTGGGGTTCTCGTACGCTTTCCGCTGCCTCTGACCGTTCCTCGAAACATTGTCGGTGCTAGATCCATGGTATATGGCAGCTTTAGCTGCCACAGTAGCAACGCAAAAAGACTTAGACAAGCAGCGTCAAATGTCCCGACACTGCTCTCCATTTTGGGCCTGGGGGTTATCGTGCTAACTGAGCAGCTAGAAGAGTGGTTGTTTAGGCGAGTTGGTTTGACATCTTATACAATCTTGTGCGCAACAAAGACGAGGACAAAAGCCTTGTTGTGTCCTCTTCTCTGCTTTTGTCCTCGTCTTCGTTGCGCACAAGATTGTATAAGATGAGCAGCTAGTGCTGCCTTGTGGCCTCCTGATTAGTACAGCTCAATTTGCCTCTCCGCGTGTTCATTGAAATGCGGTATAAGTCGGTAAAAGTGAGTGAAATCCACATAAAAGCGTGTTTCGCATACCGGCCCGGGCATGCCCGAAGATACGAGCACCTCACTGGCCGTACGTTCAACGTACGCGGGGACGCGCACTCACCAACCATTTGACCCCATTGCCCCTTGCAGATCTTCCCCGGGGAGCGCACGGCCTACTCGAAGAAGGACCTTAGCCGGCACCTGCACTCCGGGGACCTGGAGGACACCTCTCACAAGGGCCACCCGCTCTGCCAGTTCTGCGACGTGCGCTACTTTGACCACGACGAGCTGTACCGCCACCTGCGCCGAGAGCACTACTACTGCCACTTCTGCGGGGATGACTACCGCCTCCAGTACTACCGGTGAGGGCCTCGCACGGGTGCTTTCTGCTGGAAAGGCACCGTGGAATTTGTATTCGAATGCACGGTTCACGGCTACAATGTGCGCAGAATGTGTTTAAAGGCTGGGATCTTCGGGAAAAATGTCATAGAATGCCACAGAAACCGTGACGAAACGGGTAACACGTACTACAGAAGACAATCTGTACAAAGGAGTGGTAAACCGAGAAGAAAAAAATGCAATCCTAAGCGTGCCCCAACGGGAATCGATTGCGACCTCGATGTTCTAGCACCGTGCCAATCGGTAGATAGATGCAAAGCTTGTCTGTGTCACGGTGGTCTCTACTGACTGTTCGAACAGAAACAGCGAATGCCAGACGCCGGAATTTGATGTTGGTTTGGCTCCGAGGCATGACGCCAGCCTACGGACCCCCAGTCGGCGGGTTTGAAACCCGGTAGAGTTGCCGGGATTCAAATCTTCCGAATCCGAGGAGGCTCATGACGGAGAAGGCGTAACCGAGACTTCGGTTGCACGTCACGAGTTCCTCGTCGGGGCACGCCAGGTGCCCTCGGTCGGTTTAGAGCGTAAAGGCCCAAATTCGTCTCTGTCTCGTCTTTGCCCACCCGTCGGTTTTCCCCCACTAAAAATTTTTCTTCTTTGGTGGGCACTCTTTGGAGTGCCCACGACTGCAGTGGAAGAAGGGAAAGCATGTATCGAGCTGATCTGTCGAGGCACGGAGAAACCTGGGGTGCGCCACCGTGTCCGCGCGGGGCGACCACGGGGGTATTTTGCAACGGCGGCTGCCGGAGGGGTGCGAGAAAGGGAGAGCATCGCCCGAGGGTGCGCGGATGGAACAATGGGGATGCGGAGAGCGCTCTCCCCGTGATCTCCGGGGTTTTTCGGAACCATGGCGGCCTACAGAGGGGAAGGGGTGGGACTGAGAGAGAGCCTCACCGCAGTTTGCATCTAAGGAACGGCGGGGAGAGCAGTGTCCTCGCTGTAGGGAGGGCTTTTGCGCTCCTGCATGAGCATTTCTGGCTGGGAAGGGGCACTAGCTGCCACCGCCGTAGAACAAAATAGGAACTGCCAACGCCTAATGTGATTCATTACTTATTCAGAGCTACTCTTATTTCTCAGATATTACTTTGTGCGGTACTATGTTAGTCTTCAGCACTATTTCTTACAAACTAACGCGCGTAACGAGCGCCAATGTATGGTCAACCTCATTTAACTAAAGTGCGGAAGTTAATTTTAACGCTAAAAACTCTTACATTCTGTCACTCGGGCATGTTTATGTGGACTGAACATATAGCACAGAGGCTCTCCTAATTAGACACAAAAAAAAACACGTATAGGCTACAGTATGCCGCCAACTACGGATGGCCGCGACGGCTTCTGGCGGTAGCTGCCGCGACTCGCGCGCAGTTGCGGAGGTGCAACGAGAAAGCGCCTGATCTGTACCCAAGGTTCCCAAAATTACCTGTCGTCATGGCGCTCTACGTTCTGCAACAGGTTTATGCTGGACATCGTCGAAAGCCACTGAATTTACCCACCTTACAATGATATAAAGCAGGTGCAGCATTTTACGGCGTTCCAAAAAAATGCTTAATTGGGACGCGTTTCTAGGTTTCGGTTTCTTATCGGAGCGCACCTCCGCTCCGGATATCCCGCCCCCAGTGGCCAAAATGCGCAACTTATTTGCTCTGCCATGCATCGCACGTAAAAGAGGCTTGACATATGGACTGCCACATGAGGTTTTCCCTTTCGACGTTGGTGAAGATGCTCTCTTTACATGCAATGCGTGACAGTGCACGCACATTGTGTGTTTTGGCCATAGGCTGACCCGAAGATACGCTCCATTTTTAATTTCAAAACCTAGAAAGGCGTCTAAATTGAGCAGTTTTTGGGAATGCCGTAAAATGCCTCGTATTATTGTAATGTGGGTGAATTTAGTGGTTTTGGATGATTTGCATGAAGTTTCTGATCGAAATCATATCTTCAAAGCAATTACTAAAGAGTAATTCATTTTTTCATTACACTGAATGCTAATAAAAAAAATTTAATAGGCACTTGGGCTCAAACTACTACTTCTTCAACATTGTTTTTTCTGCAATGCATAGTTTTCGCATGAGCAAATGGGGCCTTGTTTACAAAAACACCCTGTATATACATGTTTGCAAGAAAGCCTTCTGTGCACTGCCATTTCGAGCTATGCTTTCATTGCCTAACGTTTCCGCCATGTTGGTGTGTGCTGGGGGCATGTCATTAGGGTGCCCGAGGACAAGGTAGCAACGTCCGTTGCATTGCCGACTGCCAGCATTAGCGACGCACTAACTGTTGCAAAACGCAGGAGGAGGTATCCACGCAGAATCGTAGCGTCAAATATTGTAAGGCAATATTGTATTGTATTGCATCAATATTGTAATATTGAATTGTTTCAGAGTTTGTAATGATGGCAGCGTCTGTTCCGGCACATCGTAGAACCAAGAGCTGCCGCGAATGCAGCTTTGGTTAGGTAATGCATTGGCCATGTGGCTTCTGGTGCATTCTTATAAGCAGGTTGAGAGTTTAACTATTTTTATAATTTGTCAATTTGTTAACCTGTATGTTTAAGAAATCATTTTGTAGTCTCTTTGGGCGCCCTGTGGTCTATGCTTCAGCAAGAGATGCCTCACCTCGACGCGCAGTTTGAGTTTAGGGCAGGGTCCCGCTTGCAAACGTGTACAGAGTGGCACGAATAGAGTAGCTGCCCATAAAACGAGCAGACAAAATTTGCACATGCATGTGGAGAGCTCAGATTTCCATCGAAGGGTGGCGTATTTCCTGCGTTACCTAGCAAAATTCAAAAGCATGACTTGTTTCCTGTGAAAGGGTGGAGTTCGGTCGGAGCACGAGCATATTTATGTGAACGATCTACTTATGATGTTTTACTCAAGGTGCATTACTTTTCTTTGTTTGTGCGTGTTCAGTCCCACTAAAATCCTTCGTGGGAGTGACAATATTCTAAAATAAAATAAATAAATGAAGTAACAGCATTCGCGACATTTCCACTGGTAGTCTCCGACGCAGACGAAGGAGTCGCCCGAGGGTCGGGTTCGTGGCACCGTCGCTCGTGTCTTGTCAAAACTTGTTCACGAGTGCACTTTCACCTTTTCACCCTCGCTACGAGATGCAAGGTGAGGGTGACTCAATTCGTAAGCCTCAAAAACTCGAGAGATGGATGTTTAGCGAGGCGCTTGTTTCTGAGTTGACGAGTTTGGTGAGTTTGGTGATAGCGTTAGTTTGGTGCAGGACGCGAGTTTTGTTAGTTTCATTTCATTTCATTTATTGACCTCAAATCGCCCAAAGGCATTACATGAGGGGGGAGGAGACAAGGTGACTATATTCTAATACAAAATACACGCGAATGAGAGAAAGGCAAAAGATCAGCACATACTTAAAAGAAAAAAAGTTCAGTAAGTTTGATAAGTTTACGAGTTTGGTCAGAGCACGAGTTCCAGTGGCGTAGCCAGGGGGGAGGCTTATGGGGCTTTAGCCCGCCTCAGACCTCCAAAAATGCCACTGACGAGTTCGATTGGGACATGTTTTTGACGAGAGGCATTAGTCTGGCGAGTCTATGAGCTTGGTGGGCTGATGGGTTGGATAAGAGTACGAGCTTGATAAGCTTGACGGGGAAATTGACGAGCAACCCTGGGTGCAGCAACTACGAGTACCTGCGGGAGCACTTCCGGCAGGAGCACTTCCTGTGCGAGGAGGGGGACTGCCGCAACGAGACGTTCACGGCGGCCTTCCGCAGTGAGATTGACCTCAAGGCCCACCGGGCGCAGCACCACAACCGCAGCATGACCAAAGCCCAGGCCAAGCAGGCTCGCACCCTCG
Organism: Ixodes scapularis; assembly: GCF_016920785.2. Taxonomy (NCBI): domain Eukaryota; kingdom Metazoa; phylum Arthropoda; class Arachnida; order Ixodida; family Ixodidae; genus Ixodes; species Ixodes scapularis. The sequence goes on along the minus strand of NW_024609881.1, from coordinate 123,511,571 downwards.
ACCTGGAGTTCTCCATCGCCCCACGGGCCGGTCGGTCCTCTTTGTTTTTTTGAGGGGTTTGGTGCAGGTCGGGGCGTCCAAGTGTCTCGCGATGTTGCGGAAAACTGACGTCTGGCGGAAAATCTTCTCCGCCGAGTAGAGCTTCTCTATGGTTTCGCGTGATGCCGCGACGTCACACGACAGCACAATGTCACGTCGAGGGTGGATTTATGGGAGACCCGCAGGGAGATCCGACCTTGTGGGTGAAGCATGGCCCACACCTATTTCGTTGACCTAATAATTGCCATTTCATTGACAACTAACTACGTACCGCGCAAGCACCCTCTTCCTTCGGGCGCCCACACTTAACATTTCCCAAACTTGGGAATTCCGCTAAATATGCGTTAAGTGCCCGATTTGACTGGACAAGCGCCAAAATCTACATTATCCCGTTTTGAGCGAAAATGGGGCGGGTGCTTGCCCGGTATTATACGGCATAGTATGTCACAGGTTAAGAATTTAGTGGCAGATGCACCTCAAAGGGATTTATATCACTCCGCCAGCCAATCACTTCCACGCCTTCCTTGATGTCACCGACGTTAGGGATCGATAAACTAGAGTTTTCAACGACAGTTTCGCCCGTCGGCTTGTCGAAGTGACTTGGGTTTACGTCGCAGGGCCGGTATTCGCTTTTGTGCGCGTTAGTTTTTATGTTGCGGCGAGGGGATTCGGCGACTGTCTCGCCGTCCAACTTGTTCGACCTGCTCGGTGCCCCGCTTGGACAGTCGCGTCAACCTCGCTTGACAACTTTTTGTTCATTTGGTGTTTGCCGTTGAGACAAATACCGCTACAAAATGTGGCAATGCGAGCGTTTTTTCGTGGTAGTTTTTGCGCGACGACGTGAGAGTCGCGCAGTCCCATGCTTTGTGCTCTATGCCTCCACTTCGCCAATCGCGTAAACCTCACCCGTCGAAACCGGCGCAAGCTTCTTCTACGTCGATGCCTTCATTCATTTAATGTTTGCCCCTGTAAGGATGAACGTTGCAAAATCATCGTGGTGTTCTTCGTGGTGGTGTGCCAACTCCAGAGTCCCCACTACCGATACGATACGCCACGTGAAATACTTGAGCGGTGCCACCACCATTCTGCCTCGTCGGACTCCCGTCTGCATCTCCGCTCGCTTCAATAAACGAAGGATGCCACTCCTGGTACGACGCCTTCGAAGCGGTACTTATTTGTTGACGAAGCTGGCACCCTCGACGAGTCTGGTCGCTGCAATCGGTCGGGTAGTAAATCGGGTAACCAGCAATTGCCTCCGTCGTCACTCGCGAAGGTGTCTTGCCGTCACCTTAGACAACACGAGGTAAAAAATCTTCCGGCACCTCGCCTCTTACGAGGTAACGCAGGTGCCTCTGCCACCTCTCGACAACGTCGTCCTGCATAAAATACAGCGAGCTCGGCTCTCTCCGCTCGCGCCCGATACCGACGTCGCCACATTGGCTTTGTCGCGGAGCAGACGACGCGTTACTTTTTGTCGGGGGAAGCACCCACGGCGGATGCATTAAGCCTGTAGGACGGAGCCTCCGCTGAATTTTAAACCTCTCACTGACTGTAGACATTTCTTCCTAAAAAAAAGTTAGTATATGCCGTTTTTTTCTTTAATAAAAAAGTGAAAGCCGTTTACAACTTCCTGTAACGCCGAATTGGAGCGCAGCTCTTGAGGAGGAGGAGTGGAGGGTATATTCCTCCTCCTCCCTCGTGATCATGCCTGCTAGTCCTCCTCCCCTCCTGCTCCCCCTCCCTCTCCTTTACCACCTCCTCGTCGTTCAAGCTCCTCCCCTCCCCTCGCCTCCGCCTCCTCGTCTCTCCTCCCCCCCTCCTCCACCTTCGTACTGCTTTCCTCCTTGCCGCTCAAGCCGGACAATGAGGGGAGGAGGAGGAGAAGGAGGGGGAGGAGGAGGAGGGGAGGAGGAAGAGGGGGGAGGAGGAGGGGAGGAGGAGAAAGGGGAGGAGGAGGAGGGGAGGAGGAGGGGGAGAAGGAGAGGGAGGAGGAGGAGAGGGAGGGGCGCGGTTACGCCGACGCCGACGCCGACGGCGACGGCGACGCCAACGGCGACGCCGACGCCAACGGCGACGCCGCTCAGGCTGGAAACGGGCCCCTAAGAGCTGCGCTCTAAAAAAGTTACTTTTGGGAGGCTTAGAGGGATGGTCATCCCTGTCCCTTAAATCTGCCCCTGGTGACACCGTAACATTGCGTGGCGCTCTGACATCGCGGGATGTCGCGATGTATGGCTCATTACATTACGATACCAATACGTGCTGTGATGTGGCGTGATCTCACGGTTAATGTGTAGTGTGGCTGTGCCTAGAGAGTGCTGCAGTGTGCAGTACCTCGGTTGTCGTCGCCATGTGGAGGACATGGAACCGGTCAACCTTTTTGTTTAGGGAGGGGAGTATGTCTTGGGGGCCCTGTCTTTTGCCTGCTACGAGCGAGCAATGTGAGGGGGGAAAAATGCCCGCTTTAAAATTTGTGACAGACTAATTTTGTTGGTTGCGCCTCCCATTGAAGCAGACCACGCGTTGTCTGCTACAAAACGTACGACAGACGACGATTTTGCCAAGTTCCACCCGGGGAGGGTACCAGGTCGGTAGGCGGGCGTTCTTCGCAGGGGGTTTTTCATAGTGGATGCAAAGGTTTGCAGTGAGCCGCAATCTCCCGTTGACCTACGGGGTGGGCCCTACATTAGGTATTTAATAGACGTATTGCAATATTACCCAAGCATCAAGGAGAATGCAGGGATTGGTGTTCCACGCGCCACTCGCGCTCGCCTTCCCCGTATAAGAGGTTCGAAGTAAATAATCAAAATAAAGCGTTGACGAACGCGCGTGCAAGATACCATTTGTTTTAGGCTTTTGCTTTGGAAAAGTTGCTACTGCTGATGCCAGCACGCGCGGCGCATGGAACACCAATCCCTGCATTCTCCTTGATGCTCGGGTAATATAGCAATAGGTCTAAACCCGGTTCCTTGTCCGTGGCCGGGAGGAAGCGCAGAACCCAACTGCCACCAACAATGACTTTAATGGCGCCCGATGCGAATGAAAACAATACCTCTAACCGATTCATCGTTGTCATTAAGCATGTGCGAATTGCAGATTTTGATTTTGAAGCGTATTCGAAGCAAATGGTGGTTTTGGCCAAATATTTTGTATCAAATATTGAATAGTTTCTCTGAGCCTTTTACTATGTGCAACATGCTTAAGGGGAGACATCGGTCTTTGGAGCCAAAAACGTCCTATAACTGTATCTTTTGAAAATGGCGATGGCTGTTGTTCTTCTGAATTTACCAGGCTTCTAATTTTGTGGGTGAATATTTGGGATATAAATCAACTAATAATGTCTATGTGGGCTGAATGCGAGTTGAAGTTGACTCTAAAACATTGCTTTCACAAGACACAATTTTTGGACTCGTGGAGAGTTTGCAGGAGGGATATCTCAGCATCCAAAGCAGACAGAAATATAACCTTTCCTGAAAACTCTCGCTAAATGTGTGAAGCATACAATGTTGAGAGCAGATTTCCTAATAAAAGTCTAGAAAATTTTCTATATGATCTTTTGTTTTATTACTTGTTAACCATGCATTGAGCACTGAACTTCTATGTGTGGTAAAATCACTAATAGTGGGTTTATCTTAAAAGTATTTCCAACATTGTATGCTCTACACTTTCTAGTACCTAGCCATGTGTTAAAAAGGATATTTTGTTGAGTAGTTTTTTTCCTATCGTTCCTCCAAACAAAGGGAGGCAAGTTTTAATTACCTTGAGGAAAATTCTCCTGACTGAGAAAGCGACCAGATATATGAAATCAGCACAAAAAGCTGAACAAGCTCATGAAGTTTCAATGGGTTTGGTCACAGAATAAGAAAAAATGCTCCAAGACCAGTGTTCCCCCTTAAACGAAAATTCAGCTGAACTCTCGAAGGTCGTTCCTAACCTTCCGCGTGTCCACTTCTAAGCTCGGTTAGTTTTAATACAACAATATTTATCTACGAACTGTGGCACGTTAAGAACAACTTTGTCGCAGCTATCCTAACTGAGGGGATTCGTAAATCTGCTCGCTATTTAAAAGTATTCCTTCTATAGTTTTAGATTTGACCCCCCAAAAAGCATGAATGGTGAACGCCAGTTGTTGAGACATCGTTGCCAAACATACAGGGTGCGCGAGGTATTTGAGAACATAACGGTGGTTTTAGCAAAAAAAGTATGTTTGAAGGAATCTACAGAGTTTGGTACAGGTCCTGTTTTCTGTTCGTGTTCTTGAACTTTATTCTTTCAAACCCAACCAAGTGGTCCTCGTTGATGTTGGCCATAGCGTCCACAACGGTAGCCACTCTTTGGTGTTGTGGGGCCGCTTGGGTGTCTCTCTCGAGCACGGAGCAGACGTAGTAGACCAGGGGGTTTACATCTGGAGAGTTAGGAGGTGTCGTGTCCCAGCGAGGGACAACGGCAGGGACGTCGTGACTGAACAGCCGTCATCAGGCCAATGATGTCTATTCGGGGCGCAAGGACCCAGCTCGAGAAGGAGAGAAAGACGAAGTGGCATCTAGTGGCCGAGAATTATAGATGTGGCGAAGATGTGGCTATGAAATAAGAAGTGAGAATACAACAGGAGGCCACTGGGGGTGACATGGTCGTGGAGGTTGTCAGCCAGCCAATTTAGGGTCGTGTGGGCCTCGTGGCATGGATTCCTGTTGAGAGATCTATGGCCTGCCCTTCTATCCAAGGACAGTGCCAAGGTCTCGATGTAGGCCTGGTCGAAAGATGGCCAGACCCTCGTTGCTCACAGCGGCCACCGCTGAGGACTTTGTCCACATGACCACAGGGACCTCCTCGGAACTCGCACAGAGCCACCCAAAGTCCTTCTTGTTGGAAAAAAACCGAAGCTTGTTCAACAAGCACTTGGACCGGATGGGTTTTTCGGGACATAAACTGCCCTCTCCTCATCACGTATGACTGGTATTTGAGGTCCTCGTACACCAAAAGCCCGAAAATAAACTTCTCCAGCCTCTTGGCAATGGCGTTCATTCACTTTCACAATGTCCCGCACCAGCTGGACAAACTCGGCCGTCTCTCTCGACAACGTCTGGGGATGTTTTTTTCGCTTGGCCACGGATACAACGTCCCGTCAAAATCCTAGAACCGTTTTCTGACCTTGAAAAAAAAGTACCTCGACACATTCAAGCAGGTGGCCATATCCAAATCGCTGTGGTTGGCGGCAAAGGCAATCAATTTGGCGTACCTTTTTATTTCTTGTGTCTGACTGGAAGCTGCCACTTTAAAATTAATACGCTAGATCAGGGGTCGGCAACCTTTTGCTAAAGCGGGCAAAATCGCCACAAAGGGGAAGAGTGAGCGGGCCGGAAAAACAAAGAGTGAGGAGGAGGAGGAGATTAGCTTGGGGGGTACTATAATATAAAAGAACTATCACATACCCTAAGTGCTACGCAAAGACGTCCTCTTGAATCGGGAGCAGGTAAAGTAAGATTGCTGGAGCCCTGTCTGTAAAATTTTGGGTGTTCAATATTGCTCGCCACGATTAATCAATGAGTCGTAAAACATTTTGGAGGTGCCCGTCTTTTTTGCACAACGTCTGTGCTTGACCTCAGAGTTTTCATCTCGAGAAGGTATATTCGCAAATAATATATATATGCGCTTCAGCAAACACTTCGATCGAGGCGGCTCTGAGATTGCGTAGATTTGAAAACTTTATTTCAGGGAGGTCTGCAAAACACTCAGTGAAGTAGTTTTGACTTTCAGATGCATCTTTCAGCTTATTGCCTGTTCGGAGATCAGCTGATTAGCCAGCTCTGTCAGGCAGATCTTCCCTAGAGCATACGTTTGATTACAGGGTATGCACCCAAACATACCTCTTGTTCTATATGTGTGTGTGTTTTTTATTGGGGGGTGGGGGAGGAGGTTTTTTTGGTGGCTTGCTGGGTGCCGTATTGCCTCGCAGGCTGGATCCGGCCAGCAGTCCGTAGGTTGCTGACCCCTGCACTAGGTAGGTGGCATAGACGCACTCAAAGGTGAAGCCAAGCGTCTGGACAGATGTAGTAAAAGTATGAGAAGCTATGCCCCTTGTGCTTGGTGAGAAGCGCACTGAACGGGGCTAACCCACCGCGATCGACGCCTCAAGAAGTATAAATATCGCAGTTGGATCTCGGAGCGAATTTCGAATAACGTATTATTCGAAAATTAGAATATTCGTGCATTGTCTTCTTTGCATCTCTCATGTTACCGAAGCTCTCTCGTTTTTCCTTTCAATCGTCTAAGACTGAACACTTTGCGCAGGCGTGTCGGGCAACCACGAGGACGGCAGCCACGCGCGACGTCTGCCCAGGCAAGGCGGACACCAGAGGCCGAACCGGAGCGGCGCTCTCCCGCAGAACAACAGGTGGGCTTTCGGGATGGGCGCCCCTCTCGAGGCGGGCTCGCTCCTTCGCCCCGGAGCACGCCGGCCCACAATCTCTTACGACAAGAGGGCGCAGCATCCGTCGGGTAGTTCCAGAATGCTTCCGGATCAAAAAGATTTTTTGTAATTTGCGAGATAACGGTCACTCCTAGCATCGCATAAGCGTTCTTTAGAGCCCATGGTAAAAGAATAATGCATCAAAAGCTATAAGAAGTAGAGATGTGCGACTATCAAAATCTTTCGAATCGAATAATAAAAATTATGAATCGGATTGAATCAAATATTTTGGAATTTGAATTGTTGTTTCGAATAAAAACATTTGAAAACAAATATTTTTTATCTGGCGTGAGATAGACAAGAATGCTCAATTGGAACACAACTGGAACTTTTTTTAGCAAACATTTATGAAAATGTTAATTTTATTGCAATAAGAAAAATGTCACGCATGTGACTGATAAAATACAGATGAAATAAAAGATCAGTCAGTAAAACACCATTCAAGGAGTAAAGTTACAAAACGTAAATAAAAGTGCACGAGTGGAGGCGGGTTGGGAAGACACAATGCCACAGTCGGAGATTGCGTCACAGACGAACGCAACCACGTGAACGTCAACAAAAGTACATGAGCGGTGGCGGGTTGGCAAGCCACAATGCAAAATCGAAGATGGCGTCGCCGACTTTGTGCCGTCTCTTTTTACGCGGGTGAATGCAACCTTGTGAACATGCATGGAATTACACAAGCGGAGGCAGGTCGGCAGTCCACAGCAGAGTTGAAGATCGCAGCCTGCAGCCGCACCGACTTTGTGCAATCTCTTTCCGTGTGCTATAGTTCTGCCGATAGAGGGTGTAACAAAAAAACAATAAATAAAAAATTTAGTTTTTTTTTTGTTTTTTTTTTTAGCAGAGGGAGATGGTCTCACTTTTGCCAGTGGGAATGTGTAGAATAAAATAACAAAAGGAATCTGGCAAACTGATGAACCGGAAAATCAAGCGGAAAAAAACGTGTGCCAGATATTCATATCCGAATCCAGAGCACCTTGGCAAGTGTAGTGACTGTAGGAAGGACCGTACTAAGTGTGGTCCTTCGCGTTTGCGCTCGCAACGATGCACGTACCGTTGCGAGTTGTAGTCCTTCATCAAATCTATTGCAGCGTTCGTGCCACGACTCTTTCGCCAACTCCGCAATCCAGACATCGTGGCAAGCAAGGGACAGATCGTGCTATGCAAATAACTTTCTACTGCTTCTTACAAAGAAAAAAAAAGGCACTTGGGTTGGCTTTTGTGAGTTTGCCAAGCTCAAAACCATACTGTGCACTACAAAAAACAAAACGAGGACCTCGACTGCGAGTTGACACTAACCAGCGAGTTCCACGTTATTCGTAATTTTCGAAGTATTCGAAGAATTCTAATCCTTCGAACGGCAAAAGTGTGAATCGAATCAAATAGCAAACATTATTTGCAAAGTATTCTAAGTTTCGAATATTTGCGTACCCCTAATTAAAATATTTGTATGTCTCGTAGTACTGAGCGGTTAGGGCAGGTGCGCTCGAGCACGCTTGAAAGCGAGTGTGCGAACCGTGCTCGAGAGGACAGGAAGTGACGGAGGGGTTCCGTGCGGGGCAGGGAGGAGCAGCCAGCCAGGGGCCCCCCGAGCACCGCCCAGCGGCCGGCGGAGAGGCAGGCGCAGACCCTGGACCTGACCTGGGAGGCGCCGCCCCCCGTGGACTACCAGTGCGACAAGGAGTTCCCGCAGCTGGGTGGAGAAGGCGCCGGGCCGGGGACGGGCCCGTTCCTGCCCACGCCGTACTCGTCTCGCAGGCCCGAGCAGGTCAACTTCGACAGCGTGGACGAGTTCCCGTCGCTCAATCCGTCCGCCCCTCCCCCGCGGCCCGCGTCGGCCGTTCCCCGGGCTCGGCCGCCTGCCGCGAGGGCCTCGTCGTCCGCCAAGCCGCAGTCCAACGGGCAGGCGAAAGGTGGCCAAGAGGACCGGAACAACAACGCCGGTGGTGACCCGGACTCCCGTCGCAACGGCGGTGCCAACGTAACCGTTCGTCTGGTGCAGCCGCCTCCCGCGGCAAGTCAACCGTCGGCCGCAGCGTGCGCGCGAGACGGTTCTAAGGCGCACTCCTCTGCGCGTGGACCTCCGAAGCCGGCTTTCGAGGAAGACTTTCCCGCACTCGCGTCCCGCGTCGTGCCCCGGATGTCGGCAGCGTCTGCAACTTCCGCGGAGGCGGGGTCGTCGTCCCGGCAGCAAATCAAGACAAAGAAAAAGAAAGCGGACGAGCCGAAGCGAGCTGATCCCCAAGCCCGAAAGCCCGCGCCCGTAGTCGACGGTCATCCGCCCGCCACAGAGTCGTCCGCCGTCGAGCCTTCCGCGCTTCACCGCGCGGCGTCTGCCCCGAAGCCATCCGCCGCAACGGACGACGCGACAAACGGCACGAACGCGACTGACAACCTGCTCCAGCTCATTTCCGCCGCAAGAAAAGGAAATGCGACACACCCCCAGCCGTCGGGCGGCGAGAGCTCCGACTCCGAGGAGGAAGAGCGACGCGCGCTCTCCCAGAAGGACTTTCCGCACCTCAACGGCCGAGCCACGGCGGCCCCGCCGGGGTTCCGGAAGCCCAAGCCGCCGCCGGGATTCGCGCGTCCCGGAGCGGACCGTTCCCGGCCGGCAGACGTCTCGCTGGCACCGGGGGCCGCCACCGTGCCGTCGGTCCCGCAGGCTCCGCAGTACACGCAGCCGGCCAGGTTCCAGCAGCGCAACCTGGAGCTGATTGTGGAGATCCAGAAGAGCCTGGCCGGGGACCAGTTTGGCCGCTTCAAGGCGCTCTCCGGGGCCTTCCGCCGGGGCACGCTCTCTGCGGCCGACTACTTTTCCCACTGCCTGGAGCTCTTCGGAGCCGAGGAGCGCTTCCTGGCGGTCTTCCCCGAGCTGCTCTTCCTGCTGCCGGACATCCGCAAGCAGCGGGAGCTCATGGCGACCTACAACGCCCGCCGGAAGGCGTGTGGGGCGTCGACGGGTGCCCTGCCCAAGGGTGCGGCCGTGCAGCTGCTTGTGTGTGCCACCTGCCAGCAGGTGCTGTCGGCGGACGACTTCCGCAGCCACCGGACTCTGCACGACCCCGCCTAGGGACGGATCGGTTTACCGGACCGACTCACCACGACGTCCCTCCTTTCTTTTACACTCTAGGCACTTTACAAGTTTGCTTTTAGTTTTGTCTCGTTGCGTCTGCTCGACCTTTTTGGCAGAGGGTCGATCGCGAACTTGGAAGCAACGACGGCGAAAGGAGCCTCGAATATACTCCGTTCACCCTTAAGCCGAGACGGCAGCCAAAGGCGGGAGCACGAGCTAGCTTGCGCTCCTGCCTTTGAGAAGTGCCTTTCTAGCACGGGCGCTCGTTCTGCGGAAGAATGTTTCAAAGTCGCAATCACGTGCTTGCCGTATTTTCTGCACTCTCGGCTTAAGGATGATTGGAGTATAGTCTGGACTTTCCGTGGCAAGTCGAAACGGAGGTGTCTTCGGATCCGCGGCGGCAATTAGCCGTTCCATGCAAGAGGGAGGGAGGTGGCAGAGTCCACGACGTGAACCGGATCCCGGGTTTATAACAGTGGCCGACGAAACGGGCGCGCTTCTTCGTGGGGAATGGAGAAGATTTTACGCGTCTTGGAAAGAGGGCGGAATTTGTGCGTCGCTGATGCCTCTGGTGTTTGGAACGCCACTGATCATCGGGGAATGTTTGCATTACGCAGCAGGAGTATCTGTACAGCCTAGTTGCTAGTTCTGGCCGGACCGTATCCAATTGACGAAACCACCTGTTCGTGGATGCGACCATAACGCTCAAAACTCGTTTGCTTCGGAAATTACGGTCGTTTAGCGGTCACGGTGAATGACCATTCTTATTTCTTTTTTTACCTTTCGAACCTCGTCGCTAGTTTGGGCGTCGCGCTTTGGTAGGTATCGCCCTCGGAAGCTACTCGTTTCATGTTTTTGTGCTTTTGCCACTCTTCGTCTTTTTGCTATTGTTTCGTCGGCGCCTTCGGCGAGAGCTCGTTAATTCTACCGCCGTAGCAGCAGTGGCTTTTTAGGTTGCCTCGCAAAGGCACATTTCTGATGGAGTGGACCGTTTGCTCATGTGGCGAGAGAAAGCACAAGCTGGTGCTTTCTCCCTCGCTCTCGACGAGAACTCTGTCATTTCATCTGCCAGTCGAACTGCGCTTAGAAACAAATTTTTAATGCGACATTGTTTTCTCTGCTAGTTTTCTCGGTCAAATCGGACACTGCATACTCTCACAGACCGTTTCTATTCAGAGGAGGCGGTGTAAGGAACTCGAGAAAGAATGATTTCGAGGTGGTTTTTCAGTGAGTAAATTATTGTTCTCGTTAAAAATGCCCGTGCTGTCTGCTGTTTTTGAAAATCTCGCCTCTGCCGAAACTGACCCAGTCCGCGGTCGAGAAAGTTTCCACCGAGTGGGCAGCTGAATCGCTTCGACATAGTGCCGGAAGCTTAGTGGCTGGGGAACAAACCCGGAGCTGTGAAGTGTGGAAGTATGAGTCCTCAAAAGTTGCCGGCCCGTGTCCCTGCCGCCTTCCCGAATCGCCCAATTAGGTGCATCGAGCCGTGTGCTGCTCATCTTCGCTCGATGGTGACCCCGGAGAGACCGACAAATGGTAAAAAGCATCTTCGAAGGTCTTTACGGAGACGCTTTCTTAAACAACGGTCCAGGTATTGTCGGTGCGTTTCGGTGCAACGTACCGACACGCACCGACAAGCCTGCACGAGCCAAAAGTAGGGAGTATGAATTTCACGTTTTGATGCAGAGTGCATTTTCGAGCGGTTTTCGAGCCTAGAGCATTACGAAAAAAACAATAGAGGCCAATTCACGCTAAGGCATTTGCCCGCGTATTCTTACATTATGTAAGAATGCGCGGGCAAAAGCCCCTGGAACATTGGTGCCTTGTACGCCGCGTGCAAAGGTACCACTTGAATTGGCTGCCAGGCCTGGTACGAAGCGCAGATTTCTCTGCAACTCTCCGTAAGTAGACATACGCTTTCGTAATGCAACGTAAGCAAAAGATGCTGCGCGAACCGGCTTTAATGCAACCAGGCGTCGGGAAGATTGGCTCTTGCTAGGAGTCGAGCCCCAAGCGCTCCGTCATTTAACGCTCCACCCCCGCGTCGGTGGAGCTGCTCGGATCTGCGCCATTATGGCCATTAGATACTCGGACAAAAATTGGTTGTTCCAACGTCAGCTCGTGCAACGACGTTATTGAGGATACACGATTACTAAAGCTATATCCGCACGACTTGGCACGACGCCGTAATCTCTAGTGATCGCATGACGCAACACGCTGTCGTCAACCACTTGACTGCGACCCGTCACGAATCGCCGCAGCTGCACTTAAGGGCAGCTGAGGCGGCTCAATCGTGGCTCGCTAGCGAGAGTTTGGACTTTCCTCGAGAATCGTAGTAAACCCGATCGACGCAGAATCCGTCGTGTGTTTGTGTCGGCATCCCTAACGAATTGCTTCAAAAGCTAAATGGGCAAAGCGGGTGAAACTGACGCAAAAGTCGCCCTTTGCCGTACTAGCGAGGCAAAGGCCACGCAGACTGCGATACCTTAGTGTTGAGACTGGATGCTACAAGTGGTGGCTGGGTGTCGCCTTCTGCGGTGTCAATGTAAATGCGACTTAAAGGAATGGTAAACTAATATTTGGATTTCAGAAAACGATGCAGGAGCTGTAGGCGGCACGCTACAATCCCCACAACACTACTAGTAAGGCGAGATCTCAAATGGACGACCGTATTTTTGGAAAAATAGGTCGAGATTGAACCAGGCCGACGAGGCACGTGACGTCAAGATACCTAGTTTCCTCCTCCCTTCACTTCGCTCCCTCAAGGCGGAGAAGATGCGAGGCCGTTCCCTCTCCTTCTCGCAAAAACACAAAACGTAAAGGTACCTGTGAAGTACGCCTCCTTTTTTGGAAAAATACGGTCATTCATTTGAGATATCGCTGTATGAGTGATGTTTAGGTGTTTGTAGCATCCCGTTGCACGCTTTTGCCGCCGTGTTTTGTGGAATCAAGATTTCGGTTCAGCATCACTTTAAGTCCGTTGGAGTGAGACGCGGTAGATGTGAAAAGCAGCGGAGCTCTGTTGCCAGCTTTCGGCAGAAGAGGGCCAAAGCCTCCAACGTACCTCAAGTCGTTGCTACCGTTGCGGTAAAGTTATTTTGTCTAACGGAGTGTCCGCATTTGTTTCTCTGCTTTGCTGACGCTCTCCCTTAGTGGAAGCCCGAAGCACGCTCATTTTGCGGAGCAGAGTGCCGCCGTACGTCCAAACACATCGTGTTTACCTTCCGCCTGTAGCAAAGAGCGGGGGTTTCCCCAGGAATTAGGGGGGGGGGGTGTCTAAATTTTTAGGGGGGGGGGGGGGCATTGAGAACAGAGGAGTCATTGCAAATGGAGGGGGTGCCTTCAGAAAAACAAGGGGGGGTGTACACCCCCTAAGGTGTGTTTGGGGAAATCGCTGGTAACGAGGATAGACTCGAAGACGTTCAGCTAGCACTGGTCAGCAAGAAGACGGTGGCTCATCTACTTCTATTCCCGGTTGGAGGCCGGAAGTGGTTGGGTGCCAGCCCCCGTCGGTGTCCCTTTAAAGGTCGAAGCAGGGCAACACAAACTTGCAAAGCTTTGCGCATCAATCGGCTTCGTGCAAAGTAACCAGGTAAGTCGCTTTTTTTTTTCTGCATCGCGACCGCTTGTGTGTTGCAAAGGTTTTGTGTGGCTTGGCGGAGTGCTAGCAAAGCGAGGGTCTCGCACCCCGGCCGGTTGCTTTGCGACGTAAAACTCCGTAACGTCTTCTCTTCGGTTTTTCGCATTTTGCACAGAGACCCTTTTGAGTTTCTTTTTATGCGGGGCTTGGCACTACGTCGCAAATCGCCAGTTCTTTCGGCTAGCTCGTGGCAGTCCGCAACGATTCTCGTCCTCGGAGGCTTTGCGGAGACTGCCAATTTCTGGGCAGTAGGTATCCGAAGGGCGTGAACGGAGGACGGGCGACCCTCGGGGACTGTGGGAATCGTCGTCCGAGGAAATCAATTGACCGAGCAGTGCCGGGTCGGTAGAGGCTCTAAACCAAGAGCCTTCTCCCTGCTGGGGACAATCTTGAGCGCACGTGGACAGGACTCCAAACGTAAGCCAAATCGTCCCTACTAAAGCTTTGCATTGCACCCAAGATCGGCCTCTGCCAAAGGGCCCACTTGGAAAAATTAATAATGTTCGGTCGGGGTAGTTTATTTATTTCGGGGTAATTAACTTTTCAATTAGTAAATTTATAGGCATGGTTTCAATTAGAAACTTGCCGAGAATCATCGAAAACCACTAAAGTAACTCGTTCTTGGAAGTATAAGTGACACGTACGGGATCTTGCGGCATTCCGTGAATACGCTCAATCTGGATGCGTTTCTAGGTATCAGTTTTCTGTCGGAGCACGTTTTTGCACCGGTGGTCCTGGCCCTTGTGGCTGAGGTGCCCGACGCACGTTCCTTCCCTCCTACGAGGGAGGCGAGGCGATGGCTGTGCACTTCGGTCACGAGGGGCAGGATCACTTGTGCAAAGGTGTACTTCGACGAGAAACCAAAATCTAGAAACGCGTTTGAATTGAGCGCGACTTCGGAATGCCATAAAATGCTGTACCTGCACCCTATACTTCCAAGAATTAGCTAATTTAGTGGGTCTCGATGATCCTCAGTAAGTTTCTAATTGAAGCCATACCTATAACTTCACTACCGTAATATCCCAAGATGAAATCAAAAGCAAATTGGGTTAAAAGAAGTAAATAACTTTCAATGTGCGATCAAAAAAAAAGAAAGTTTAAGAAATGCCAGTTTTAGATTCAGTGACCTGGAAAACTTGTAGTCGCAGGGAGGGATGATGAACCAAACTACTGTCCTTCCCAGCTGGCAATGTTCACTTATGTCTCGCCGTGCCTTAGTGACATCATTTCTGCCACAATCACAAACAAGCTAGCTTTCGGCGTTTTTGAAAAAAAAAATTGCAAATCGTGCCAAAAGCAAGTTATTTTTTGAGGGTGTGGCACCTCCCGGGATATTATGGTAACTCAAAAGTTAATTCCTCGAAAGTAAATGATAAACTAATTATACAAACATTCTTTAATGGACCCTGTGGTGGAGACCAATACAACGTTAACCTTTTTTTAATGTGCGATGCATACTTTTCGCAGGAACAATTTGGCTCACATTTTGAAAAACGAGCTAGATTTTATCTGAACCGATCCCACGTAATCGGCTTTTGGCTCAAATTGCAATGTGCATGGCGAGTAAGCATGTGGCCCAAACAGTTCCCGAAATATTTGTTTTTATTGTTTGGGCAGCTTCGAAAAATACATTTGATGCACGGTGAAAGGACAGGCAAAAGCCCTCAAAAAGACTGCGGGTAGAAATCGTCCCGTACACTTTGGCACCGCTTTCCCAGCTAAAGACCGAGGTCAGTGGTTCTCAAATGGGGGTCCGCAAACCTTTTGGGGTCCGCGAAGCCCTGCCTCGTCAGTCAAGCTCGGCAATAAAAGTTGTATTTTTTCAGATCGAGAAGAAATGTTTTGGTTTCTGGACGAGTTTTCTCAATTGTGTATGTCAACAAGAGAGGTCTGCTTCATATTAGCCCTTAAGTTATGTGAATTTACCAAATCATTAATATATGTAACCTGTACCTTTCCTCTCCTGTCACCACAAATGGGGCTCTTCATCATCTCAGCAGATCCACAAGGGTCTGCGAAACATCGATGGTTGAGAACCACTGACCTAGGTTTTCCCACCGTTGTTCCCAAGATGGGGCATCGTAACGAATGGTACGAGGAAACGCCCAATAAACCGTTTGGAGGCACACTAACACGCTCGTGACCCTTGCAACTACAATTAGGAAGCAGCATTGATCACGAGACTCCTACTAGGACGTGAGCAGCAAGTTGGCTCATTATGTGTGCTTCGGTGCAAGTGGGTGCATAGTTTTGAGTATTGCCGGTGGGATGTACAAAGAATAATTGCCGGGTGTGGCACACATGCCGCGACACGAGCCCTATTTAGTGAAACAAAATAATGCTGAAAACGTCGCCCCAAAAAGTTTGGGCAGTTTGTTGCACTCCGCACACAATTGTATATGGCTGCCGAAGAATGAACAGTACAATCGTGTTTCAGTTTTGATCCGTAGAAAGCAGCCAACTGAAGATGCTACTCAAGAACAGCTTTCTGTGGCCATTTGGAAGAAGCAAAGAGCCTTCATAGGTTTGATCAAGGTGAACAAGGTGCCCGATTGCCTATCACTACTGCACGCTAAATATCGTAGGCTGGTGCACTGGCTAAATTTCTTATCTATGGTGTAAACCAGTGTCGGGCGGACCTGCTAGCTAAGTCCAATTTGCTTTGCAATAGCTTTGACTGCGTTAGCTCGGAGAGAAGTCCCCGATAATAGTTTTGCTTTCATCTTTGTTTTTCACAGATTGTATCAACAGCTTGAAGAGCTTAACACGACTTCCGTTGATCAAAAATTGTTCCGGTCGTCTTTTCTAAAAGCTGTCGCTGACTACCAACTCTGGTCTACCGGGTTCCTGCGGGAAGCTCGAATGCAAATGCGTTCTTGTTTGGCGCACCTCAATCTCCGTCGTTAAATACCGCCGGCTGGGTTTTTGACCCGAACCGTGGAGACTTCCTCGGCAATACCGCACAGGTTCTTGCCGACGGCTATGTAAAGGTAGCCGTCGTTTCCAAACTGTTTACCCCAGGAGTTCCTCACAATGTAATAGGGAACATCGCCTGTAAGGTCATAGCCCACGATCTGAACTGCGTGGTTCCTGCCCGCGTCGCAATGGAACTGGATAACTCCTCCCAGATAATCCTGCCAGGTGGTGGCGTCCACGGCCACGACCAGCGGTCCGACGTTGGCAAGCATGTCGATCATCCTTTCCTCGTTTCCGACCAGGCGGTCGCAGGTGTAGTCCGAGACTTCTGCCGTGACATCACTTGCTGGATGCTGGCAACTTCCGGTAACGGCCTTGAACGGGTACACGCTGTCTCGGACGAGCTTGATGCGGTTGACCTTGAGCCACTTGAGTGCGGCGCAGGTGTCTCCGCCGTTGCAGCCATGGTTCGAGTTGTTGGAGCAGTCGATCATCTGCTGAACGCTGAATCCTGTCAGTGTGCCAGCGGCAAGCGCGTGCATGGTTTCCACGGTTTCCACCGTGCTGAATGCCCAGCAGGCCCCGCAGTCGCGCTGGTTGCGGACAGCCGTCACGACGCCCCGAGTCCTCCAATCGAACTTGGGCGGATACCTGGGAGACGTTGCACCGGGCAGCGCTAGTTGGAGATCGTCGTGTTCGACCTCGTTAGCCTCGGTCCGCGTGTTTTCCGCCGGCGCAAAAGTGGCGAGGAGTGCCCGAAATTCGTCCGGAGTGAGGTCGGAGTACGGCGTGAGACCGTACAGGGCGCCGTTGCTGTGGTTGCCGTGTCGGTTACGGTCCTCGATTCGAATCAGGGCGTCCCGGAACGCATTCAGTCGCTTGGAGTATTCGGCGCTGCCAGGGGCGTAGGTCTTGTTGTACCTCTTGACGTACTGTTCGAATGCGGCTTCCACGGACGGATCGGCGGTACGGTTGGTGTCGTCCGTTTCGGTTCGGAGGACGTGCAGTCGGCCGTCTCCGTGGTGCAGAGGGATCAGCTGGATGACGGCAACGAAAGCCAGAGACCGTGGGGTTAACATGGTCGTTGAGCGGGGTGGATTGTTTGTTACAATCGGTTATCTGGCGGGCAGGCATCGTATTTATCTTGGCTTATCGTTGCGCTCCATAGGTATCTGTCAGCCTAAGCGTTACTTCGTGCTGCATCGGCGTTGAATCCGTTGCGTGACAACGGATTGACTCGCTTTGTATCACAGTGCTTTGTACATACATGACACAAGGTATATGTTGCATGACAGGCGAACCCACTGATCGGTGGGTGAGCCCAAATGGCCCAGCCTGGCCCAACTGGCCCAACCGCCCAACCTGGAAGGCAGCGGAGAAAAATCAAGGAAAATAATACGAGTGGCTAAATGGCTAAATCCAGCACCCGATGCGAAGGGGTTAGCCACAGTTAGCCGGTTCGCCCCAAAATCCGAATCCGAATCCGAAAGACCAACGCGAAGAAGGACCGAGCTAACTTTCGATTCGGGGCCCGCCCCGATCGAGTGCAATTTTTCACCGTTGATTTATTTCGATGAACTGTGTCCGCTCTGTTTTGTCCTCTGCGATTGTTCGGGGTGAAGCTCTCTGCCTGCTTTGCCGACAGCCGCGCGCGCTCCGAAATGGAAGACTGTTCTCGTCCCTTCGCACTTCGCCCGGTCGTGTATCAAGGTGAGACCGATTCTACCACGACCAAAAACAGCTCGCCCAGATTCTCTTTGCTCGGGGCCTTCTGTTTTGTCCTGACGAGTTTGGCACAGATTTGTGCTGCGTAGGACACCTTTTTGGTGTCCTACGCAGCACAAATCTGTGCCAAACTCGTCAGGACAAAATAGAAAGGCCTTTAGTGCTTCTAAGCACTAAAGGCTTCTAAACCATGAGGCCCGTTCACACTCTTGCGACCGAGTACGACCGAGTACGACTGAGGCCCGTTCACACTCTTGCGACTGCTTGCGACCTCTTAAACCTGGGTTCCTTTAAACCAGAGAACACACTGGCGCCATCTATTGGGAAGCAGTGTAAACTCGGCGGTCCGGCATATTTTTTTTTATTTCTCGCGCAATATCCTTTCTTTTTTGGCTCGAAAAACTTTTGTCAATGTTATAAACGAGCCTTTCTATGGATATTACGCACATTTGACCTCGGAAATCCCGCAAAACCTTCGCTTTTGTGAAATGCAGTTCTAGGGTCACCGCATAGATGGCGCCACAATGTCAGTGTGTTCCCTCATTCTAGAAACATTTCAGAAGCTGTAAAGGCCCGTTCACACTCTTGCGACTGCTTGCGACCTCTTAAACCTGGGTTCCTTAAAACTTCTTAAACCAGAGAACACACTGGCGCCATCTATTGGGAAGCAGTGTAAACTCGGCGGTCCGGCATATTTTTTTTTTATTTCTCGCGCAATATCCTTTCTTTTTTGGCTCGAAAAACTTTTGTCAATGTTATAAACGAGCCTTTCTATAGGTATTACGCACATTTGACCTCGGAAATCCCGCAAAACCTTCGCTTTTGTGAAATGCAGTTCTAGGGTCACCGCATAGATGGCGCCACAACGTCAGTGTGTTCCCTCGTTCTTGAAACATTTAAGAAGTTGTAAGAGATATCGTCTCTCTCAGTCGTACTCGGTCGCAAGAGTGTGAACGGGCCTTAAGAGATCTCGTCTCTCTCAGTCGTACTCGGTCGCAAGAGTGTGAACGGGCCTTGAGAGAGACGAGGATCTCTTACAACTTCTTAAATGTTTTAAGAATGAGGGAACACACTGGTATTGTGGCGCCATCTATGTGGTGACCCTGGAACTGCATTTCACAAGCGCGAAGGTTTTGCGGGATTTCCGAGGTCAAATGTGCGTAATAACCATAGAAAGGCTCGTTTATAACATTGACAAAAGTTTTTCGAGCCAAAAAAGAAAGGATAATGCGCGAGAAATAAAAAAAAAATAGGCCGGACCGCCGAGTTTACACTGCTTCCCAATAGATGGCGCCAGTGTGTTCTTTGGTTTAAGAAGTTTTAAGGAACCCAGGTTTAAGAGGTCGCAAGCAGTCGCAAGAGTGTGAACGGGCCTTAAGGCGCGTTCACACTCTTGCAACCGAGTACGACCGAGAAAAACTTCTTTGGACCGGATGCGCTGGGCGGAGCTGGTCCTAAGAGATCGCAAGAGGCTTAAAAACCGGTTTGGTCTCTCTCAGTCAAACTCGGTTGCAAGAGTGTGAACGGGCCTTTAATGTTCACAAAAGTCGGCGGCGTAGGAAGGGGGGGGGGGGGGGGGGGGGGGAGGGAGGAGGAGAGAGAGGGAGGAGGGAGGGTGACGTGACGACAACGCAACTGAAGTTTTATTTTTCAGAAAACGGGCTGTTTTTGCTGGCAGGATGCCTGCTTGTCACAGCCGATTAGGGTAGGGGGGATTGAGAGGATAGGTGGGATAGGTACTGACGTCACAACATCCATTTCGCACCACCAGGGAAAAAAAGAGAGAGGGGGGGAAGCTGCTTTTGTACGAATTTTGAGTGGCTGGTTAATCTTCTAGAATCTTGTGGAGGGAGAATAGCCACGTCTGGGACACCCAGCCACTTGCGGCCCTAAGTGGCACGCATCCGAGTGTTGTTTGTTGTGCTTGCCTCTGTGTGTGTATGTTTTTTTAAGTAATTTTTTTTTTTTTTTTTGTCGTTTATGTAGCTCTGGCACCGCAGACCTCCTGATATGGAGCTCCTCACCTTGTCTAGTGTCGCAACTCTTTCCGAGTTGAATTTTTTATTATTATTATTAGTCCCGGTGAAAGGGGGGTTCCTCCTTCCCCTCTTCTCTGGTGGTGGCCGGAGAGCTGGCAGGATTACATCAGGTGCAGAGCATATAGTATACTTATGTGACACTAGTTTTTAGCTTGATCATTAAGTTAGCAAAGACATGATCAGCTGAGTGCAGCTTAATAGCGTAATACGAGCAGGAGCTCGGAAAATCTGTCGAGCCTGAAATCAACTGATCAAAACACTCTGCCCACCTGGACTTCAAGAGGCTTTAAACATGAAAAAAAAAAGGAAGAAAAGGCCTTGAGCTAGCTAGCATACACGATGAGAGCAAATAAGCTTGCTGCAATAAATGCAGATTCTGGTTTTCTTTCGGTAACTTAACCTCAGCTCCATTTGACCAGATGTCGTACGACGAACGTAGCCAATTTCTCGGACCCCTGAAAGTTGCACCGTGTTGTAAATAAAAAGAAAGGCGGTCACCCGTAAAATAAAAGAGCAGTGCCTGCGTGGGCCTGCGGAAAAGACGCGGGGTCTCGCATGACGAGGTGGTGACCGGTGCGGCCGGGGGCACGGGAGCCCCAGAAGGAAGGAGGCGTCCGACACGGATGGTGGCTGATGGCGTACTCATTTATAGGAGGGAAAACAAACATGGGGGTCAAGCACCACGGGGACGCGACCCTGACAACACGGGCCCAATGGTGCACAGTGGCGCCATCTAGGTAGTGTATATAGAAACTGCAAAAAATTTAAATACAACGCACCGATCGTTAAAAGGTCTAACCTGCTGCAGAATTGCCGTACGTGCGAGTTTAAAACTGGAAAAGATGGCGACAAAGCGAAGTTACTAGGGAGTTTCAACTTTGGCGCTATCTTTTGTGCCTGCCATTGTGCGGGAATTCCACATATTCAAGAGGAAGGTACATTTTCGAAAAGTTTGACACTCGGAGCGCCTCACTTCGAAAGATATCCCACTTGAGCTTCACTTTATTCGAGTGTTGCTTGACGAAGTCTCTTTCGGGATCACGGTCTAAGATATATGAAGACCTCTCACTAGTCGCCTGACTGGCGGATAGAGGTCGTGTACACTCTCGCCGCCATTAGGTTGCTTCAATTTGGTTCGTTTCAATGTGCATGCGCTGTTGTGTTGCCGTCTGATATTGTTTTTGCTTAATTTTGTGATACAGATGTGTCTCTTGTCACAACCGATGAAACAGTGGTACTGTGCTGCTTTAAGGACTATGGCGTGATCTCGAGCCTAAGTTGTGGGCGTTCTTACTAACACCTTCGACGCATCTGATTGCGTTCATCGTTAATTTCGGCCATGGTCGGTGTCAAAACGACTGAGTACAGGGCGGATTAACCTCTTCTATGGCCGTACCTGATGACACTAGTTTCCAGAAAAGTGAACTAGTGAAGAGACTAATACATGAATGTGAAGAAGCAGGTCGACAACTTGATTAGCAATGTGCTGAATCGGGGAAACACGGAAGAAACTCACAAATTTACTACCTGCTGTTTGGTTTTCGTGGACACTTATCGTTTTGTGAGCTTCACAGACTAAAAAGGTATTGCATAACGGCTCGGCGAATTTATAGAAACAAATGATTACTCGTTGGCCCGTTTTATTTAGTACTACTCAAGAAATATTTCGTCAGTCCTATCTAGGCCGTGTACGAATTTTCTTTAATTATTGGCCCTGCTAAAGTACTCATTAATTATATTTTACAATTTTGGCATTAGTAAATAAACTATTATATGGACATTTGCTTACGGCATGCTCAAGATATAAGACGGGTTCGTTTTTAAAGTCATCTTTTCAGTGTGCCACGTCACGTAGAACTTGGCACGTGCACCACGCGAGTTGTATAGGCATGGATTCGTCCCCAGTTTTGAGCCTCAACTGCGCAAAACAGTTTCACAAACACCATGAAAGCGGAGAGATCTCTGGCGCAGTGTTCGAGCCAGTGTTTGTCGAGGTCGGAGCAGAGCAATGCACGTGCACCAGATAGATAGCAACGGAACACTTTTTTTTCTCTTTAGTGGTGTCATTTAGTCTGCGAAGACGCCTTTGTCTGAGGCTACTGGGAGGCGTGCCAATGGGCTTTATCTGGGCGATCGTTTCTCAGCTTCTTCCGTGTCGTCTGTCCTCGTGTAAAGAGTATCTTGTGCTGGGGACTGTGCAGGCGCAGCCCCCTAGCGTGGTGCAGCCCCGCGATGGCCTGCAGCTCCTCGAGCGTCTCGGCCCCGACGGGTGGCGGTGCCCAAGGGCCCAACCGCCTTGCCGGCGAGAAGTCTCCCTACCTGCTCCAGCACGCCAACAACCCCGTCGACTGGTCAGCACCCGCTCCCTCACTCCATGCCTCGCTCGCTTCAAAACACCCTCCAAATCCTCGGGCGTACCCGCCAACGTGAGACGGAGGAATCGTAAGCGTGGGGTCGAGGTTAGGTTGTGCAACCGGCTTCTTCCCGTTGCGCAGCTTACGCTTATTTGTCGTAAAACGTCCGACTCGATGCAATTGGCGGCGGAAGACAATATGCTTGGAATCGTAAACTGCAAACGCTGGGAGGAATTTCGAGACAATGTGCCTCGTTCAGATCGACGAGAATTGGAAAAAGGACTGCGGGTCAATTTGGACGAGAAAGGTATGATGAGACTCTTCGTAAGTCGTCTCAACGGGGTTCTTGCTTTCTCGTGCTTGTACTATGTCGACGGCGTCGAGCTTTTTCCAGTTATTCCGAGATTGAATCTCTAGTTCCATGTCAAAGCTGTTTATTTTAGCACAAACAATATGTAAAGCTAAATCCTCCAGTTTGTGCATATGGGTTAGGTAAATGATTTAGCTTATTAGAAATGTTATCTACTTTAGCTATAAGAAGGGCTCTATGTATATCCACAGATTACCCACGGATCATCTGCCTATATCCGCAGCAAGCTGGCAGATGCGAATAAAAATTATTCATATGTAGCGGATTGTGGATCAGGTGCGGATGCCAGGGGCTGCAGATGCAGGCCGCGGATGCGGAAAACCACGGGTTCGGATTTACGTTTTTTTGCCGAGGTGGCTCATAAACGCGTGTAACCTCACAGTGTAGAGTGAATAAGTGAGTGATACTATGAAGGTGCATCATTGAACGGTATTATGGGGTAAAGTACTCTCGCAAATAAAAGGTGCCGATCGGGGAAAAAATTGTTTTTAACGTCGAGAACGATCTGATTCTTATTAAAGATTGCTTTAGAACATTCTATCTCACCAAAAATGCTGTCCCTAGAAAAAGTAAAGAATGCAGGAGTATCAGTCGTGCCAGGAAAGTGTGTTCTTGTTTGGCAGGGAAAGAGCGGAAAATGTTCTTTGGGCAAAGAAAAACCCAAAACGTACAAGCCAGAAGAAAGTAGAAGCCTGCAAGTGCCTTCTTCACCTGCAAGTAGATGGAGGAAACCGAATTCAATCCTCTGAAGTGGAGGAACTTGCGCCAGCGCACGTTTCCACACCTCATTCTTGTAGCGCAGTTTGTGCGTGCCATCCCAGCATCAACGAAGAGAGATTTATCATTAGCGGGTATTAATTTAAAGGGAAACTCCGCTCAATTTGGAAAATTTCGGGATAATGAGTGATTTTACATTAAAAAGCGCTGATAAAACATGCTACGTCATTTGCTTTGCAAAAATGAAATATGTATGGTTAAATCTTACTTTAAACATGAATAGAAACCGAAACATCACCTCCGTCTGGCAACATTGGCCTCGGGCTGCCAAAAACATGACTATCACGTGGTGCAAGATATCACACGATCCTCTACGATGGGCAGGATTGGGGTGGGCCGGCGGGCCTCCGTTGGAGCAGCGCGTGCAAGGCGCAAGTGTCGCCTGCACCGCACTCTTCACCACGTTTTGGTGTCTACGACATTCGACGACATCCGCACAACTGCTGTATCAGTTTGCACACGTAATGTGAACGAAACTCCGAGAGACAATAATCACAAACGGTGAGGTGAAGAAGGCCGTTGTGATGCAGGAGAGAGCAGTAATGGTGGGACGGCCGGACGGCTCCCTAGAAGTGCGCTGCGCTGGTGCGTTACACCAATCATGTGGACATTGCTGAGCGCCGAGAGGAAGCATTGCTGATGTCACTTGTTACGCTTGCCAAGAGAAGTCGAAGCAAACAGAAAGGGGCAGTGGTGATGATGTTGGCTACGCCAACGCTGTAGCCTTGACTGCACTGTTGGTTGCACCTCGATTCGCCCGCTAGAGTCAGCAGATTTCGGCAACTTGGCACATTGCAAATTTTGACGGACCATTTAAGAAACATTTAGACAAAACAGGATGTTATATTTGACATCTTGTCTTCCTAGATGATACTGAAGAGGTCGGCATGGTTTTTTTCAAAAACAAAAATGAAGCGGAGTTGCCCTTTAAGATAAGCAAACCACTTCGAATCTGTTTATGGTGACAATATTTTATTTATCTTACATAGCAACCTAGACAAGTGAAGCGTTCATGTGTGTGCGTTTTCTTTTTCTCGACAGTTAGTACTGGGCATGCAGTTTAGGGTTCTTGTTTAGAAGTGTAACCGGTAGGAGATGTTTCCATTATTGAGTATTGTGATATTTTCCCAGTGGTGTACTTGTGCCTTACCACATGTACACGAGTATTTTGCTGCAGTGAGTGAGTGCCTTTCCTCTCCCACTTCTTTTTATCGTCTGGCCTAAATAAAATGACACACTGTTATTAGTCTGCCCTTTGTTAATTTTCATGTTTATTAAATATGCGTCTGCTTAAAGGAAGGAAAATTAATATTGCAATTTCCTTCCTCTCGAGCGCATCTTCTGAACGGAGTGTCTGTCACAAACTCCCAAGACGATCTTGTATCTGTGACAGTCTTGGGCAGTAACTAGTTACTAGTAACTCGTTACCGGTAACTAGTTACTTATTTTCGGTAACTTTTACCTGTAACGCATTACTCTTTAATACTGGTAACTTGTTACTGTAGCACTGTTACTTTTTTATTGGGTAACTGTAACTTTTGAGGCCGTTACAGTTACTTTTTTTTTTTACGATATAAATTAGAAGCCACTGCCGCGGACAAGAAAAAATTTCCATCTTGAAGTATTTTTCTCCATGCTCCTCGATGACAAAAAAAAATAATAAAGAGAAGCGTGGTCACGCATTAAACGAACAAAAAAATTGCCTGGTTTAGCCCACGACCGAGAATGGACGAAGGACAAGTGAGCACGAAGCTGAGAGATAAAGGAAGCGGCGCCTGCGGTGGTAGGGGCGGCAAACAATGTCTGTTTCACCGACTTTAGCTCACTCTTCTCCAGTGGGGACCACCTGTGGGTGTCGGTGCTCGTGTGATATGCCTCCGAGTATTCCGTCTGGGCTGTGTTCGTGCTGTCGTTTTTACACCCAGCCGTTCGCCGTTTCCTCTTCCCTATTAGTTTCCAAGGAAGCCGTCCCCATATTGTGCAGAAAGCCGGCGCTTGTTTAACTTTTTCATTCTCTTCGGAGGCTCTCGAGTGAACACGACTTCTACAATTGGCATTTCGGACATAGACGCCGGGGTGGTCGCCGTACACTCGTAAAGCACCAGGAGTTAATTGTCTCCTTTCCCCCTTTATTCTTTGGAAGCTGTTTGACCTGCTATGTTTAGGCCTGCTTCCGAGTATATCCCGTAAGGTAATTATGGGACTATATCTGTCCTCATTCGTTTCGGAGTGAAATATAAACCAAAACGTTCACTGACACGTGCCGATGACAATTTTGAAAAACGGTTGATTCTAGGTTATGACAATTATTGCAAATAAATTATGCACATCAAAATGCTGAAATGGCAAATGATGCAAAAAAAGAAACACCCTTCGGGTTTAAATTTTTCTAATATCTCACTCTACCTTTCTTTTCACTATAGTGTAACAACTAAAATATTATTCTTTTGGTTTGGGATTTCTTGTGTCCAATTTTTGGTATTGTAACGACAAAGTAACGACGTTACTGATTTTGCACTAACTGTAACACATTACTTTTTTGAAACCTGTAACTGTAACAGAGTTACTTTTTCCCCATTGGTAACTGTAACTGTAGCACTGTTACTTTTTAGTAGTAATGTGCCCATGACTGATCTGTGATCCTCTTTCCAGCGGTGTGAAGTGTCTGTAAAGAAGATTGCTTTTTTTTTTTTTTATAAATTTTGATAAAACAGAATGCAATAAAATGACTCACCGTATTCTGACACAAAGAGTTCTTTGTACAAGGGTAAGCAGACTGCTTTTAGGATACCATCCAGATGCTTTAATTTTTATCCATTTTCACGATGTAAAGTGAATGTGCGGATTAAGGGTCGGATGCGGTTCCGAATTTTGTGGATACGAAGTCTGCAAATGCGGATGATCTAACTGTTATCTGCGGAGGACATTATTTAAGAGTGAGGATAATTGTATGTCCAAACGACGCTGTTATTTTCATGTTTTTTACTCGATTAGTTAACACATTTGATAGTTGGTGATGGGTTAAGAATCCAGCAGATGCCCTGCCTCGAGCGTGAGCTTTCTGCCTTTGGTAGAACTTGGTCGCACGTGCAGTCGAAGCTTAACGGAAGGAAAAGAGCTTGTGCTGGAGCCTCTGCATGGCTCTTAATTTCTCACCTACAATACCTAGTTGCCTGTTACTGTACCCATCATACACTTAATGCCTAAAGATTCAATTTTATCTTGGCTTGCCCGTGCGTCTTGGGTGCCGAAATTAATCTTGTCCCAGCCGGCCAGTGGCCCCAATAAATTCGCTGACAGAGGATAGGGACGTTTCCTGGATTTGCTGCTGTTGCACCGCAAACCAATAAATTCACCGCCAGAGGAAAAGCGCAGCTAACACAATTCAGTAGGCACTTAGTTAGTTTTGGTTAGTTGATCTTGCGTTTATTTACTTTATGTTGGTTTCCTTTCTATTTACAAATATGCTGCGGGAAAACCAGTCTGCTGGACGATTTATATCGCGTAAAAAAACGGGAACTGCATGGTCACAATTTTTACGCACCAACGTAATTGCGGCCTCTCACTTGTATTGGTATAGTAAAATTCCAGTTTGTCCGATAGATTTATGCAAATATTAAACTGCGGTAGATTTTGGACAGTGCTTCGGAAGCAATGCCACGACGACGAATGCCCGGTTTGACGAAGATGATTTTCCCACAAGGGTGCGGTGCACCACACCCTAATGAAATGCATTGAACGTGTGTCTTTCTTGTCCAAGACTGCACTTCACTTTGAATCAAGTATATCCGCCATGTGCAGGTACCCGTGGGGCGACGAAGCCATTGCCCGCGCCAAGTCGGAAGACAAGCCAATCTTTCTTTCGGGTAAGGTATCTGAGGCATCTGCAGTCGGCTTCTCCGTGCATGTTTTGTTGGTGATTATGGGGATAACGAACGACTGGGTGGGCAGTCTCGAGGTGAAGAGTAACACAATGTCTTCAATTTGAGAGCTCATAATGGTCGTCGAATGGTGCGTACCCCTTTAACCCTTCGACAGGTGAGTTTTTTTCCCAAACAATGTTTCCCAGTGGTCGGGTTTTGTATCCAAAAGAAAAGTATAAAGAGAGGGCCAATGTGCAGGTTTTTTTTTTTTCTTAATTATCTAGCGGGAGCACATTTGTGCGTGCAAGCTGTACAGGTTCAGAAGCATCAAATGGAAAAATTGAAGGCAAAATGTTGTCACCTTCCATTCGGTTTCGTTTCGGCGCGTCTGCTTCCGCAACATTCCGGCTGTTTCGGACTTCCAATTGGAGGTAGTTTGTGAAGCTTCTCCATTGGACGATAAGCTCTCATTGTCCAAACTCGATTCTGAAAAGGCTTATAGGTCTCGATTTGAAGAGCCGCCGCTCCAATTGCCACTATCGCCACAGCAGCCGACACACGAAGCGACCATCTCGCACGCTTCACATGCGCGGAGCGCCTAATTTCAAATCTATAAATCGCCACGCCGCAAAGCGAAACACCGCGCAAACGAGTTTGTCGCAGATAGAATAAATAGCAACACCTTGCACGGTGCTCACGGTTTTCCGTCTAGGCGGGCACTTACAAACGTGTTATGGCCGCCGCACATGTACGGGTGACGACCTTCGAAGGGTTAAGAGGTAGACCGGCTCTTGGTTGCCATCACCAGAGCGTCACTTTGTCTTCGGCCTCGCGGCCATACTCAAGGCCCCATTTCTGGAAGTAAATGTTCCCGAGAGAACCAAAGGCTCCGAGGACAGCTCGGTG
This sequence comes from Ixodes scapularis, assembly GCF_016920785.2. Classification (NCBI taxonomy): domain Eukaryota; kingdom Metazoa; phylum Arthropoda; class Arachnida; order Ixodida; family Ixodidae; genus Ixodes; species Ixodes scapularis. The sequence continues at coordinate 123,483,400 of NW_024609881.1, read as the reverse complement.
CCCTGGGGACGCCCCCAAGTGCCAGTGCCGGTTTCCTCCTTGCAGTGGGCTACTCGACGTGCCACTGGTGCCACGTCATGGAGCGGGAGTCCTTCGAGAATGCGGACATTGCCCGGCTCATGAACGAGCACTTTGTCAACGTCAAGGTGGACCGGGAGGAGAGGCCCGACTTGGACAGGGTCTACATGACCTACATACAGGTGACCGTCGCGAAGGACCCTGCAGTTCGGACGTTGCAGTTTCCGGCACGAAATTTCCTTGCCTTGTTTTCACAATCGAATATGGAGACAGGAGCCTCGCCGGCGACTGGCTGTCTCTACGGCAGTGTCCTCTGGCGTCGGCGCATTGACGCACGGTCCTAAGACGTTTTTGTCACGCCTCGGAAGAAATTTTCTCCTAAGGACGCCCTAAAGTATGAGAGGCCAACAGCGAATCGGTCGGGTGAGGAGCTCCCTAGAACGAGAGCTGTTCATTGTCGCTTCAAAATTTCACTGGGCCACGAAAAAGGCTTAGTGACTTTTTTAGAGGTTTGAGACGTCGATAGCTGGCACCTGCTCTAGCGTCGGCAGGACCGAGCTTGCCAACCCACGTAAGATGCCACCATTGGTCGCTGCTGCTCCGCGAACGTGGCGTGGCCGAAAGCTCCGAGCGAGCGGACGACGAGAGTGGAAAGGAGTGAGAATGGATTGCTGGGGCAGTTTCGTGCTTCCCAACAACCTTTGACTGTTAATAGAAGTGAAATGGGGCCTGTCCAACCACCCACACTAGCAGTGTAGGTTGTCTTAAATCGAGAGGCTCGCCGTAAAGTGACCCGAAAAAATTGGCACCAGAGTTTAAATTCCCTCAAAGGTGTATTTTAGTGGTGGATTTCAATCTGCAAAATCTTGAGGCGTAGCTTTAGTCCAGTGAAAAGGTGAAACAACGTCATTGACGTATTTGACGACTAGTGTCAAAGCAAACGACCGAGACGCCCGAGAGTTGCACTCGTAGCGCCCTCTACCGGTAGGCACGGCGAGCGCTCGGTCAAAAGCAAGCTACGGTGCCACTGCGTCCTGTTCTTTCAACAAACTACTTGCTTCATCCCTCGAAGAAATTCATGCTCGGCATTTTTTGCGAGTACCGCCAACCATAGTGGTTGTGAGAACGTGCGAGACACGTGTCACGAGCGAGTGCTCCGCCGCCATTTACTTCCAAGAGCCGCTCATTTTGGCGCATCGTCGCCATTTGCTTCCAAGGGTCTCGGGCAACTGGTTTTAATGTTTCGTCTGAGTGGATGAACACGTTAAAATTTATTGAGGCAACAGCCACCATTAAATTACGCCTTGGATGAAAATGTGAGCTCGTTATGCACTGGCGACAACTTTTCCAGCTTGTTTAAAAGTGAGATCCTTGATCGGTGCCACGGGGCTCCTGCGCAGACGGGTTCAAATTCTGCTATTCTCGTTTTCTTATCTCTATTTCTTGCTTCGCTGAAAAGTTCTGCTACATCCTCGTTGGTCACTGCGTGTTCTAGTTTCAAACTTTTCCGAACTCGGCGCCTAAATAAAAGCGGCTGCAGCCAGCAATGCCAGTTTTCGTGTTTTTTTTATTTTGGCACAAGTGCACATTAGGGACAATGTGTGTTGAGGCTGTTACAAGTAAAAGCGGCCTTTTCTTTCCACCCCCAGCGATCAGTGGCACACGTTTGTGGGAGAACAAATGTTGGAAAAGTTTCCCAGGGTGGAAAACGGCAGCATTTCTAGACCAGGGGAACCCGAGGATCGCGATAGAAACACGGCTGTTTTTGTTCTCGCCGAGTTTCTGGCAGCTTTTGCGCAGGGACGTTGAAGCTGTCTTGGGTAGGTCAACTCGGTTACTTTCTGCTTTTAACTCTAAACCATTACCTTTTCTAAATGCAACTGTGTTACTGTTTCTGAAGGCGTCGGTGATGACGTCACTTTTGCCGCTACTTGTCACAGTTTCTTCGGGCGGGATTAAATTTTGAACGAATCGAGCCATTCACTTTCCAAATGATGTGTTCTAAGATTTCCGAGTGCTACGTTCATCTTCCGCTAACTTTTTTGACCTATATAAGCTTTCTTCGAGGGCGGGGGGGGGGGGCGTTTGCTGCTGCTTCTTTGATTTGTTACAGAAAGGTAACTGAGAGCCGATACTTTTTTCGTTACCTGTAACAAGTTAACTTTGCTACATTTTTCTGAGAGTAACTTTAACGAATGACATTTAGACCTTAGCCGAGACTGGCTGGAAGTGGGTGACGCGTTTGCCCTTCTCCAGGCGACCTCTGGCGGCGGCGGGTGGCCCATGAGCGTCTGGCTGACCCCCGACCTGAAGCCCATCGTGGGAGGCACCTACTTCCCGCCGGACGACCGGTACTTCGGTCGCCCGGGCTTCAAGACCCTGCTCGCCGCCATTGCCGAGCAGGTAAGTCGGACCGACTCCACCCGGTAGCTTCTCGCCGGGGCTGCCATCATTTGCTGTTCGATTCGTTGCCTAACACTTTTTCACTTTCTGAGCGACGAGTGTTTGGAATATTTTCTTATTACAAATAAGGCCTCCGAAATTCCCCGTAGACCCTTTTTAAAAGTGCACTCTGTCCAGTAGCTGTGGCGCCAATTATCCGAGCGTACGATTGCTCGGTCACCTACTCCGAGCGTGTGTTGGGACATCGGTGTTCGGCGTGAACTCGGCTCGTATCGAAAACGAGCGCCGCTTCAGCGTGCGGCAAGGGCGCGAATCCATTCGCACGCGTCGGGCCCGAGAAATGCCGACCGCCAGTGTTGCTCGGCGGGTTTTGGAAAGGGTCCATCTCTCGCGTCGAGATTCACCGGACTGGCGCTTCACCGCGCAACACTGGTGAACGCTCATCAAGCTTTTGCACCGGTGCGCTCGTAGAACCGACCGACGGGGAGGAGCAACTCCATTTGCAGTCGCAAATTTTCTCTCTAGTTTTGAGACGTGCACGAGCACCTCCATTTTACGGGAGACCGGGGGATGTTTTTCAGTAATAAAGATGCGAGGACCTAGCACACTTCCTAGGCGGGTTTTCGACAGCCAACTTTGTTTAACGACGCTAAATGTTACGTTTGCAGTTATAATTGGATTGTATAAAAATTCAAAAGCGCAAACACCAAGGAAAAGAAGAAGAGACAGAACAAAGCGCTTTTCTTTTTTTTTTTTTTCTTCTTGGTGTTTGCGCTTTTGAATTTTTAACAATGTGTAGCCAACTAGCACAACAGTTAATTTTGATATAATTGGATGCAAATAATTAAATCGAGCGAAACATTGCATGCCATCCAGAATCTGCGAGAAGATCTTAGACCCTCGCATTTTCGTTGTATTTAATTTTGGTGGGAATCGCCATCCAGAATCCGTGAGAAAGCGACGATGATCTTAGGCACTCATGTTTTCGTCCGATTTAATTTTGGTGGGAATTGAGTAAGGGAAGAGTTAAAAGATGTAACGAACTAATATTTGCCGTATACTCCGGCTACTATACTTTCAATCTAATTTTAGCCCGCTTCTAACGAGCAAACTTGAGGAGGCGGCGCAAATATGATTAAAAAATTGCCAGAGCCAGATCCTTAGTATTTTTCGGGAAAAAGGGCTCGAAATGGTCTTGTCGGGATTTCGGCAGAAACTAAAGCCTTCGGCGTCGGGCGGCTTTCTTTGGGAAAGTCAACGTCATTCGGCCATTTCAACTCGGCCGCGTCACACTTTGCGAGCTCTCTCAGCCGGCTTGTACGGCCTGGAGCAGCGTGGAAGGCAGCGGTGGCGCACGGGGAACTGCGGAGAGGGGCCGCACATTGAGCCACCCGCCGCCGGCCCAGAGAGCGCCGTTGCTCGTGCGGCGCCCTTCCGTTACGGAAGTGTGTTATTAGAAGGGGAGCCGGCCTCGCAACACGTTCCGGTCGAGAAACGCCGCAGCAGCTCGTTCGAGTTGCACCGAGAAATACGAGGTGCGACCAAAAACTTTCGAGTCTGATTTTGTAGCGGGAAAAGAGGGGGCAGCACGGTGATGCATGCGCAGCAGTCGGGGGCCTCCGTGTCTCATTGTGCCAAAGGACGTCGTTCCGTGATCGTTTGGAGCTGCACTACGCAAGTTCTCTGTGACCATCAGCACCATGGAGATTTTGCCACAGACTGCAAGCCAGAGCAAGAGTGGATGTCAATTCTGCTTCAGACTCGGCAAATCGAGAACGGAGGCCTTTGAACTGATTTAGCAGGCTTACGTTGAAAAGCAGTAAATTGTGCAAAGTATTTCGAGTGGCAGATGCGCTTCAGGAATGGTGGGACATTGCTGGAAGACCGAGAGAGGTGGGGCAACCTTCTCTGACCTCTGTTTGCCTTCCAGTGACATTCTTCCACTCTTGAAGCGCGAGCGACACTAAAAACGTGCAGTTCACTGCTTTTTGACATAAGCCCGCCGAATCACCGTAAAGTTTTCCATCTTAGATTTTCCGAGTTTAATGCAGAATTGATGTTTGCCCTCGCTCTGGTTCGCAGCCTTTGGAGAAATAGCCATTGTGCTGGTGGTCACAAAAACTCGCATAGGGCAGCTTCACACATTCAGAAAACAATGCTGTTTGGCACGACGATGCAGGAAAGTTCCTGCCCTCAACCGCCATGCACCCATCACCGTGCTGCCCTCTCTCTTTGAGCTACAAAGTTAGTCTCGGAACTTTTTGTTGTCACGTCGTACTAACGGCACGTTCTCATCGGTTACGAACTGACGGAGGATATTGCTCGGCGGACGGCTTCCTCGGTGCTCCCCTGAGTCGATCTGACATTTTGCTCCGGGTGCGACGCAGTGGAGGACGAACAGGGCCAAGCTGCTGGACCAGGGCAGTCGGATCGTGGAGATCCTCCGGCAGGCCTCGGATTTGCGGAGCTCCGACGAGCGGGAAGCGGGTGCTGCCGCGTCCACCTCGGGGAGCGAGGCGGTCCCGCGCGCGTCCACTGTGGCGGCCACTTGCTTTGAGCAGTTGTCGCGGTCCTACGACGAGGCTGCGGGGGGCTTTGGGAAGGCGCCCAAGTTTCCGCAGTGCGTCAACCTCAACTTCCTGCTGCGCCATGCAGTGGCGTCGCAGGAGCCGGGCGAGGCAGCCAGGGCGCTCGAAATGTGCGTCAACACGCTGAACAAGATGGCGCGAGGCGGGATCCACGACCACGTGGCCAAGGTGAGGTTTCCGTCAAAACGCTTCTCGACCGTGCCTCAAAAAGCGCTCCCTCGATTTCTGCCCGACGTAAACGCAGTCGTCAACCGCGGCGTTGTGGACGAGGCAGACGCGCATTCCGCTTCACTCTCCGTCGTGACGGCTCGTGGAAGCTTTGTCGGCTCAAAGTTGGGGCGCCGTGACGACACTTGCATTTGCTCGTGCTCGTTGCCGGAACTTCGGCAACCAACTGCCGGGGCGTCCGACGGTGGGACGTTACGGCTTTGGGGACGTCATTTGCGGCCACTTGGGGACCAGTCTGGATGCATGGGCAGAATGGGACGCCAGACACGCCGGTCCCAGACTCATTCGAGGCACCGTCGGTGCATTCGCCATCGGCGATGAAGAACCCGAAATCGTCGGGGAGCGTTTGGCGGCTCAGAAAAGTCCAAGAATTTCGCGGTGATGTGTCAAAATATGGTGCACGGTGTTCGAGAAATATGTGAAACCATGTTACTTTTTGACGTCCTTCTTCAAACTTCTATTTAGTCGCACTTTGGTAGGGTGCAGCATACTTCGGTACAACGTAGTATCGTCGACCGACTCGAGAGTTCTCCGAACACTGACGGAGGCCCGGTCGAGTTTGTTTCGCGGAGCTGACGGAAAACTCCAGTCACAAGGCGGGCATGTCGTGTTCAGTCACAGTCCCCCTCAATCAATAAGCTGGAAAACTAAACGATTGTGGAAATGCCCTCATCTTCCCACGGAGATCAGCTTTGACGAGAAAATGAGTCGTGGACGGTTCATTCAGATATTTGGCGTCCTATTCTGCCTATGCATGGAAAGGGGTCCTGAAGTAGCGACAAATGACTTCACAAGTGCCAGAGTGTCATGCCATCGCACATCGCACGTTACTGTCGGTTGGCCGTACAAGTTATGGAAGAAAGCACGAGAGAATGCGAGTGTAGTCCCAGCTGCTGAAGCTTTTGTGGAGTGTCAAGCTGTAGCGGAACAGGCGTCTGTCAGATCCACCACCGCTGTTGACGCCACCAGGATAACATCCGGCCACAGCGTGACGCCTCCATCGTCGGGCGGAAGTGGAAGAACCACTTACCTTGGACACAGTGGACGGCCTTCCAGGCCGTTGGTGCGCGCTTGGGCCGCCGGCCAACGTGTGTGCCGTGGTAGAATCCCGTGCTCCGCAGGGGTTCCACCGCTACTCGACGGACGGCGGCTGGCACGTGCCGCACTTTGAGAAGATGCTGTACGACCAGGCGCAGCTGGCCAGGGCCTACCTGGAGGCCTTCCAGGCCACCCGGGACCCCCACCTGGCGCAGGTGGCCCGAGACGTGCTGGACTACGTCGAGCGAGACCTCAGCCACCAGGTGGGTCGGGGCCTTTTGCCCTTCCGGATTCTGGTGTCCTCCTGAATCCTGCCTCGATTGTATGCTCCTGGACTGGACCTCGATTGTTTCTCGTTCCTGCTGGATTATATCTGAATCCACCTGGGTTGCACCCTGATCCAACGGAGTTGCACCTGGATAGTCTTGAGTCCTGCATTGTACCAGGATCCTTTTTGGTCCTTCCAGATTGCACTTGGATTTTCCTGGATCATACCTGAATCTAGGTACAGTCCAGAAGAGCCCAAATGCAATCCAGGTGGATCCAGGAAGATCCAGATACAATTGAGGTGCTATGCAGGATTGAGGTACAATCCAGGACACCCAATCTACAATCCTGAGTGGCACCAAGGTTCAGGATTTCAGAAGGTCCAGGACTCTGAACCCAAGGCCTTCTGGATTTGCTGTTGCTCACCAGAACTCGAGCTCTTGCAATATTAAACGTAGTGGTGGACCAAATCTGCCGAACTTTAGATTCGGCAAAGTTTGCGGCACGTGCTGAACTTTTGAAGTAAAGTTCGGCAAAGTTTTGGCGAAAATTCGGGAAACGTCTGCGCACGCCCGAAAACGCAACGAGACCATCGATTGCAAATGGATACCGTCTGGTCTTGTGGTTACCATGGTACAGTGTGGTAGTACTACCGGCAGTTGCGGCGAGGTGCGAAATAGGCGACATGATAATTGTGTTTGTCAGCTTTTGTGAGTGTGGTTCTCCAATATTTTCTGCTTCAAGAATAGATCAACCAGGAATTCACGCAGTCCACTGTGCAAGTGACAAATGATAGGATACATTCTGGACAGTGTGATTTTTATTTGATCTTTCTTTCCAGTGATGCAACGAGGTAGTCGCGTTATTGACTGACAACTACTTTAAAGCACTCCTCACAATTATAACAATTCTGTTTTCAGCTCTTGTAGCTTGTGCCAAAACAAAATAATGTTGCTTTTTAATTAGCGTTATTTCGCGGTTTTCATCTATTCGCATAAAACTAAACACAGAACTATCACGCATTCCACATCCGACATTCCTAACTCTTCCCATCCTCCTAAACGTTTGCGTGTGTCCTAACATCAGAAACCGGTATTTTTAAAGTTAAAAACAAGACATTGCGAATATGGGACACACATTTTGGAGCTGTGCTGAAGTGATTTAAATTGAAAAAAAAAAAAAAAAGCATGTTTACAATAATATTGTTTTCTCTTGGATAGCCGTTGCATTAATTTTTGTAGTGTTTTGCGAATATTTGAATTTTCGAATAGTAGTTTCGAATAGTACTCTATCCGATATTCGCTTCGAGGGCAGTTGTAATATTCATGCTTTTCGAAGTGTTCGCAAACTCACGGTCGCAAGTATGTTTACTGTCTAAAGACCAGAAAAAAAACAATATCTAAAATCAAGAATATACTGACATGTTCGGCAAAATGGTATTAATATTATGGTGGGAACTTTCAAATATACTCATCGTAATTATTTCATCAGCTTTTTTAATAACAGGCAAAAGAAATTGAGCAACGAATTCCTGAGACGCCGGCGTCATCTTCGACAATCTTGGCGGCCTGGTTGCCAGCACTCTTTTTTCACCACCGCTACGTCCAGACATAAATTTAAAAAACAAGTTTAGGATAAAAATAAATACCTTTAGAAATTTCTCATAACATGCATAATTGCTCATAAACTTTTATTTCCGATAAAACTTATAAACACGGTTTCAAAACATTCAAACTATCATATTTCAAAGGAATATTATATTATTACAGCGACAAGGTGAGTGGATGACATCGATATTGTCAAAATGACGGCAGCTAAGTTGGTTGGCAAGATGGACTGACGACAGCGTGAGAAGTCCAGTTCGGAAGTATTTCAGTAAACTTCCCTCTAAAAACGGTCAAGTTTTTCGAATGGCAAGTATTCTATATTTGATTCGAAAATATTCGACCAAAATCACTATTCGCTTCGAATTCGATTCAAACTCAAAATCTACTATTTGCACAACCCTACATTTTTGCGCACAAAACGCTGACTTGCATAGAAAGCAAGAACACAGTATTACCGCCTTTATTTCAACAACGTACACGCTTGCAGGCTTGCGCTGATAAGGCCTCAAAACCGAAACTCTCGTATCGTAACTGCACCCCAGGGCTGGGCAGTATCGCGATAGTATCTTAGAGGTACTTTCGAGCATCTGTATCTCTGTATCAACATTTGAAAAATGTATTTGTATCTCAGTAGTGAAATACCTTTGCAATGTAACGCTTGTATCACAATACTTTGCCAGACTTAGTTTATCTCGTTACATTTGTTGCCCTTTGTAAAGACCGACGAACAGTTTGTGCTTTCCACTTTTCTCGCGATTCCTCCTCTCCCCCTTCTACCTTGCTCACTGTTGCCTGTTCTTCTGCCTTGCAGAATCCCAAATCTGGTCGTCGGCCTTTAAGATAAATTTAAAAGAGACAAAAGTTGTTTGGTGCAAGTTGTTTTGGTATTGATAATATTAAGTCGCCCTATAGCAATATCCCTCACAGTCAACAACAAAAAAGTGGTTTAAAAAAGGTTGCGGGCAAGAGTGACAAAATCAGCTCCTCTCACGAAGCCCCCCGCTTTTTCCAATTTAGCAGAGCGAATGGTGCAAATGAGTTGAGTGGGGAGAAAGTATGGCCTTGCTGTCCAATCTCCCCATGCATATCGGTGACTCAGAACCTTATAATGTGACAGTTGGAGATGCACCCTCAGGGCAAGACGGGGTTCATTTCGGCCAGATGCCTTTTGTCAAGCATGATACGCCCGCCGTCTTTACCGTTCTATAACTATGTGGTTCAACGGGGTGACATGTTTCTTTAACGGCATTAAGGACAACTAGAGAGTTTGAGGTAATGGGTAGTGCATAAAATGACACAAAAAGTGGAGCACAAGCATAAATTACCATTTGCATTCACAACGAGCCACACCCTCCCCATGTAACACTGTCCGGGAACAAATATATTTCTGTAAGTACCTGTATCTGTATTCTGGAATACTTTCTCGCCGTTTTTCTAGACGTATCTCAGGGATATCTTGTTGCATAAAAGAAAAATGTATCCCAGTATCTGTATTTTTTGCCTTAAAACACATGTATCGCACTATTTGTATTCCCGGATACTTTTTGGTGTATCTCTGCCCAGCCCTGCTGCCCCTGCTACCACCCAACCTCGTTGTCACACCACTTCGGCAAAAAGTCACCGTAATATTGCCAGTAAATGCACAAAATTACACTAATCCAATTATCTTGTAGAATGTCATCTTATTTAGTAAGAATTGTGTCAATATGCATTAAAAAAAAAATCTAAGAACTATTTTGTTTGAAAAAGAACAAAATATCAACTTTTAGGTCTTGGAACAACTTATCTTTGCCAAATCTTTAGAAAAGTTCAGCAAAAATTTGGCTTTGGCGAATTTTCGATTGGGCGAAAGTTTGGCCTATCACTACTTAGAGGCGACCGGAATTCCGAGGTTGTTCTAGATGTGGGGTCGCTTCATTTTCTCGCAGTCTGAATGAACCGCCTTGTGTATTTTCTGCATATGTCTTTCTTCATGAAAAACATGCAATTTCTACGTGGCGTATTTTGAAGAGGAGCACACTAACACTGCCGCCGGAACGGGGCACTGAACTGAAACTTGTGCCGAGACGTGGGTCGAGGAACCTGAGAGGAGGATTCTCACTGGAAGGCCTCGGTAGTGTTCGCCCAATGATGCCCACAATTAAATGGAGTTGATTCGCGAAACTAAAAGGTAGCTTGCGGGGAAAGGTTTACGAAGTGTATATACTCGTTGCATGTCCTAGTGGCCTAGTTATCTCAGATTTTAGTTCTTGCACGGCATCACCAAAGATGGTATTGTCAAGAACTAAGTCCAGGTTGTGGCGCTTTAGCGACATTGCTTGAAAAAAATTATTGCACGCACCATTTTCGTTTTACGTAAACTGGTTCGGCTATTGACGTTTCCAGCGAACTGTAGGTTGTGTGCTGGTCAGACAAAGTGGCAGATGAAAGGAGGTCGGTTTCATGGTTAGCACGTGGTCCACCTTGATTTCTTGCGTTGCAGCGTAGAATCAATGTTACATATAAAAGCAAAGTGCTTTTTGGACGGTAAAAACCTTCTAGTCAGCGTGTAATAGTGACACGGGGAAACCATAAAAATGGTTACTGAAAACAATGTTTTTCTTATTTCGCCAGCTCGATTTGCACGTCTGGCCGAAGCTAGACCTCTGGCCTGGTTTATTTTTGCAAAAGAGGCAGAAACAAACAGTTTCTAAGCATTTATTTATGTTCTTCTTTTGCCGAGGGGACTTTTGCATTAATTTTTATTTTATAAATAAATTTACTCCAGTTCGTGGATCTCGCCACAAGTTTGGCACGGGAACATGTGTTGCGTGATGACATAGTTTTTCAACTCGCGGGCAAGAGAAACTGCACACCACTAAGACATTTTCACGTCCTTGTTCTTTCCTTATTTTGTTGCAGCGCCGATGAACCGCGAATATTCAATTAATCTTAATAAACAAACGCGCAAGCTACGCTGTTTACAAGCAGCGAAAGCAGACAACAGAGGCAGAATGACCTCTCGGATGTTCCCGGCATTGCCGCTGCGCTGTGGCGATTTCGCTGGAGTCGCCAATATACACGGTGGTTTGGCGTCGTCGTCCCAATCTTGCGCACTGGCTCACGTTTAGAGGTTCTTGCGCGGTATTTTATTCCTGTACTATTTGAGTGCAGTTTTAGTAAGAATGGTAGAATGCAGTGCTTGAACGACTCGACGCATCGTGTCGACGTCTCGTCGGGTCGGGCTTGTACCGGCTTTTGATTTATATCCTTCTGGTTTGTTTTCTGCGTCCTTCTGACACTAGTAGTCTTTTTTTTTTTTTTTTAACTCCGCTCGAGGTTTTTTTTTATACAGTAAACGGCATAATTTTCAAGAGGAACTAATAATTTGTGAGTTTCGTGGCTGGGAAAATGTTACGAAAAATCAGTCGCGCTACTATATTGCATTAGCGTAATAAATCTGTCTATTGCTCAGAACTGCAAAATGTTGTGCCTGCGAAATAATCTCGAGAGCCACACTCGGCAATATTCGCGACATATTGAGCCTTCAGAAATAAAGTTCTTCACAGTGTGTACCGTCACAGTGTGCACTACAATTGTTCCCCAAACGGTGGAACAAGTGCGGACACAGGGTGCACGCTCCGACGCAGTTGACCAGCCTTGGCCGAGAGCATCCTTGCCGTCCACAGCCGAGGAAAAAAAAAAAAAAAAAGTGCCTCGTTGCCATAGCATTTGCGCGCATGCATTTCCCGCTCGGCGCGCCTGCTCTAACCTCGACGGACACTGGCTCGGACCGTCGGAGATGTCTCCGCTTCAACGCGTTAGTAAAACTGTCCTTGCTGCCGTTGAGGCAAGAAACTGTAGTCAACGAGGAAGCTGCGTTTAAGCAACATGTGTAGCGCAAGTGCCATGTTCTGCACCCAGAAGACCACTTTAAAAGCGAGCTCGTCTCCTACGGCTAAGCGTGGGAAACCGGGCACGTGACAGGCTACCACTAGCATCGAAGAGTCATCCGGCGGTGCCACTTGCAACCGAGGCAAGGAGGGGACTTTATCCGGCAGCTGCGACGTGCGCGGTGTCCGCACTCTTATATATCCTACGTGCCGTGGTTACGAGCCGGCGGACAGGAAAAAGGTAGCCGCTATGGTGATCCTTACAAGAATCTGCCGGTCTCTTCCGCTCGCAGAGCGGCGGCTTCTACAGCGCAGAAGATGCGGACTCGCTGCCGGAGGCCAGTTCCGGGGAGAAGAAGGAGGGGGCCTTCTGCGTCTGGGAGGAGGCGGAGGTGCGGCGCCTGCTCCCGGAGCCCCTGCCGGGCTGCCCCGGCCGCACCGTGGCGGACCTCTTCTGCCGACACTTTGGCGTGGAGGCCGGCGGAAACGTCGACCCCATGCAGGTGACCTCTCCCATACGGCCAGGGGGGTGAAGGCGGCAGATCGTAGGCACCCACATCGCCCGAGTGATCCACCCAATGGTGGAGAAAGAAAGCAGGCATGTTCGTTTTGCCACAATAACTTAAAGTCGTTCGAGCGCTCGTTGACTTCGTTTATGTTCCTACGGTGCGTGACGCCGGTGTTTTCCTCTAAAGTAGGCTAGAAAAGAGTTAAGTACAGACCTTGCAGGTGATGTTTTACTGCTCCTTCGCTCATATGTACTAAGGCATCACGGGCCATTATTATTGCGCGCAGGCGCCATTTAATTTCTTTCTTGGAAGATCTTGACTGAAGTGGGTGGCCTTGTTTTTTTCTTTGTCGGGTTTTTTATTCTTTTTTGGCACGTTACTTTTTTCTTACGTTGGTCCGATTAGCAAACGGCCACTTTTGTTGGGTGGCCCGCGTGTTCATTCTGTCCTTCTTTGGGGGGAAAAGAACACCTCCGGCGGCATGTCGGGTGCAGATGTAGAATTGAGACATTGCGGCGTTCCTGCCACAAATGCTTCCCCGTTAGTCCCTCGAGTCACAGACAGACCCGTCGGCTTTTCTCTCTCACCCTCGAGCACTTGGCCCCTTTCGAAAGCGAGACGTCCTATTCTCCCAAAAGTGAAAACAGTGTCGCATCTGAGATTGCTTAGTGAAAAATTTACCGCAAAACTGCGGCACTGATAAATGGGGATGGGCGACGAAATGCAGACAGCCGATCCAGGGTAGTGTGGCTTCTCTCATTTCCCTTTAGTTTTGCGATGATCTAACAACCAGTCCAGATTTCTGCATTGGGAAAAGTTCCTGGTGACACATTGATCCCTATGGGGGAAGCTGGCTGCTCCTCTTTACAGACTCTTTCTAGAGCTCTTTTGTCTTTATTTGCAATTCCTTCCAAATGAGATTTGTGTAGCATGTTTGACTTCGGTATAGTGCCTTAAATTACCTACTGTTTGCGAGGACATAATTTTCGTAAATTCTGCAACTAAAACCCCATTGCGAAAATTTGGTCAACCAAAAATATATACCCCGTGGTAACGATTTCATAGCCCACCACTCCCCATCGCAGAATTTTAAGCCCGCGAAATATTCGCAAAAGCCACACTTCACAAAATTTTGCAAGCCGCGAAAACAAAGTTGTTTACTGTAGTTTGGTTAGAGTATTGGAACTTTGAAGCTTGCCGTCGTATTGGCAAAAGTGCAAATATTGAAACCCAGAAATCAACTTACCTCTGCAAACTCTCCTCCGTTCAGCCCTGAGCTGAGACTGGGGTGGAAGCTATGTCCTTGTTGGACCAATTGCACGCCTCTCTTTGGCCACGTCATCACGCTCCCGGCCATGCCCACATGCAGAGCTCTGGGATAAGAGGTGCCTGACTGTCGCGCTATTATGCAAGCTCCCACCGTAGTCTCAGCTTACGAGGGAATGGAGTTTAGAAGGTCTACAGAATGCAGTTCAGTGTTGGTGAAAGCTCTAGGACAATTTATCATGTTTTCACGACAACAAGTCTGCGTGTTCTTCAATCAAGATTTTTTTTTTTTTTTTAGATATTGGATATTTAAATGAGAATGTGAATGCTATACTTGAGCCATTTATACCCTTTATTTCGTGCCTTTGTTGTGCACCTTGCTGAAACAAAACAAAGAAAGCCTACAGATAGTATTGGTTGTTTACGAGCAAAAATGTGGCAGCTTCCATAAAATTGCCCAGTATAAAAAATTTAAAGCATAAAAACGGGAAAAAAATGTTTGCAGGGCCATTTGGTTGGAATTTTGGATGGATATTTGGCACAAATGTTTAGGGACGAGACTTAAAAGACTCATAATCATTTACATACCTGCGCTTGCCAAAAAAAAAATTTTTTTTCCTAATTGTTAATTTGTTTTCGGGGGTTGTGGCAGGAGGGGTAATACAAAGTAATGCGCAAGATTTTATACATCAACATAAACAAAGTTTGGCAAACACTCAGTAGAAAATATATTATACAGAAATGCAACACTTAAAGTTACACTGACATCCCCCCAAAATTTTTTTTTCCTTTTTCGTCAGGCGATTCATTATGGTGCCGGAATACTACCCAAATAATATTTTTCTACAGAGTCACATATTTTTTTAATAAAGCCAGAAAAACGCAACCGCTCGAAACCGAAACTCCCGCACTGCACAGAGAAATGGAGAGAAGAGAGTGAGTGGCGGAAGTCATGTGGCTACACCCAATCGTGCAAGTTTTTTGTTTGTTTTTTTTCTTTTTTTTTTTTTCCCGCACATGGCAGACGAAATGCGTTCCGGGATTTGTTTGCCGTGCGATTCCTCTGCAGTTACGTTTGTTCCGCTCGCTGTTCTCTACTTCAAGATGAGTTGTTTTGTACATTTAAGTGTTGGCAATTAGTACTGAGCGCCCGTGGTGAATTCCCGTGATCGGCTCCGAAAAGAATACTCCCAAGATGTCCTGCATCTGAAGGTGGTATTGTGCGGCAGAGTCTGCACAAGTTTCCGAAAGATCAACGGGTCGGGATCAATGGCTGCCTGCAATTTCTGTAGAACAGTTACGCGAAGCTCGGAATGCGGACGCGACCCGATTCATATGCTCCTTGCATTTTGTGGAAAGTGACTACATTGAGTTTGCAGGTGTCAAAAAATGGAATCCCATAACGTTTAGTTCAGCGACGTATCGTCCACAACAATTGTTTTTCTTCAGTGATAATTGTTAAAAAAGAAATGTAAACATTGCAAAATGCTTGACAAAAAATAAAAAAATGGTACACCCACACCAGGGATCAAACCCGTGCCCGCTGCGTGTGAAGCGGACGTCTTTCCACTGAGCTACTGAAGGAACTCTTTCATGCGTAGTAATGCAGCCGGTCGACTGTATGTCGGAAGTTTGCTGCCGATTTCCCTTCAATACATGCACTCCCGGCATGAAGTCGGGCAGCACCACGCATAGGCCACATTCGCACCTCGTAAAGAAACTGTACGCGTGCGTATTCAACTCGGAGTACGCACTTCGTGCTTGACGTTTGAGCGAGCGATGCCTTCAGCCACGAGAAGGGACGACGGCTCGGCGACGTCTTCGTGCAATCGGCTGGCTGGTCGGGCGTGTCGTACGGGAGGAATATCAGTTCCTTTGATCGGTTCAAAATTTCTCTTTCAAGGGCAGACAGAATTCGCCGGTGCCGCGAACGACAGTTCTGAAGTAGAGGTCCAACTTAAGGAAGGCTATTCTATTCTTCGATAGTATGTGGAAAAAAAGAAAACTTAAGAGTCACTGTGGCAAAGGTACGGAACTGACGCCCTATTATGCAAGCTTTGTGTGGCACAAACCAGTCGCGGAGCTGAATATTTTCGGGTGTCCATTTTAAAGTCACCAATAAGTATAGAATATAAAAACTCAAGTCTCGCCCTACGACGTCTAGACTATAAAAATTTAATTTGAGCCGTTTCGTAGATGGGTTAACGTATTCGTTTGTACTGACTGTGTATGAAGTGCAAACCTCTGCACCTACTCTATTTTGCCAGTGGTTGTGGACATCTGAGGATCTCAAACTTAAGATGCCTATTCAAAGACAGGCTTCACCAGGGTTATGTATACAGCGAGTTTTATGTCAGATGAGGAGTGCTTTAAGCTAAGCTTCAAGTACCAGGGCTTACCATAAGCTTTGCAAATGACGGCGTCAACATGCGCATTCTACTTCAGATCGGCCGAAAAATACACCCCTAGATATGTTTTTTTGTTTAGATACATTGAAGAGGATTGTTATTTACGTGGTAAAAAAAAACAAATTGGCGAAAGTTTACTAGGAAAAGTTATCTGCACAGATTGGCTAATATTCAGTGCAATTGCCAAGTCAAGCACCATTCAGAAAACCTCCCTAGGTAAAGGTTAAGTGACGGCTGATTGTCTCTATTTTTTTGCTTCTCTGAACAAAATAGAGCCGTCTGCCTAAAATCGTATGTCTACATCAACAAACTTTTTGACGTCGTTAATAAAGGTAAGAAGTAAAGGCGGTCTCCCTGAGGGACATCAGACATCAGCAAGCGGAAGAAACAATGGTGAGCCAATAAGTAGTCTTTGAATTATTTAGCATACGTGATAGTTTTAGCGGTAGTTTAGGGTGTGAAAAATGGTCAAATGCGTTTGAGTAGTCAATGAATATAATGTTGACTTGTCCCCGTCGGTACAAAATTTTTGTAATATCACGAGTCGTTTCAATCGGTCGTGCAGTAGTTGAAAGGCCGCGCCAAAAGCCACATTAGCTATGACAGAAGTTATTATTTTAAAGAAGACAAGATATATGTTTGAAAATGACAGGAGGACACGTAAGACTGCTTACGTCTAGGAATGTGAAAGCATACCTACACGCAGTGCATTCCTACAAGAAGCACGCCCCGCTATCCACGGCGCGGAGGACAGCAAGCAGTGCGCCCGCCGTCCTCCGCGGCATGACATGGCTATAAGCAGAGCGTAGATCACACGCTCGCGGCCGAGTAGTCGCTTCCACCGAAGCTGTCAGGGTACAGAGCTTGTTTTTTTTGTAGCCATCAGACGACATCGTGGTACCCTCTCGCGAAGAAAGGTCAACAATCGGATGAGGGTCAAGCCAGTCCTTGGAGTCTCTTACGACAAGGTGGCCCTTGAACTGCATTTCACCAAAGTGAAGGCCTTGCGGTATTTGCGAGGTCAAATGTGCGTACTAAACGGTTGCTCATAACATGGTCGAAAGTTTTTCGAGCCAATAAGGGAACAATGATGCGCAAAAGAAAAAGGTGTACCAAACTGGCAAGTGTTCCTCGGCTCCCCATTGGATGGTGCCAGTGGGCTCTCTCGTCGTAAGAGATCCCGAGAGGGGTACTTGGTCGTAAGGCGGTTGCAAACGCTTCGCTTAAATCTCCAAAAGTGCAACTCCGGAAGCATACTTTTTGTTGCCTCATCACCTCGGAGGGTCCGAGCCGTCCGTGCGACGGCTTTTTCGACGCGCCTTCGGAACGGTGTACCCGTTGCAAAGGAAGAAGCGAGATGGAATTGTGCAGGACCCCCACGACGAGCTGAAGGGCAAGAATGTGCTGGTGGTGCGGGAGTCCCAGGAGAGCCTGGCGGAGCGCTTTGGCCTGGAGCTGCCCGTGCTGCGTTCGCTGCTCGAGGACGCCCGGAGGGTCCTGCTCGAGGCCCGGCAGAGGCGGCCCAGGCCGCACCTCGACGACAAGTTCCTCGCCGCCTGGAACGGTGCGCCCCGTTCTTTTTTTGTCCCGTTCTTTCGAGAGCCGTTTTTCTTCGCGTCTCAGTTTTCACACTTGCCGGAAACCCTTTTAGTGTCCCCGTCTCGATGTTCTAAACATTTTGCCCAGCGAAGGATCAGAAAAAATTTTGCTGGCCAAAATTTTGCGATTGAGAAAGGTATGTATGCGTTTGTCACCGCAAAATGCCGTATTAGCGCGATATAATTTTTGCGACATTTGACGAATTCCAAAATTGGCGAATATGAGTCGTTTACAGTGTATGGCTTTTTTTTACCGTTTTATGCGATTCCTGTCTGTAACAAAGTAGGGAAGAGGGCGAGTCGCTATTCCTTTTACGCGACCTGGTTTAAGCAGCAAAAAAAAAAGCAGATTGAGGAGAAGAAGTGAGCAAATTGGGACAAGCACTGTTTTTGGCACCGTTTCAACCTCGTTTGTCTATGCAAGTCGTCTGCTTCTTGCGCAGGAGTTGCGTTGATGTCAGAGCGATGCCAAGCTCTGATTGGCTCTGATTGAAAGATGGCGGGTAGACCTCAATGCTGGATGCCTCAAGGTCTACCCACTATATTTTTCAATCGGTTATGAAGAGTTCAACATTCTTACATCGTCACAACCCCTGTGCAAGGAACAAACTTGCGCTCCGCGTAGCCTGTACAGCCTGCTTTCCGTTTATTCCAAGATACTGTTAGCCCCTCTTGGGGTTATCGCGGGAGAGAGTACAAAAAGATATACAGTAATAAACAGCAGCAGGAAATGAGAAACAGCGCAAACGTAAAGCATAATTTGCATTTGCCAATACAAAAGCAAATGCGTAAACAATGCAAAAGTGCATACTCGTTATATTACAATGACTGTGGAGCATGATTAGAAAATGTGCGTGCACCACTCAATGGTACCAAGAAGAAACTGGTTCCACAAGCACGAAATTATGTAGAAACTCTGTAGGGGAATGTGAGTTCACAATTTCCTGCAGAAGAAGTTTCCATTCCTCTATCGCAGTGGTTCCCAGCCATGGATGTTTCTCGGACCCCTTGTGGATCAACAGAGATGATGGAGGGCAATAAAGCCTGGGTTTGGGCTAGTTGGTTTTTCAGTATTTTGGTTCTGCGCTGTTCAGGTTTACCGAGCCTTTCGTATGTGAGTGTCATCCTTCTTTGTCCAACTTTGTAAAACAGTGCAGAACAAAATGATGGAGGACCCCGTTCGTGGCGAGGGGAAGGGAAAGTATAGGTTGATAATGATTGCGATTTAATAAATTGATATAACTAAGTGCTACTGTGAAATAGACTTCTCTTTTTCACATATACGCGCGAAAACTCACCCGAAAATTGGAATGTTTAATTCTTCTCAATCTAAAACGAGACAACTTTTATTAATTGCCAAGTTTGACTGATGAGGCTGGGCTTTGCGGACCCTTAGAATGCCTTTGCGGACCCCAAGGGGTCCGTGGATTCCCATTGGAGAACCACTACTTTATCGTTTCAGAAAAGAGAGAATAGTGAAATACATTGATTTTACTTTGAAATGGCTGGATCATTTGAGTATGGCTATTACTTGAAATGCAAGTAATACGAGGATTCAAATACTGGGTGTAGTCAAGGCTAAAGAGGCCATGAAACATCATGAAAATGTACTTGCGTCTAGCATTCCTCGCCGGTTGGAAAGTGGTGAAAGGTCCTGTTGTTTTAACATGCCAGTAACAGAGTCTGTATCCAGAGAATATATACCGGGTTGCAAGTCTTTGTACAATCTCCAGTTTCCGAATTTGATTTTTTTATAATTTCTCCCACTCGAGCGGTTCCTTCTGCCTCCTCCCGGGACCTCTCGCCGTCCTTTCCGACCGATCCGTGACCGTCCCTGCGCAGGACTGATGGTGTCGGGCTTTGCGACGGCGGCCAAAGTGCTGGGCGACCGACGCTACGCCGAGCGCGCTCTCCAGGCCGTGGCTTTCCTCGGTCAGCACCTGTACGACGAGGACCGCAAGTCGCTGCTCCGGAGCGCCTACAGGGGAGAGGGCGGCCATGTGACGCAGACGTGAGTTGTCGCTCCCGGTCTTTGGAGCGGAGGGTGCCCCGGCCCGCAAATGTCCGGGCAAGCTCGTACAAAACGTCGTCAAGCGCCATTGTGGTGCGAGGCAAGAATTGTATAAATGAGCCAAGGAACTGCGCGCGACAAAACTTTCCGCGAAGACGTCTTTAGGCGGCACATTTGTCGCGCTCAAATTTTGCGAGCGTAGGTTTTGGCAACGGTGCCACGCAACGGTGCAAAAAGGAAACAGATTGTGTCGTCGATGCCGCTACTTGCACGTCTTGTCGCTTGTGCTTGGATCTGCCTAATCTGTAGGGTGTTTGTCTCTAACAAAGTTTTGAGTTTTTGTACCGCGCTGTGTCGTACGCAAGCAACGGCGCTGCTCCGACGGGGGGGTGTAGCAGGGGCAGTGTACCGCAGGACGAGTAGGGGGCTCTGAGATGTAACTCAAGAGCTGGGGATGTCATGGATGAAACGTTGCATGTAGCCGCTCAAAGTCTATACAGGAGAGGGCGCTGCGGTCAAATGCGTATATCATCGCGTTAGACTTTGCACGCATTGGCTCAACGTTTATAGACGAGAGGGCACTGCGGTCAAATGCTCAACTGCGTATATAACCACATTCCATAGCACACATTCTCTTTCTGACATGGACCGTTGACTGAAGCGGGGGAGATGTGTTCCCACGGCTTCTAGCGGATCCCAGCTGATCCGCTTGAAGAACCGCTGGCTCTGCATTTCACCGACCATAAAGCAGTAATAATGAAGTCAAAACGCAACTCGGAACTCAGCACTACTTGTGGGCAATAAAAATAAATCAGTACCATCAGCACTACCTACGAATAAAATCAGTATCGTCAGCACCACCAGAGCTTCGCACCAATCAACATCGTTCACCACGTGGAGATGCGGTCATTTTTTTTTTCCGGTGCACGGTTTAGTTTTGCTGCGAGAGTTCTGTAGCGATCTTCCAAACAATTAAAGGGCCCATGAAACGATTTTTGGGTTGGGATAAATCATTTTAGATTGGGATTTTACTAATAGCACATCGTTCAGTGGACCAAAAGAAAAAAGGTAGAAAGTCAAAAGCCTGACTTTCAGTGCGAAAATTTGAAAACAGAGCGGACTATTTCGTACCTCCTCCCCTTCGCAACCTCTCTGCCTTTTCACTATGATACATCTGCGGTCCCAAAAGCGCGTCATCGGGTCCAAACTGACGTCACACGCAACCGGACCTTACTTATTCCCTTCACCCCTAAGCTGACAATGAGGTGGAAGCTACGCGCTTGCCGGACCAATCAGCCGCCTCCCTTTCATCACCTGACTTCATTCTCTGCAGCCACATTTGCCACGCTCACGTGGCAAGTGTGGCTGGCCCAACGAGCACGTAGCTTCAACAGCACTGTCAGCTTCGGAATGAACTGGGTGGGGAAAGCAACTTTTGTCTGAATTTTGAGCGACGGGCTAATCTTCTAGGGGGAGAATGGATGTGTCCGGATTACGCAAACGAGAGTGCGAGCAAGAGGGGACTCCCCCTTTTCGTCTTCTTTAACTGTTTGGTGGAATGCGCGATTTATGAGTTGAGGAGGAAAGTTAAACAGGAAAAAGTTGGAAAAGCGTTTCATGGCCCCTTTAATTTGACGTCGCGAAACTGTTTGTAGTTCTTGGGGAACAAATTCTACGGTTCAACGAGCGAACCCCTCCCAGACGCATCACTCTTTCATTGTTGCCAGTGGAGAATTTTAGTTTGAAAAAACTCTCGAGGACCTAAATTGCAAATTGAATAGCTTTACCAAAAATACTTATTTCAGCCTAATATTTGGGCTTTAGTTGAGCGACATTCGACCGACTCGTAGGCGAGTCCGGGATGGCGAGGAAAACGCCGGAGTTAACCGGTCGCTCTCCCCCGCCCTGCGCAGAGCCCGCCCCATCCCCGGGGTCCTGGAGGACTACGCCTTCACGGTGCAGGGGCTGCTGGACACGTACGAGGCCTGCTTCGAGGCGCCCTGCCTGCTCCGGGCGGAGGAGCTGCAGGACGCCCAGGACGCCCGCTTCTGGGACCCGGACCAGGGCGGCTACTTCCTGAGCAGCGGGGAGGACGCCCACCTCCTGCTCAGGCTCAAGGACGGTACGCACCTGCCACCCCACTCGTAGGGATGGAGCAGAGGGGGCCATACAGAGCATTTGCAGTTCAGTGACGGATGCCTCCCGCGACGACCGATTGCGGGTGCGTTTCCTTGTCGCGGGGCGAGCAGGAAAGCGGGCGGACGATGGACGCCTTTTGTCACCTCCTCGCAGTTCGTACCGCAAGTGCAGCCCTTGAAACCCCCCGGCAAAGCGGGGAAATTGGAAGCGGGACTGGGTCAAATTTAGGGATCCCGGAGGTCGCTAGAGGCCAACGTTTCTCTCAAGATAGGCAGAAGTGAGCCAGGCTGCGACGAGAAACACGAAGGCATACGCAAATAATTTAGAAGGAAATGGTGCTTTTCGCCGGGTATTTTCTAATTGAATGTCAAATAGTTTTTTCTAAGCCTTTCACTACGAGCTGTTGTACCACGCTCAAACAAAAGTCCGGCTGAACCTCAAAGCTTGGTCCCAAGCTCCCACGTATGCAGTTCTAAGCTCCGTTAAATTTAATCTAACTATATTTTCGAACTGTGGTCTGCTTTGGGTTGGAAAGTAATCGATGGATTTCGCGTAAAATTAAACTTCAAATACGCCCGGCCATATTTAATTCGGGGGAAATATAAACACTCGCTTAAAGGCCGACGACCAGACCTGAGATTCTGCAAGGCAGAAGATCATCCTCACCCTGGGGGAGGAGGAAACAGGCAACTGTGGACAGTGTAGAAGGGGGAGAGGAGGAAGCGGGAGAAAAGTGGAAAGCGCGAACTGGTCGTCGCTCTTTAAAGGCTGAACGCTCGTTTAAAGGCACTTCTTACCGAACACGGGTGCCACGCGGAAAAGCAATACCCGAAGAGCTGACACCACAATCTGGCCAATGTTGCGGGATCGCTTTGTCAGCTCCGTGAGTATCGCTTCCCTGCGGCGGACTGGTGCTCGGTAAGAAGCGCTCTTGACGGGGCTGACCCGCCACAATTAACACTCCGAAAATTACAAATACAGTCGCTGATAGAAGATGGTAAATGAATGGAAAATTTAAAATAAATTCGAAAACTAAATGTTTAGCGTTACGAATAGAGATAGTGGAGGAACGTGGAACCGAAAATAAATGTTTAATGAGGCAAACGTTATTGCTACGAAGTCCAGCAGGAGCAGATGCCAGTGTCGCCATCAGCCCAAGTTGTGGGCGGAGGGTGACCTGCACCAGAACGGGTGTCATCCACCGCCACTAGTGCGATGCCACCAGGGTTGCGGCAGGTGACAACACGACACATCCGCGACGTCATTGACTGTCCAATAGACAGAACCACAAAAATAACTCCCTGTTTTGCACCTACTAACATATTTAGGTTTTCATACATCTTCAACCAAAAGGTGAATGGAATTTATGGCCTCGAGAATCGTTTACCACGGCAGATTTTGCATCGCCGTTAGAAGGCGTCGTGTCATCTTGATTGTATAGGTCAACTTTTTCTTTTTTACAATTTGTACCGCTTGCTCGCTGTGCTTTTTGCACTTTTGAAGCGTCGTATATTTTTGCTCCTGCAATTGTCGTATAAAGTGCGTTGATTGTGATGTTTCTTGCTTTGTGCGTGCACGAGTGCGCACAGACTAAGTGCAGGGTCAAATGGCGACGTCTGCCTCGAGATGGCGTCATTGTTCGTCGTGCTCGATCTACAGGCGCCGCTTTCTCTTGTTTTGTGTTTTGCCGATACTGCCGGGACCCACGTGGTATCTAATAAATAAATAAAGATAAAAAGCTTGTTAGGATGGGGGAAACGGACCGGTCGGAGATGCGTTGCAGGCGGCCTAGCCAAACCGCAGAAGCGTCTGACGGGGCGGTCGTCTGCAGACCAGGACGGAGCCGAGCCGAGCCCCAACTCGGTGTCGCTGAGCAACCTGGTGCGTCTGTCGGTGCTGCTGAACCGGGCCGACCTGAGGGAGCGTGCCCAGCGACTGGCCGAGGCCTACGCCCGGCGGCTCAGCCTCCTGCCCCTAGCGCTGCCCGAGATGGTCTGCGGGCTGCTGCGGCTGCAGGCGGGGCCCCAGGAGGTGGGGACTCGGCCCCCGTCACTCCCTCCTCCGCTGGTTCTCGACCACCAGTGGGCATCCCTTCTGGATCTGCGCAACTGAGGGGGAACCATTACAGTCACAAAGGGTAGATTATGGAAACTAAATGCGTGCAAACAAAGCACAGAAACGGAGAATAATCAACCAGAAAAGTTTTATTGCTCAGCTTGACTGCCGATCGAAGCTTTTGGGGACCTTCAAAGACCCCGAAGGGTCCGTGGACTCCCATTTGAGGACCACTGGTTTATACTATAGATTGTTTTTCAAAACTATCGATAGTGATCTATCGATAGTCGGCTAATGAGAGGCAACTATCGGACTAGTCGGTTATCGATAGTAGTAGTAGCCTGTTGATAGTGGATTATCGGTAGTCAACTATATCTAGAGGCAACTTTCTGTCGATAGTCAACTTTCAGAAAACTGTGGCATTAAGAAAATGAGCCTAAAGCACAAAAGGGGAGCGGCAACGTACGTGTAAGGGAGTAAAAATACAGTGGTGACTGGGACATCTTAAGGGGGGACACTGGCTAGAGGTCGAACTTTTAAACTACTCAAGTGATTGGAATGAAATTTGCACGGGAGATTTAGCTTCAGATGTAGGTGTACTGTGCAAACTTTCAGCTCTCTAGAACAAATTTACATACCTGCATAAGATGATGTGTCACTTTTCATTAAGAAATCTATGATATGCAAATTAAGCTATTAAGCACCATTTTGACTGCTTGAATATAAAGTGGAAGATATGGGACGTCGGGCTATCTAGTTTTAATAACTTAAATGTAAATATTTCAGGAAGAGTTATTACCTTAAACTAGGAGATGCATATCTGTCATCTGTCAATTTTTGAAAACTGAGTTTTTCTCACTGAGGACTTCAACTTAAAACAAAATAAGGTAGATAGCCCGATTCCTGAGTAAATTTCAGTTCAGAAACATCTTGATTGTGGTAACAGAATACTTTCACCTTCGAACAAAAGATTCCTTCGTATGAAGTTTGCAGCAAAAAGTGGAACTGAGAAAAATGCATTCAAACATTGAACTCCTTTACTTTGTTACTGGCTCACAATGTGTTGAAAATATTTTATATTAACGTAACTATTTGGCATATTGTCATCAAATTTGGTGTAAGGGTGTATAATTAGTTTCTAAAACTGAAAACCTCAAAATTAAAAAATGAATTTTTTCAAAAAAATAAAAAATTTAGGCCCATGTCCCCCCTTAAAGAACCTATGGACGGGTGAAATTTATTTTACGATACTGTCGCACCCACTTATAATGAAGTCGGCTGTAACGAAATGGCGGCTGTAGCGAAGCCATCACTATTTCTCAATCCCGTTTGCACTTTTTCAATGTATTTGAGTCTAAAAAAAGTGAGCAGCTCCCGAGGATATAGCGAAAAGAAATTGCGCAATATTTTTACAATAATCGAATTCAGAAGGTTCATTAAGCCGCAGACCGACGCACTTTGCTGCCGAGCATCCACCCAGAACGGACCGCAGGCGATGCTGCCAAGGCCACCGGCGGCGGCCTCTGCATCGTCGTCTGCTCCCCTCTCCGTATCTGGGAAGCGACTTTTCAGCATTGCACGCGGGGAGGCCGTCGTTGCATGCCGACGGGGGAGTTCAGAGCGCTAGGGACAGCATACCAACGGAGGGAGCCTAGGTTTAGGAGAAGGAGCAACTCCAACCATGGAGAGCATTTGCAATTTAATGGCGGATGCCTCCTTGGCAGATTGGCGCAACTGTGCCTGCATTTGGTTGTCAAGAAAACGTGTTTATTTACACGCTTAAGTGGTTCATTCGAGTCTTTAAATCAATAAGCCCTCAAAGATTCTTCCTCGTACGAAAGATCTCGAAGCACTTCATCCTCGGTCGCTTAGGCATCGCACAACCAGTGCACTCTTGTCGCCATTCGGACTTGGAACTGCCGTGGGAATCGCTCCCGTCGTCGACAGAATTCTCCGAAAACTCACTATCCTCACCAGAAGTCCCGTCATTACCACTGTCGGAGAGGATATCTATGATTTCATTGTCAGAAAGGCCACACCGTACACTGGACGCTGCCATCTTCTCCAAGCAGGCGACGATAGAGCGAGAAAGACGCAAAAGAACACGCTCAAACAAACAGCGAACAGAACGACCCTCGCCATCTGTTGGCAGTGTATCTAACTACACTACCTGAAGTCTACATAGCACGCTATCTATGAAAGGCTCTTTAAAACAGAAATTTGTGCAGCCGGCGAATCGCCGGCTTTGGTAATATGGCCCCTGACGGCACACCCGGTAATACAACAGCAACGCCAAGTGTGCCGTCCGGGGCCGTGCCTAACGGCACGGCCCCGGACAGTGCACCCAGCGATTCACCGGCTTTGGTAGCGAATGGGTTAAAGTAACTTTCTGTCTGGATAAACTTTATTTTTATTTGGAATTCTGAAAATAGGAACAAAGTAAGATTGAACTTGAAATTTTAGAAAATTAAGGATTAAAAAAAAAAAAACGATAAACTCTTTTTGCATTTGTGCGACGCAGCCTCAGTGAAAGGGCCATGTTTAGTGAATGGCGTTCACGCGGTGTCGTTGGCATGGCGACCGTCCATTTTGAGGTCACGTGCCGTTGTGCGCAACATCACGACCCCACGGAGTAAATGCTACGCGTTTGAGTGCCTTTGGGGTCCAGAGAAAGGGTCTCTTGCTCGGTTCCATCGCTAAGTGCCGCCTTTTCCGTCGTCCAATCCAGGTGGTCGTGGCGGGCGGCAAGGACCATCCGGGGACCCAGGAACTTCTGTCCTGTCTGCGAGGACACTTCCTTCCTTTCCTCACGACCATCCTGGCAGACCAGGATCCCGAAAACCCCCTCCGCAAGCGTCTCCCCAACTTCGACGCGTACAAATGCGTCGACGGAAAGCCCACAGCCTACGTCTGCCGGAACTTCGTCTGCTCGAAACCCGTCACGTCCGCCGTGGAGCTCGAACGGCTCTTGCAACAAAAATAGTTTTCGCTTTCTTTGGTCTCTGCGTGGACTCATTTTGTACATACTACTATGTTTGCCGTAAGTTTCTTTCGTCGCCACCCTGCCGAGAGTAAAATAGCTTCCGTAAGACTCCAAGGCTGCTATAATGCCCACGAGGGCATTATAGTGGGGGAGGGTTAAACCGAAAACTGCTAAAAGGAGTCCCAAAAAAATTTGTGAGTTAGTAAAGGGTAGCAGAAAAGTGAGGGCGAAATTGCGGTTGTTGCTATGCCGATTCTCGATCAAATGCGCTTACATTTAGCTTTGCTCGATCGACGCCTACGGTCTGCACACTTCCAAGAGCCAATCTTTTTTACTTGGTGTCTGCATTTGTGCGGACGGCTTCGTCACTGCGCCTGTTTTACCTCATTGGGCATGTTGATTGGAACCGTGCCAGAAGATTCTTCCCCTCTTAACGTCGGAGAGAAGGTGGACGTAACGAACGAAGCGAAAAAGCACAGCGGGAAGTGCGTCGCAGCGTCACGAAATTGGTCCGAGCCAAAGACGGCTGCACGCGCCGGGGCAATAAGTGCTTTGAAAGGCCGAGTTAGCATAGCGTCGATCGAAATGTCCGGTCGGACTGTTCGCAGTATGGTGTAGTTCCTCCCCCTTTGGGGGGCGTGGTTCGCAGGAGCGGCGACGCGTTTTGTGCCGCGGCTGGTTTGTGCAATAACGGCTACGAGCCTGCAACGTCCGTGCGTAACTTGCCAGTGGCACACGGGAGAAAGCGGCGAGGGATGGAGACGACCTCGGGGCCATTTTGAGAGGTTGGAAATCTCTGGCTCGTACGGAACCCCGTTCGACATTATTCCGAAGAAGTTTATTGAAAAGCTCGGCAGTGCGCGAAAAATGGGGTAGAAGCCTTAGAAAACACATACAAATGCTGAGAAAAGCGCTGCCTTTCTGGGCGTTTGGTCGGGTAAAGTCGGGAACTCCCCAACCTTTATTATTTTCGGGGCAGATGGCGTCGGCCATTGATGCTTATTCTCTCGGACACTTCAGAAGTGCGTAACATAACCCCCCCCCCCCCCCCCCCCCAAAAAAAGTATTATTGCTAAAAGATATTTTTCTAGCGAGCCTGTCAAAGATCTGCATTCTTCTCCCCCATTCTTCTTTTGGTGACATAGAAAAGGAAGGCATTTTTGAGAAATTTAGAAATGTTGCGAATTGCATATGCCTAACAATTGTTAATCACATTCATCGAATGTGTTTTTAGGACCATTGCAAATGCACTACATCAGCAACTTGGAAATGTAAAAATTCAGACCCCGGAGGTGTTAGTGGGTCGGTCGTCTACGCTCATTTCCGTTGATTGAAGCCGATTCAATCCTAGTCAATACATGGCAATAGTGAGCGCTTGGCCAGTCGTGGAATGCTGTCCAGAGCGACGCCTTTGGCCACGCATGTTGCCAGTAACGTACCGCGCGAGTCAAGTGCTTACGCAGGTTCCTTATTGCATCAACCTGGATTTTGCACGGAGGCGGCCCAAAACGTATTTTGTCGTGTATCAATCTGGACTCTTTACTGGGGCAAGCTCGATCCCTGAAATTTTTAGGCTCAAGATGCACCATCTCCTGCCATCTGTGGTCAAAGTGTTGAAGCGATGCAATTTATCTGGGAGCAGCGAGGGGTCCCTTCAACGGGTCAACAGTTCACTTGGCTCGTGCTGTGTTCCTTGACCAGGGGACAACCAAAGACTCGAAACCTCGACGGATCTTTTTTTTTTTTTATTTATTCGCGCATGCTATCATTCCTTGTAAGGAATACAAAAGGAATGGCATAATACGAAAAACAAAAAGCAGCCCAATAACAGAAACAAACAAATGGAGACCAATGCATCGCGATTTAACGCTGTGTGTGCAATCGAACCTCAAAAGTTCAAACGCAGCGCGACAACTCCCAAAGCACAACGTAATGAGCGGTGTATGAGCAAAGAAAAAATGCCAGTGTATACGCATTACTGAAAGAATACCCATAGGGACGAACACGACCCTTTGGGTATTCTGCAGGGAAGAAGGTCATGGTGATGATGCGATTAACGCAAAGGTGCAAGCAAGCTGAACTAGAAGAAATGGTCTCTGGAGAAGGGGGACAAACAGGGCCGTAACCAGGGGGGGGGGGATAGGGGGTTCTGACCCCCCCCCGAAATTTTTTTCTGGGTACGGCCCTGGTCGGTGCACTTGCAGCCAGTTGGTTTTAATCTCCACCTCTGCGCATGCGCAGTGGCACCGGTCGGCTACCGGGTACCAAACCGGGACCGGTTCTTCGGTTTGCTATAACTCTTCATTATATGCCACCGATGCACATGATTCATAGGCGAAAACAAGACAAAATGGCCGCCATTGTCCTCGAAAACCCCCCCCCCCCCCCCCGAAATGTTTTTCTGGGTACGGCCCTGACAAACACAAATCTCCTTTTTACTGGAGATGTGTCGGCAGTGCGGCCTAGTAGGTATGTTTGTGCTCAAGTCAAAGGGATTGTTGCACGATGTAAGCAGCTTGCTGTTCATCGGTGGTAGGGCTGGCTCGATGGTGTCCGCACAGCAGCTTGTGTGCATTCTGCGTAGGAACACCAGACGTGTCATTCAGCTGCAGCCAAGCTATGCCCTGTTCCTCAAATGTCCACGAGGTAACAATGTGACTTGCAGATGAAATAGAATTTGCTGCACCGGGGGGAAGTGTCTGCAATAGAGAAATAAACTTTGCCTTCTCGTATAGTGGCAATAAAGTGCTTGGTGCAGATTTCTAACTATTCAAAACTGACGATTTTCAAACTCCAATTTCTTGCACGACACAGTAAGAAAACTTTCAAACTCTCGCACTTGCTGTGGTACTTCTGAACTTGTAAGGTAAAAAAGTTTCTAACTTGACCCCTAAGGTCTGGGGGAACCAATGTAAAGTACTAATGGAAATATTTGCACCAAAGTTTCCCTTGAACCAACGGTTGATCCCAACCACTCGCGAGTCTCCTGTGCGTGTGTGTGTTGGCGATGTAGAAAAAGGAAAAGAGGAAATAGTGGGAGTGAGTTCATAGGCCCGTCTGTCACAACTTCCATTCCCCCCTCCCTCCCTCCAGTGGAGATTCGCATTGGAGTCGGTGGTGGCAGCAGTGGTACAACGATGTGAACCCACTGGGCCCACCCGTAAAAACGCCGCTTCGCGGCGGCCGACTATTCGGTAAAGTGTCATTCGGTGAAACGTGGGCGGTCGCTAAAACATTCGATCAAGTGAGTGCCTCCCCAGGTAACGTGTGGCGCCCGTATCTGCACTCTCCCGCATGAAAAAAAATGGCGGGTCATCCCATTGATAGCGCCTTTTTTTTTTCTTTTTTTCTATTGGATGATCTGGGTACTGGAAAGAAGAAATAGATCGGTATTTACGTTCTTGCGAAGAGTTTTCCAAACGCCGCGAGAATGGCATGCTTTTGCATCTCGACAGTTTTGTGTTTGTTCTTTTGCCTTTTTGAACGGCTGAAACGTAGAGGGGCATGGTCGAACCTCGCGCTAGATGAAAACTACCATATCGTCGGTTCACTGAAAAGTGGTTCGTTTCTTCGCACGAACACGGTCATGACCACTGTAGTCATGACGACGAGACAACAGCCAGGCGTGCGGCCGTGCGGCCTTGCGGCTACGGTTGGCTATGCCTTCGCTAGGAGACGTGAGAAACGCTAGTCGGTTGGAGCAGTTGAAGCGTTGAAGCAGCTAGAGGGCCAGAGTGCCAAAACAAATTTTTCGTTTGATGTTTACACGGCGCGATGTTAGTATATCAAAGTTCTCGGTGACATGTCGCCAGAAATACCTCCAAGGTTGGAAATATTGCCCGTGCAGTCCAATTCCTAGCCTGGGCCTTCACGTTGAATTCGCTCCTACGTCTGTCGCAAATATAAAAGCTGCCAAACAAGAGCAGAGTCGGTCAGAACGACCGAAGTGTAGCATAGGCGGCATGTGTGGCACTATTTGATCCCAGGGTGTGGCATTTCATTTATAACTTGCTTTAGAATCGCGGTCAGCATCTTCCCCAGTGGCGCAATTGGTTAGCGCACGGTACTTATAAGACAGTACTTGTGAGTTATGCCGGGGTTGTGAGTTCGAGCCTCACCTGGGGAACGTTTTTTACTACTTTTTATTTTTGCTGGGAAAACGTTTATAGTAACTCCAAATGACTTCCCGATGCCTATTTTCACCCTGTTTGGGTTTTGGTGATTTTGGTAGAGCTGCTCTAGCGCCTATATATTGGCGGCCGATAAACGTCTCTTCGTTGACGTGAAGCAGATGCGAATCCTACACGTAGTATTACGTATCACCATTACGTTGTAAGCCCACGGGACTTCGGTGAATTGATCCCATTGAGAACAGCGTCTCCAGCTGGTTGCTCGTCCAACCGCAGCGGGAACGGGAAGCGCTTTGGTGAGGGGTGCCTTCATGTGCGCTTCGCTTAGGGTGGTGGCATCTGGCCATTTTGTCCCACGCGTTTATTTTTCGTTTTTGTTCAAAACCCCGCGTGAAAGAGCATGTCCCTGCACACGTTTGTGGCGCTAACTGTGCTACGGCGACATTTTGTTTTCGTTGATTTCTTTGTATTTTCCCCGTGAGCGCGTGCTGTGGGCATCGGGTACTACAAAAGGTGCATCAGCGTAAACAGAAGGACATTGAGGCACCCTATTGAGGGTCCCTCGGTTGTCCTGCTCAGCGGGCAAGCCTACAAGCCCCTCTATCCTGAGAAAAGTGGCGCCATTCATTGTTGTGGAAACACTCAAGAGTCGAGACACGTGCCGCGCGCCACTTCTGGGAAGAGCATGGCGTCTGAAGTCTAGCTCAGTGTTGTGCTGTGCCGCCATGATCTTCCCAAAACCTGCACGTGGCACGTGCCTCTTGCATGAGGGCGCTTTAGCTCAGCGGGCACGGCGGAACTGCTCGCGATCATGGCTGGCCGGCAGGGCCGTACCCAGAAAAAAATTTCGGGGGGGGGGGGGGGGGGGGGGGGGGGGTTTCGCGGGGACAACGGCGGCCAATTTGAAAGTGTCTATTGTCTTATTTTCGCCTATGAATCATGTGCATCGGTGGCATATAATGGAGAGTTATAGCAAACCGGAGAACCGGTCCCGGTTTGGTACCCGGTAGCCGACCGGCGCCACTGCTTGTGCGCAGAGGTGGAGATTAAAATCGGCTGGCTGCAAGTGCACCGACCAGGGCCGTACACAGAAAAAAATTTCGGGGGGGGGGGGGGGGGGGGGGTCAGAACCCCCTAACCCCCCCCCCCCCCCCCCCTGGTTACGGCCCTGGCGCTGGCGACATTGGCGCACGCACCCAGGATTTTCGTCTTGGGGAGTGGGGGGATGGAAAGTTTGATAAGTGATCTTCGCTGAGCCCGGAGGGGCCATACTTGGGTAGTGCTTCAATTACAGTAATGGAATTATTGAAATTTAATTACTTTTTGTAATTTGTAATTGTAATTACTTTCCGTTCACACTGAAAGAATAAAAACACAGAAAATACACGAGGGACACACAGTTCTTTCATATGTCTGTCCCTCGTGTATTTTCTGTGTTTTTATTTTTTCAGTGTGAACTACTTTATCCAACGCGCTCCGCTATGTGTACCTAATTACCTTCGGCTTAAAGTAATTATAATTTAATTACTTTATACCGTCAGTAATTGAAAATTTCAGGCACAATTACAATTAGTTTTGCGAGCCTTTGCGGAGCCGACGGAACCTCTCTCAAAGCCTCAGCGCTCGCGCAAACGGCCTAGCGCTTGGTGACACACTCGAAACACAACGACACGCACGGGCTGCGCATTTTCAGAACCGATTTGATACCCAGGGGGCGTGGCCAGTGACGTCACGGACATCCAAATAACGACTTCCATTTGACGTTTTAATTATTTTAACGTCAACGACTTTTTTTTTTTTTTTTTTTTTTTTTTTTTTTTTTTTTTTTTTTTATGCCGCCGACTGCATTTTTAGATGTCTGTCGCTCAGCGTGTGTGTGGCCGGGTGCTCGGCGGTGTCCGCGCTTGTGCGTGTGTTCAACATTGCCGCCTGTACTCGTCGCGTTCTCAGGAACATCAAAATAAGCGTTCTCCATTTTCAAACTTCGCCCGGTGCCGTCCGTCACTCCTGTTGCAACTGAATATTACGTGTACCGGAGGCGACAGAACCCAGCCGCAGTAATTTTGTACGCATTTTTCTGGAGCTGTACTTGCGTGTAATACGACGGATTATCGCCTTTGCATAGAATATCTGCGAAGGCCGTGCAAGCGGCGAGCGAGTAGCCTTTGACTCGCATGACTGGAGCACCCGCTGCAGGAGCGCTCGTGCCGCGTGATCCAAAGCAACTAGCTGGCACTTTTAGCACTGTCGTCGACAACATATATCTTTTTTTTCGGTGTTAATCGTAAAAAAGAATTGTCGTAAATATCGCCAAATGTCCCAACAAAACAAAATGTTCGAAAACAAAAAAATAAAAAAAAAAGTATGTTTCGACTGCGGATCGAAACCGCGACCGCTTGGGCATGAGACAGGCATCTTACCTCTAGGCTACGCTCAGCTAACATCGTTTAAAAAAATTTGTTTCATTGAGACTTTAAACACTTCGAATGTTCATTTGCAACAGGAGTGACGCACCGGGCGAACGAAATTGGAAAAACGCTTAGAACGCGACGAGCACAAGCGGCGCGTCGACAAAACACACCAGCGCGGACACCGCCGAGGACCTGAACACGCACACACTTCCCGACCGACCGACGTTTCAAAACGCAGTCGGTGGCATCCAAAATAAAACGTGTTTCCGTTAAAATAACAGAAAATATAATTTTAACGCGAGTGACGTGATTGGACATCAAATCGGTGCGTAAACATGCCTAAATATTGAAAGAAAATCGAGCTTCAGCTTTCAGCCGAGGTTGGAAATTTTCATTGTCTACAAAGTTATTTTTCTTTTTTCTTTTTTTGCCATTTTTTTTACGTTTCTTTTTTCCAGTATACTGTCGCATATTTGTATCTGCATTATTTTCAAGTTTATTTGCTGTTGGTTTTGCTTCGGATATTATTTGCATCCTCATTTCGGAGAATGACCTTGCACCTGCCAATATTGTCACCAATGATTCGGGAGCCCCAATTCATAAGTATTTCTGAGCCATTATAATTTCAACTCAATGTAAATAATTTACAATAACATGATGTTTGTACGTGAATGGGGTCGTATTAGTGCGTGCGGATTTTAGTTTTATATTAACACTATTAAAATATTCATATATGACTAATTGTCACCTTTTTATTTGTTTGGCTAACAGAAGTCTGTTAACCCAATTTTGTTTTTCTTTGACGATCTGGCGTCTTTCAGCGTATGGATTAATTTATTATTTTTTATTAAAGATATATGACCATAGTACTTCATTGCCTCGTCAAGCTCTATCACGAATTTAACAAAATTCATAAAAGCAAAGTACAATACGTGTATGCAGCGATGCATAATTAAGCTTCCTCAAACATTGAAGCAAGGAATGAACAATTAAGTGTGTTGCAATCTATACCAATTGTTTGAAGTTACATGGCCGAGGTCGGGTCGCTCTCAGAAATAAGTAATTGTAAAGTAATTGCATTACTTTCTAAAAGTAATTTGTAATTGTAATTAATTACTTTCACGTAGTAGTAATTGTAATTGTAGTTAAACTACTATCCCACTGAACACGAAGTCGTCCATTAGACGTCTAAAGACGTCTTGGCAAGACGAGCAACGGGTCTTGTGTATGTCTTGGCAAGACGTGATACCCTAAGACGTCTTGAGTCATAGAGGGTATGGAGCAAAGTAATTGAAATTGTAACCAAATTATACAAAGTAATTTACTCATGTAGGCGAGGCGGTTAGACGGGCTTGTCGGGCTCCAGCCCACGGGAAATTGAAAAATTCCCGCTTATGCGCGCTGCCGTTATTTTCTTCGCCCGTTTCGATTCTGGTGTTTTCAGCTCGCCTGCTTCTTCCAAAGGATAGAGCTGCGCAGACGTTCACGGCGCTCCCTCCCAGGAATCTCCAGTGAGAGGACGTCGGGGTGTTCGCCTATGGGCGGCGAACAAGTCCTACGTCGATCCTTCGCCACATAATCACACTCTCGCCCAAACACTCGCGCGAACAGCTCGGTCAGGCGACAAAACGTTTGCCCCTTCGCCTTTATTCTCTTTTTCTTTTTTTAACAGCGGAGCTAGTTTCTTCAGTTTCGTGTCCGTGGACAAACAAATCTCGACACAACCCTCTAAACAGGTACCGCCATCTATGAGCGACGGCGGTAACCAGACAATCGCTTGCCGGTTGTCTGGTTGCCGCCGTCGCCCATAGATGGCGGCACACAGCTCCGTAAAGCCCCTTCGTGTTTCAAAAAGTAGCGCAAGGTGCGTCGATGCACGAGCCACGTGCAACGTGCAGCCCTTGGGAGGTCATGGCGGCACAGCGCAGCACTACAGCCTCTGGACTAAAGGCCAAAGCCACAGGCCGCCAGGTACAATCACGTTCCACGCTATACTATGACACGCTTAAATTTGGGGTGCACGAATAATGCTCTGAATACAAAAGTTCCGCATCATTTCTATTGCTTCGACGCTGCAAAGAGCATATATGTCGTGGCTTTCTTTGCGTTGTAAAATTGTTGAGTCACTCAGTGCTCTTCGATTTAAAACCGCTGTCCACCCGTTCCCTCATCAGTGATCCGAGACGCGGGCACCGATGCGTGTATCTAGGTGAAATGCCGCGCGATTTTTAAGTGGCTCGTGATTGGATCTGGCGGTTCGTAGCTTTTGCCTTTAGTCCATCGTAGGGTGAGACGAAGTATAGCAGCACTGAGCTAGATTTTAGACGCCATGTTCTTCCCAGAAGTGGCGCGCGGCACGTGTCTCGAGTATTTCCACAACAATGAATGGCGGCACTTTTCCCATCATAGAGAGGCTTTACAGCTCCGCTGCTCTTCCTTCTTCTCCAAAATAAAAAAAAAAAAAAAAAAGCTGAATTCTTTTTTTGTCTTATTTACAAGTTTTTATTGTTCTCGATAAAGTCGCGTGCATTGCCGTTGAGTACAAAAAGCGCCACACAAGGACGAAACAACGCAGCCATGCTTCGTTCTACAACGTGTCCCCTGAGAATAATAATAATAATTGTGCGTGTGTTTTGACTGCAAAAATTCATTACGCATTGTCGAACGCTCATTCTCCGCCCAATGTGTGGCGCTTGCGGTTCGAACCAGATGCCAAAGTTTCAGAACTAACTGTCATCTCGTTTAAAAGTCGGGAGTGGTTTTCAACGGGCAAATGGGGCTCGTGTTTGGTAGCTGGCGCCATTAGCTCCATATGTATGCCGGAGCTCCGTCGGCCGCCATTTTCTCATTGCAACTTTTAGAAAATCACTAAACCTTTTGAATAAAAAAAATCGTAAGATTTAGTTCTGAAACTTCGGCACCTGGTTCGAACAGCTAGCGCTACATTTGGGCGGAGAATGAGCATTCGGCGATGCAGTCTATTTTGCAGTGAACAAAACATGTAATCATGTCGTATTACACCTGAGACTGCGGTGGAAGAAATCGGAAGAACTTTCAGTAGAAGGAACAGACACAGAGAACGTCTCAAACATGTAAATTATTTCTTGGGACACCCCGCGCTTGTTTCGCCCTTGTATCTTTCAGCGTACACACATCGTGTCGCTGCAGGATATCAGTAAAGTGTAAAAGAGGGGGCTCAACCGAGCGCGAATATAACAAATGACGAGCGTCGTGGGACTGAACAAAACATTTGAATTTTATTGAACAGAAAAGTCACACAAACGAATCAAAACAGACAGACAGGAGGCTCCGTCTTTAGTTCAACGAAGCGTCTAACTAAGCACCACAGAACCACTGGGGTCGACTTGTTTCCTAGTTAGTTAAAAGTGTCAAAACCCACAGGAAGTTAAAAAAAAAAAAAAAAAAAGCATGCAAAACAACACAAAAAAAAAGGTTAGTTTTTTACAAAGGCGCCAGATCGGCTTCTTCGGGTATGTCTTCGAGTTGGCTCTCCTGGCTTACGGCAGCCTCGTGAAAGCCGGCGTGGAGCAGACTGACCAGGACGCAAGCCGCCAGGGACCAGACCGCCGCAGTCCAGCCATCGGCCACGTACAGGATGGGCAAGACAACGGACGCCGCGCATGCGGCGCGCTGCGCCTTCGTCAAGACAACTCCCGTATTGAGAATCGGCGCGGACTCGTCGTCCTGGTGCACCTTGAGGACCCAGCAGAGTCCCGCACAGCCGACGACGCCCACGAAGAGCCCCGGCGACGCCAAGACGCAACAGACGAAGAACGCCACGAAGACGAGTTCGTAGTTGCTACGGTACTTCTCCAGGTTGGAATGGACCCGGTGCCCGAGCTCCTGGGCAGTCTTGGGGACCGAGAGCTTCGCCGTGTCCAGGAAGGGCCTCCAGGGCTGGATGCTGCCGATCTGATTCCTGATCCAGGAGAGGACGATCCGTCGCGGGTCCAGATCTTCCTTTTTGGACGCCGAGCGCCGCTTGCGGGGCGGCATCGGGGTGCCGCAGCGTGACGTGGACGCCAAGGAGGAGTCTCCGCCGGACTTGTTGATGGGCTCGGCGGCATCGCCTCGTTCGCGGTTCATGGCCCTTGGAGGAGATTTGGAGGGACTCGACGACGCTGATTTCACGAACGGGATCGCGTGCGAAATCGTGGCGTTCGAACAATGCCTCGCGGGATGGCAGTGATGACGATACTTTTCTGCTGGGCTTGAAATAATCGGGCGAGCTCCTTTTTTCTTCTTCCTTTTTTTTTTTTTTTCTTTTTCAGTTTTTTAGGTGGCGGGTTTGCAACCCGCCCTAGTGGCACAGATGTCCCATACACATCCACAGGACATCCCTGGAACGTCGGGACATCCTGAGGATATCCGGGGGACCATGTGTGCTGCTTGGGCGGCCACCTGGAATATTACGACAGAGTTTGGCCTTCGCCAAACTTTGTACAAGCTAGGAACTACCGCGTGTCCCAAACAGCGGCCAGGCTCTAGAAATCGACCGCAAAAATCGGTTTCTTTACTTATCGCGTTCCGATTTTGTGCAGCGTTGGCCACAGGTGGGGCATTTTTTCTATAAAATTCGCAAAGAGCGAACTTAAAACACATGTACGACGAAACCGTCCGATCCGACGTCCGACCACGAAATAGGCGAGGGTTTTCAACGCTCTCCGATGCTACGAAAACTCTCGCCCCCCAAGGTCATTCCGGCAGTCCGCACGTCGGATCGGAAGGTTTCGTCGCACATGTGTTTCGCCCTTTACCTAAAAAAAAAAAAAAAGGAAAAAAAAAGAAGAAAGGCTTAACTTTTATGGAAACGCCGCGAAGCCACCGGTCTTCAAATCATAGGGCGCCCTGTGGTTTGAAGACCGGTTGTTCCGCTGCGTTTCCATAGGGGTTAAGCCTTTTTTCTTTTTTTCCTTTTTCCTCAGGTAAGTTCGCTCTTTGCGAATTTTATAAAAAAAATGCACCACCTGTGGCCAACGCTGCACAAAATCGGAACGCGATAGGTTAAGAAACCGATTTTTGCGGTCGATTCCGCATTGGGGTCACGGGGTACATTGGCCCGTGTATAGCTTGTAGCGTCCACCGCGGCCGCGTCTCGAGTTCAGAGCCGCAGCCGGCCGCCGTCGCATTGTGGAAATGTGTGGTAGACAAGGGGGCAGGAGGGTAAAGACAGAACGCGGCAAATCCGGCGGTGCCGAGAGAAGGAACGAGAAAAACAGCGACAGAAGATAGGAGAAGGAAAGCAGACGAAAGGTTCGGCGTGTTCGTTATGCCGCGACGAGCTCAGACTGCTCGAGCGCTTCTTAACTTTGTTTAGTTTTATACACTGCGCGATTCGGGTGTTTTCCTGCAAAGTAGACTAAACGAGAAAGCGACAACATGGTACAGACTTTACAGGTGATGTTTTGCTGCTTCATTGTGCCAGGCGTCGACAGTGATATGGGCCCATCGGGACAGCCAGCTGGGACCGATGATGTCCGCGTCTACGTCCCGCCGTTCCGAACGGCCCCAATGTAATAATAGGGAGTTTTCGTAGACCGCGTTGCCCCCTCCGCTAAGCGTTCCGCAATGAAGAAGTTGCTACTGCGCCTGCGCGCCGATAGCTTTGACTGTGGAGTTCCCGCTATCGTAGCGGGTTGCGGAGGGCCTTGCGGGACGGCGAAAACGATCTACGAAAACTCCCTAATAGGGAGTTGTAGTAGATCGTTTTTCTCCTCCGCTACGGTATGCCTGAAGAAAACGCCGCAGCTGCGCATGCGCGCCGCCAGCCTTGCCTGCATAGTTCAAGGTCTTGTGGCGGATTACGGAGCGCTATCCGGGTGCTTAGCGGGCTGCGGGGACGGTCTACTACAATTCCCTAATAATAATAATATTTATTCCGGCTCAGGACAGCCGCGACGCCGCAGAAAGGCCGATGGCCCATACCATAGAGGTCTGCGACGCCGCACAATACATGGTTGAACAGTCGTGAATATGTACAGATGGCAATGCGTAAAGGTGTGAAAATCGGATGAATATACTAACATATGGAAAAGGGGGAGAGGGGGGGAGGTAGGGCAGAGGTCTATGGAAACACACTTGAGGCCTGCCGGCAGAGAGCTCTAATGTCCTCGGGGTCATCGGGAATGTCTCCAGTCAGCTCAGGGGGCAGAAAGCACCAATTCCTGGCTGCGCGCATCAAGCATGACTCGAGGTGGCGTAGCGTACGTGCCAGGAGAGGCTGCATCTTTCCGGTGCGGGAGTTGAAGCGAGGAGCGTCCGAGGGCTTCATTGGGGTTCCCATCAGGTTGCAAGAGAGGGAAGCCACGTCTTTTCTGTGTGCGAGGCTGTGCCAGTTAGCTCCCCGTAGGTGGGTCGTCGTAGATATGTCAGGCCTGTAGGGTGAGAGCGTGGAACGAGACACACTGCGCCTGTAGAGCGTGTAAGCAGCCCTGCGCTGCACACTCTCCAGGGCTTGTTTGAGGGAATTCTGGGAGGGGCTCCACACAGATGAGCAGGACTCTAGGTGGGGTAGCACCAATCCCGTGTATAGGTGCCGGAACGCGCTCGGTGGCATGCCACGTGTGACATGTGTTACAAAGCCTAGTGACCGACGCGCCTCTGCCACAATGCCCCTTATGTGGCCTCCGAAGCTCAAATGGTTGTCGAAACTCACCCCCAGCTGAGCAGTGCTCTGGACCCGCTGGAGGGGAAAAGAGCCCAAAACAAGGGGCGGGGGGGGGGGGGGGGGGGGGGGGGGGCGGGCTGTTTGGGGCTAAGGTGAGTGTCATTGTCACACTTTTCTTAGCGGTAAGTGGGAGAAGGTGGCCACATGAGGCAAGCATCTAGGTCGGCTTGAAGTTCGAGGTAGGACCAAATGCGTAGGACTGAGATGAGTTTAGGGGCTTAATCGGTGTCAGGTCGTCAGCGTACAAAATTCCTGTGGAGCGCAGGACTTTCGTGACCCCGTTGATGTAGATCGAGAACAGAGTGGGGCCAACTCACTGCCCTGAGGGACCCCTGAAATAACAGCACGAGACGTTGATGCAGAGCCGTGGAACAGCACGCGCTTGTCCTCCCGGTGACCAGGCTAAGCAGCCATTGGAGCAGAGAGCCCTTGATACCTGCCTCGAGGAGTTTCTGAAGCAGGAGTGTCAGGAGCACGGGACGCGGCTCTGCATGGGACCTTTCCCGCTATACTCCGTTCCACCTTCAGTCTGAGCGCAGTGGACGCCACAGGCCATCCCAGCCGATCCAGCTCCGGGAGAAAATCGCGTGACCTGCCGGTTGGGCAGAGGGACACAGGGAGCTCAAGGTCACATGACACCCTCCCCACACTGGATTGGCTGGGATTACTCCTAGCGTCCGCTGCGCTGCTAATGAAATGCGGGACTAGCTGACCAGGGGGGAGGAAAGGGGGGCATCACGACTGCGAAAACCAAAGAAAAAAAACTATTAAAGAAAGTTTTTCTAACACGTACACAACGAAATGTGACTCTGCTAACACATTTAATAAACTGTGCTATCCGAAAGCATTTTTTGCTCTTGTTTGTCGTGTGTGTGTGTGTGTGTGTGTGTGTTCATTACAGTGTATGTGGCGGTTGGCTAGCAGGCGCACATGCGTAAGGGTTAATTGTAACCTTTCTGCTTAGCCACGCACGCTGCCATGTAGACAGAATATCCTGCGCAAATAAATTAAAATTATACACCGTAAAATTGTATTGCATCAATTAAGCACAAATAGTTTTCACTCCCAATTTTATATATATGGGTGTTTTCATCTCAAATCGTGCAGGCAAAAAATATCGAATTTTTAATTTCGCTGGAAAAAAATTTATGTTATGGCGTCGTCTCTAAGAACGCAGTAGCCACAAACCGCAAGTTCGTCGGATTTTTTGTTCTCGACTTACGAATTTTATAAGAGGCCGCGGCGGAAAGCCCGGAAAGCAGTGTTTTTCACATCCGTCGGGCGTCGGATGTTTCGCTCGATTTCCCGCCGTAGATTTTCAGTCCACATTATATTAACTTTTTCCAAGCACTATGGAAACACATTTAAAAGGCTCTAATACCATAAAATAATTTTATGGTATTGAGTTGCAGGCTCTTTGCCTGCAACTTCTGGTGGGCAATTTTATTTTGCTATATTTTTGCCACCAAGGGGAGAGGCACAAAGGCGCATGCTGAAGTGCAGAGGTACCTCAGCGCATCCACATCGGAGCTCCTGCAAGAACGATGGTCGCTTCCCGCAATGCTTGAACACAAAATGGCGTACAATCGCGAAGATCCACACCATTACCAGCGACCACCACGCTTCCCCGTGCCCAGTTGGTTGGAAGCGCCATGAGTTGCATAGCAAATTTTACAACTGTGAAATGCGGGACATTTTGAAGATTTCGGTATTTCTTGCAGGACGCGGGACACAAGCCCTCAGCCCCGTGGCTTTGGGACGCTTTGTGAATTCGCGGGCTCAAAGCTTTCGACATAAGCGAGCTAGATTTATTTTTGCCTTTGCAGTTCGGTTTTAGAAAATTTTGGTGTCTGTTTAAGTATTTATTTGTGTATGCAGACAAATACTAGCGGCCAGTGTCGGATCTTGGCATTTCGCATAAAAGGAGCGCGTGCTTTGTTGTCAAGGGGGTTAGTTGTTCAGAACGAGCGAATGAAACAAGATGAAATAATCTTGCCCAGCCAACAGTCAGCTCTACCAATTTTGGCTCCGCCAAGCGCACTTGAAGATAGGGAAAAAGTCCAGATTTTTCTTTAGATTTAGACCATTTATTATCGCGGGTTTCGGACATTTTCGACAGCTTTTGACATTTTTTTTTCTTCTTCTAAACATCGATTTCATATAATCACCTGGCCACCATGTGCTCCCACGTGTCGCAAAGTAAAAAAAGAGAAACCAAATGCCAACGGTTTATCCACAGTGAACCAATCCGAGCCGAGGCGAGCCAAAATCCGCAAAATCTACGTTCTCCGAAATCATGGCGGAGATCATAGCCCAATCCGTATCTGAAGACTATTCGAGCCACCAAGAGCTTGTGGCTCACGAAGGCGAAGTCGAAGTGCCTACGGTGTACGAAATCCGGTTCGCCGACGATCCGACCGAAAGCACACTACAGCGGAAATGTGAGTCCCGCCGCTCGTCCGCGTCGCTGAGGCGGGCGGCATTGGCGCCCTTTCTGGTGACGCAGTTTCTTGGGCCGCCTGGGCCGGGAGACCGCGCTTTCGGCCGAGTCAAGTCGGTGCTCGGGTGGCTTGAAAGTCGCCGCAGTAGCCCTTCGTTTGACCGGGGTTGTTCGAATTGCCTTCTGCAGGGTCGCCGGCGGTGACCGAACAGTTCATCCTGCTGCGCCACGAGAAGCGGCGGTTCTTCAATGGCAAGAGAAACACCACCAAGGCGCTGTACCAGTAAGTGCCCTTCGTTTGAACGACAGTCGTGTCCGTCTGTCCTTAGCCCGCTGTCTTCCGGAGCTGTGCTCGAAACAGTGAGACATATGATCGTGCACCGACCTCGCTGGGGCGGCCATATTGGTGCTTTTCACGAGACTCGTTTGCGGAGTTTGTCTGGTCATCCTTGTTGGCGCATTCATTCCACTTCTGGAGCCAGGGGCCCCATGTTACGCTTTTTGGACTCGCACGGCGACTAAGGAGAAGGAAGTGACGTCAACAACGCAGCAAACGCAGATTGGACGTTTATTGGTGAGATCCGCTGATGATGAATTTCCCCAGAAGAAAACAAAGCTCACTTTTTCTTTGTTTTTTTCTACGGAAATTCGTCATCAGCGACTCTCACCAATCAACATCCAATCTGCGTTTGCTGCGTTGTTGACGTCACTTCCTTCTCCCTAGTCGCCGTAGGAGTCCAAAAAGCGCAACAGCCCCTGGTCTCGTCGCGAACCACGTCTCGTCAGAAGTCATGCCTAACATATGGCGGCTCGAGGCGGCTTTCGATCCTTACAGTGCTCTCTCAAATCGGGGCGTGTTTTCTTTGTAGTCGGTGTTAGGTTAGTGACACCATTAGTGTGCGACTTCCTCGCACACAATCAAATAAATGTGATAAAGAGATTAATGTGATGTAACATGCTAACCCCAGTTGGTACGAGCTACAACGTGATGCAGTGTGGCGCACACGGCACTATATGTGCAGTCTACGGAACGCTCCGCATAGGCACGTCGAGAAGAGCGCAAATCCCCACTTCTCTGTCGTCTCCATCGAATGTCGGCCAGCATCTGTCACAATGGTATGCAGTGCTACCCGACGTTTGCACCACGTTTGTGAAGGCTGCTTTTTTCGCAGTTTGCCTCACGGTGGGGCCGGTTACATTAAGCTCGTAGTTTTGGGCCAAGTGTGCCACTGCTCCAAGCTCTATACTGGGTTTCAGCTTAAGTCCAGACGCAGCCCATGCTACAAGTGCAAGCTCCAGGCTTTCGGTGCCCCTGCCAAGCATGCGCGCTCGCGCAGTGCAAGCACTGTTCAGGACCACATGCTCGCACTTGTAGCGTCGGCTGCGTCTGGACTTAAGCTGAGACGAAGTATAACCACCGGGGCTGAAGGTGCCGACGCCATCTTTTGATTCCGTTGGACTACCATAGTATGTGAAGCAACGTGTGGTTCATTAAGAGCAAAAGATCGTCGGTTACAAGGGGTTGTAAGAGCCAGAGATCGCTGTTCCTTTCAACGTCGCACCCATGGGAGAACACAGTCCCAAACATTATAGCCTTCGTAAAAGTAATTAATCGCCGAGAACCAGGCACCCGAAACGAGTTCGAAAGGTGCGTGCCCGATGTGCTACGAAAGGCTGGTGAATAGCTGTCCACGTCATAATGTTTACATTTGCATCTTTAAAGGCAAAGGAAGACACCACATTATAACCCTTTTTTTTTTTTTTTTTTTTTTTTGCAAGCCGCCTCGGTGGCTTCGAGGCGAGAGCGCCGGCCTACGGATCCCCAGGTGGCGGGTTCGAATCCCGACCGAGGTGCCCGCAATCTGACGGAGGCTTATTGCGGAGAAGGCGCCGTGTAACCGAGCTTTCGGTTGCACGTCAAAAGATCCCCAGGTGGTCGAAATTAATCCTCAGTCCTCCGCTGGGGCGTGCCAGATGCCCGTCGTAGGTTTGGCACGTAAAACCCCCAAATTTGACTTAACCTTTTTTGGCGCTGCAAAGTG
The DNA here is from genome assembly GCF_016920785.2 of Ixodes scapularis. NCBI lineage: Eukaryota > Metazoa > Arthropoda > Arachnida > Ixodida > Ixodidae > Ixodes > Ixodes scapularis. The sequence continues at coordinate 123,438,699 of NW_024609881.1, read as the reverse complement.
CCCCGCATTTTGTATAGCGTGTGACATTGCATTTCCCTTGTTCCGGTGATGAGCTTGGAAGCAAACTAATACATGGAAAAGTGGCCCACACAAGTACAAACACGCGAACGTCGGGCAGTGCGGTGACCTTGTTGGCCGGTAGCAGACGTCGGGCTTTGCAAAGTATTCTGTAGGTGGTGCCGGTTTTACCCTGTCGCATCGCGGCTTGTATTGACCAAGAAGGGTACATTGGCGCATCAAAAATTTGTGTGAAAGAAGTCATATTTTTCGCCCACAATGTGCGAAGAAACAAAAGCGGCAGCTGTACTAAGGTCGTGCGATGCGGGTGGAATGGCATCGTCTCGCATGCGACGTGGTTCGTAGCCATCCTGGTTGGCATCGTGGATGCCGCTGACGACCGCCACGAGCGCTCGGTGATGCGTGAAGTAACTGGGTAAGCTTGGTGGAAGTTTCTAAAACCATCCAACATTATGCGTAGCAACTGGATACTGCCAAAGTGGGATTTCGCATAATGCGAGTAATGTTTGAAAAGGAAGTCTTTCAAGCAGATGACAGGAAGACTCTCCCCTTGACGTGTCATTACTGGCACGATGCCGGGATGCCTCGCTCTTCTCTCTGTGCTGCACGGCCGACGGGAAAAGCCGACTTCCTCTTTTCGTGCCAAGAAGGGAGAGAAGGGTTTCTCCTTCCCTCTCTTCGCACTAAGAGGGGAAAGAAGAAAGGTTTTCCATAATGGCGACGACAGCCTAGGAGCTCGAAATCTCTGCAAAGTGTCTCCCATAAAGGGTTATCGCTTTAAAGCAAAAGAAGAAAGCTTACGAATGTACGAAACTAACGCGCTTACGAGTGCCCATTCCGGGCTCGGGCTGCCTACGCCGCGCACGGCATGTTTTCGTCTCCAGCCTCGTTGGCCGCCTTCCAAATCTCATTCGAAGAGATCAGAGACACCCACGTCGCCTAATGACGCGGACAGAGCGATGCCGGCCACTGGTAGGTTTACAAACTGCAAGGTCCTTTGCCCCGGAGCGAGATGGAGTAATTTCAGAATGCGGCCTTTATGCAAACGCCAGCACACGCAACATTTGCCTCGGCACGGGCCCTTCTAAATTGTCGCGCCTAGCGAGTGACGTGGCATTTATGTTGGCGAGCATCGGGACGGTGTCGAGCCATTTTTGGCTGGGCGCCGGACGGTGCCGCTACGTCTCCGGCCAGTGTGTTTGGCGTTTCGTCGGGCCCATGCGTGAAACATGGTCTCCTGGTGGCAACAGACGACATCACAGAAGCCGGTGTGCATTGTGCCGCTGGATTTCGTGGCAGTTGGTGCGAGGAGGCCCGCCAAGAAGTAGGAGCGAATGCGAGCATCCCCATCGTTGCGGTGTCCCGATTTCTCGCTGGCAAAGCTTCCGCAGACGGTCAGGCAGGAGACCGACCCCCAGCAGACGGCCGCGACACCGCCAGGGTGGTGGCGGGCAACGGCGTTGCACTCCTACGACGTCCTCGGGCGGAAATGGAGGAACTGCCTTTCGGGACGCGACAAACACGCCGGTCGCAGACACGTTCCTGTATTGCCACCGCCACTGTCGGCGGCGGCGGCTTGCACTCTGGCGTACTCACGCGCGGTGCCCCGTTTGTTCGTCCCCGCAGACAGATCCTGGACGAGATCGGGCTGGGAGGAGTCGTGTCGGCCGACCAGGCTCGCAAGAAGTGGAACAACCTGATGGCCAAATACCGGGTCGAAAAGATGGAGATTGTGAGTAAAACGGCAGTTGGGCCCAATGCTCTTAGATCCGTCGGTCGACGAGCTCCGTGGAAGAGCGTCGTTCGAGAACGGTTCTTCTCCATGGCCTGCACGCGGGCGGGTATGAACGGAGAGTGTCCCTCGCGCCACCGGTGGCAACGCCTGAGCGGGCGACGGAGAGGGACCGTTTTTAAACGACGCTCTTTTTGTGCAAACTTTACGCTTAGGATGAAGATCACACCAAGTCACTTTACACCGCAGGCGATGTGCGTTCAACGTTTCCACCGCTCGTGTCCGTAGGGTGAGCCGTTGGCGTAGCGAGTGCCACCGAGCAGACAATTGCCACGAAAAAGTGCCGGCCGTTCTAGGAAGCTTGCCGACCAATTTTGATGTCCTCATTTGGGCCTCTCCTGCATTTTATTTCGGCACGCGGCTAATGAAATCGAATGTGGCACCTTAACCTTTCATTTTTTTACAATACCCGCAGTAAAGTTGGCGTCGTGGCAGATTGCGAGTGGAATCCGGATTAAGTTCGGAAAACATTAAATTTGTGCAACCCGATTTTTCGGGAAGTATCTGACAAAGTAAGGTGAAAGTGATTTCTAACATAAGGAGTCGAGTAATTAATTAGATTTCTACGAAAATAGTTAGGAACGTTAATGCATTCCATTGAAGGCACAGTGGTCCCGCGACATTGGCAAATGGCTCGATTGTCCGGTTGGAGTGAATGTTACGAAATGTAATATTGCCGGAACGGTCGGTGGTCTTCACTTTACGCACAAGCGTAGCGCATGGTGCCGGCCTTTGGCATTCCTGCCCACACGCTTGTGGCTCCGCTCCCACATCCAGCGAAGCAAACTATAAAGTGCACCATTTAGCGAGCCGTAAGTTTTTCTTTGCAGTCCGGGAACAAGGTTAGTATTATGCTGATTACAGTTTGCAATGCTGGGAGATAATATAAAATGGTCAGAGACATGTTCTCAAGCGAGCGGTCATTTGCGACGGGGAGCAGCAAGGGTAGTGTCCGTTACTGGTCTCAATCCAAAGGCACCCTGAGAACCAACAGGAAGAACTATGGAAGAGAGAAGAAGCGAAGGGCTGTGTAGTTGCAACTAACCCAAGTCGTGTTAGAGCCCTCAATCCCTTTAATTTTTTTTCAAAGCGCAAAATGCTTTTTAACAAAACTTCTGATCCTGAAATTGTGTCTGTCCGTCAATTGAGGTCACGTTGCCTAAACACATATTCAGTCTCCGCGCTTAGCAAGGAAATTGACGTGACGAGACTTAGAGACTAACTTGGAATTCCTGCTAGCGGAAAAATTGTCATCGCATGACTTATGCACCGATTCAATTTCCCGCTGACTTTAGGTAGCAGAAATATCGATAACTTTTTTTCTACAGAGTCATTTTTTCTGCCAAATGTATTGGGAAAAGTGACTCTGTAGGAAGGTCACGTGAAGTCAATTTTCAAACGTCAAATTCGTAAAACTGTATAGGTTCTTCACTCCCTGCAATGACTGGTTAAATGTCTCATAAACAAATTTAAACAACTTTTGTTTAAAGGGATGCTGACCCGAAATTTGGAGCTCACAAAACAAGGCTGGATGGATAAGATAAGCGGGACGGTACAGCGGTATCTCTAACGGATGGCTGTATTCTTGGAAAAGAAGCGCACGATTGAATGAGGCCAACGAGACATCTGCGTCACAATTCTGATTCCCTCTCCTCTTCGCTTCGTCCCCCTCAGCAGGTGAACTGAAGCGAGAAAAAGGGAAGCGAGGTCGCTTCACTTCATTCTCAACTGTTTTAGGAGAATCGTGACGTCACATTCCTCGCCTCATCGCTCCTTTCTTTTCCAAAAATACGGCCATCCGTTTGCCATAACCATGTAAGGGTGATGTTTCGGAATTTGTAGCGTCCCGTTTGACGCTTCTGCGGCCTAATTTTGTGAAATCAAATTTCGGTTGAGCATGCCTCTAAGTGCCACATTTTGCGTGTTATGGGACTTTGGAGATGAAGGTTGCCACCAATTTGTTTCTACTACATCTGAGAGCCACGCTCGCTCCGAAAATGAAGCTAGAACTCAGGTTGAAAGCTGGGCTAGTTGGTGATCGTTGTACGTAATGGAATAAAACAGCGCTCTGTCCTGTCTGGTATGTCTCTTCCTATTTCTATCTTCGCGCTGTTTTATTCCATTATGAAGCTAGAAGATTGGGTGCCGACCCCGGGAGCAATACTTTGCCGCCGCTCGGCATTTTTGGAAGCCTCTCCCGCAATCCGTGCCCCGCCGACCCGAGACGGCCGCAACGCGCCTTTTTCTTCGGGGCCGCGTTCGCGGTCGTTCACGAGTGGATCGGAGCCGCGGCTCGCTTCGAGTCTTGGGACGAGCCCGGACGTGCTCTGGCACGCAGGAGCGCAAGGAGAGTGAGGGGGACCCCGTGCCAGAGGGCCTGGTGTGGCCCTACTTCAAGCTGATGGACACGGTGATGAAGGACATTGACGGCACCCTGTCGGTGCTCATGCCCTCGCCCCAGCCCCGGGTCCAGTTCCTGCAGCCCCGCTACGCCATCCCGGGCCTGCAGGGCTCCGTGGACGGGGAGACCCTCGTAGAGACCGGTGAGCACCCGCCCGCCCTCTCCTCCCGGGGGGGTTAAAGACGGGAATGCGACGGAAGAGCGGAAAAAGAGACAGTGCGATAGATTAAGCTCTCTCGTTTTGCTACAGGGAGAGAAGTCATTCGAGTGCGTTAGACTTTATTTTTATACCATGCTCTATGTTCTCCCGCAAGATAAAGCTAGGAAAATGCTCGATATGGACCTTCCAAACGACGTCTTCCTACACTAGGTGGATATCAAAGTGTCGCCAGCATTATGGTTTCCTTCAGGACTGCCGACGTTTGCACCCGTGCCCCGCCGGCCGAAATGTGTGGGACTCTACGGTACGTTGCCCCGGTTGCCGACGAGAAGAGCGTTTTGTTAGTTTGCACGCACGGGTGAGGCACGGCGGAAGGCCGGGAGAATGTGCCGGAGGCATTCGAAAGGGGTGCACCTCGCATCCCGTCGGCAATCGTCTTTACGTTGACGACGTCTGGTCCCAAAAATAGAGGTAACGCGTTTGCGACCCAAAATGTGTTTTATTTTTCCTTTTTCGGTCGGTTGGCTACCCGCCGGGCCTTCTCTCGCTCCCCGTTTCTGGTGCTCTCGAAAGCCGGTTCGCACCCCGGCGTCGCTCTCTCAGCTTCCTCACTCTGATCTATCCGAGGCGAATCTTTAGTTTGTAAAAATGATGTGATCCACAGAACCCTTTTTATGTCTATTGAAGTGCCAAAAGTGCGTCGATTGAAACAAACTCTAAGCGCTCGTCTGGGCCGGGCCAAATAACCCGCGCGGTGCTATTTCACCTCTGCCAATGCTTTCCTCTTCTCCAACTCGACAAGTTAATTTATTAACCGATCTATGATTTTCTGGCGTCGCGTCGGCATTGTTGCAGTGGCGCAAAATGTTTATTATTTGTTTTAAATTGTCAAAGTCCCTTAAGGGCACGATGCCGTAACCACGTCCGAACAAGGTGCGGCTCGAGGACGTCCGTCGTCAAGGGAGGACCCGGAGCGGCTGTGCTCCCCTTGCCCTCTTTTTTGCTCGCGGGAGGGTGAGCCACGGTCGAGTTGGGTCGCCGCCCTGCACGCGTCCCTCGACGTTTGTGGGAAGGGCCCTCGCCCAGCTTTTAGACGAGCAGAGCGATCCGGGTGAGAACGACTGCGGTCGGCGGGGAGCGTCTCGGGCGAGTCCCATTCGCTCTGACTGCGGTACCTGGAAGGCACCTCCGACTGACCCGTTTGGTGTCCCGCCCGTGTATCAAAAGGGGCCGCAACCACTAGCCTCACGAACCTAGCGGTCGGTCCTAGAAGTTCTGGAAAAAGTGGGAGTAATGCGAGCGTCTCAGTCCTCCTCTCAACTTCTGGAGCTTCCGTCGAGCCGGTGAGCTAACCCATACTGGAACAGGCGTCTGCCACCTCCACCCCCGCGACACTTGCGCAGCGTTGCAAGACGGAAATGGAGGGACCCCTTTCTTACACGCGGTAAACACTCTGGTTGGAGGCACGTTCCAGGCACCGTACCCCAACGTCACCGGCGCCGATCCTCGGATCAAAGTTTCTTCCGCCAACGCGCGAGCGTGCGGCAAAGGCCGGTTTCACGGGGTTCCCGGTACCGGAGAGGCGGTGTGCTAACGGCCCCTGCGGGTGGCGCTCTACTCAGTGTGGTCGTCGGCGGACGCAGGGGGCCAGACGCTGCACGCCACGCTGCCCTCGTCCTCGCACCTGGCCACGGCCACCCGGCGCCGCATCCGGCGGGAGATGACCTTCGAGGAGCGCCTGCTCAAGGCTGTGGAGGCCGGCAACGAGGCCCTGGACCGGGTGGGCCGCTCGGTCGAGTCCCAGGGCAACGCCCTCCTCTCGGTGCTCCAGAGGCTGGCCGACGAGGTCTGCAAGGCCTCCTAGCCTCGGAGGCCATTAAACCACCCACGCTTCCTCGACTCTGGCCCGTTCCTCCCCGGCTGCTGCGTCGGTCGGCCCGTGCGTGTTTGGCGCCAGCTGTGGATGTTGTTTTTATATTTTTGCGCGGGATGTATTTAACGGAGCAATAACACCTTGAACAAGGGCATCGTCGTTGGTGGATCCCTGAGGGGCAAATACATCGAAGCTCGACGAGACAGATGCGTCTGTCTTGGCGTCGCACTCGTTCCGAGGCACTGCACGAAACGCTAGTGGCGATGCTGACGCAAGCTGCGTGGATCCGCTAGTGATTGGAGGGGGAAATGTTGAGGGGACTACGTACCTTTACGTCCAGGGACTGGTGCTGAAAGGGAACCCGATGCCTGTCCCACCGCGCAGTCGACAGCTACCACCGAGGGCGATTGCCGCGCTCGGTTCGCCAACGCTGTACCAAAAAAAGACGGTCCCGGTATCCGACGCCATTTATGGGGAGACGGGGATCCCCAACGAGACACCGCGGTTGAGCGAGCCATGGATGTGGAGTGCCTGTGGCGCCTGTCCACCCAAGAGCTAAAGATTGGCCCACCGGCAACCAAAGTCGTCGCCAGTGGGCCAAGCTCGTGCGCTGCCTGTCGTCGCGAGAGATCGGGTCGGAGCTCTCCACAGACGGACGTCTGCTTGGATGAGGGAACGGTGATTGTTAGAGTCGTGGGAGTCACTCGCGTCGCAGCTGGACCCGTTGCCAGGAGTCCACTCTGGGACTCTCGCCGGACAGCCATCCGCTCAAAAGAGGAAATGCCCGACTGTCCCGCGCGATCTGTCGCGAGTTCTCCAAAACTGGAGACGTGCGAGGGAGTAGGCCAGCAGGGTGGCATACTCTCCCCGACACTGAAAGAGCAGGCCCCAAGTCGGAAGACTCCGGCCGGAACGTCCGTAGCTTACACCTTCGTAGGGGGAGGGAAACCAGTAACCCCCCTATCGTGAAGGCCTCGTCTTCTAGCTGGTTAAAGTTGGGATTTGTGTAGCCGATGCATCGCGAGACCCCCCGCTGCTGCCACCCTCGCCGGCCGTGCATCGCATGAAAGCGCTTGGGTGCTCTCCTCGCCCGCAGGTGACACTCGCACATTCTTTCTCTCCACGATGCTGCTACGTGGGTGAACGTATTGCATCGTAATGTGATCTCGAGAGAGGGTAATAAAGCCGCAAGTAAGGATCCCAAGTTTTCTCAAAAAACAACAATCTTGGGTCGTGGTATTTCTCACCTTGCGCATGCGTCACTATACTCGGCACCATTGATAGACCTCTTTCACAGTTATGGTTCACAGTTTCACAGCGATTCTTGTGGCCAAATGATGCGCGAAGCATCTTGGGTACCGGTTGGCCACCGAGTTTCGGTTAGCTAGCCCTCTTCGTGAAATTGCATCGTGACCCAATACGGTGTTTGCATTTTCAAATATGCGACTTTCGTTAAGTTTGAAATACTGCAGGCTAAAGTTGAAGCTTGGACAAGTTGGTACGACATACTTAAAAGATTAAAACAGCGCAAAAAAACGACGGACCGGATGAATTTAGTTGCGAGTCAGCGCTCTGTCTGTGTCCTCCTTCATCCAGTCCGTCTGTTTTTTTTTGCGCCGTTTTAATCTTAAGTGCTGCAGGCGTTGTCTACCGACACGGATTGAATGCTGGGGCAGATTTTTTTGGGCTGTCTATGTCCCATAAGCAAAAGTAGCACTAGCGGTTCGAACCTTAGCCAAAGTTTCAGCACTAGCTGTCATCATAGCCGCTTCCTGCCCGGCAAAGAACTTGACCACAAATATGAAACCTTTCGTGCAATTTCAAACCATTGAGTGCCTCTTATAACATATCTAAAAGCTAAAAAAAAAAAACAAAGCCGACTCATCGCTTTCAGAACAAACCTACACAAATATGTGGGTCGGGCTTTTATTTATTTGATTCTCACCAACTGTAAACAAACGGTCCCAAGAGAAAACATTGCTTCGCAAACACATTTGCCTCGCAGGGAAGTATGAAATAATTTTAAGCAATTCCTTTCATTTGTGAAACAAAGGTAAACGTTGCATTTTTCCCTATGTATCCGCGACCGCGGGTTGCATCCCGACAGCCTGCAGATTCGTGGGGTCTCCAGGGTGGGCCAGGGGTCAAACAAATCTAGACGCTTATCTTCATTGGGAAGCTTCGCCACCTTGTAAGGCTGTTGAATCTGGTCATTTGAGAGATCGTCCTCTCCTGTGGCTTCGCTTCTTTTTCTTTTGGTAGTTGAGCAGAGAGCTTCAGTGACTGCCAGGCGGAAGTCCAGAAGTTCTATGGTGTCTTAAGGTGACACAGCATTTGCCCTGCAGGCGTCTGTATTCCATCCGGCAGTTGGCAAGAGAGAGAGTCCCGTGAAAGGTATTATGTTCATCGAGGGAATACAAAGCAGGTCTCCTTTCCAGCTCATGGCAACGTCTTCTGACAGCATAGATTATTGGCTGCACTTTCCAGTCTCTTCTGGTCTGGCACTGCAGGTGTGGCCTCTCCGAGACAGCGAAGTGGGGCATGTTCTCAGCATCTTGAACTCTTTTTGTGCCATTACGCTGCTCACACGCTGAAACCCCCTTTGTCAGTACGTGTGTATTTGCAGAAAACGGATGTAACCCATGATAATGTGCATGCCAAACAGTTTGATCTTCTGCGGAGTTACCTTCAAGAACATACAGCTGTGCCTTGAAGACCTCTCCTGTCTGAGACAAGTCATACATACCGTAAAATACCGGGCAAGCGCCCACTGAAACTTGCGAGATAATCGCAAAAAAATGGGGGATGGGCGCTTGTCCGGTCATGAATTTTACATATATATGTACCGTATGTATTTCCTCAGATCTCACAAATTTGGTAATGGGCGCTTAATGTGGAATGGGCGGATGCGCGGTATTCTACGGTACTCGTCTTTTCAGCAGCGTTCTCGAAAAACTCGTCAAAATATCTCGCACAAAGTAGCCCAATGGTGTGCAGACATTAGTAGGGTGCTTATGGTCTCCTTCACTTGCTTGAAGCGGCTTCTCGGTGAAGGTCCTCTTTTTAAAAAAAAAATGTTTCGACCTATGTCTTTAATGTCACACTGAATGATGAAAGTAAGGGACAGAACCTTTCTGACGTTGAAGGAACCGGAGCAGTTTTTTCCTTCCTCATCCTTACTGCTTTTAGCATCTGGGCGTGTAGCTACTGCAATCGGGGTTGTCGTCAACACTGCTGTCACACTCGATGTCGGACGACTCAAGAATCTGAGTATTTCCTTCGTGTAAGCGTCGTGTTCGGGATTTAATATGCCTACAAATAAGATTAAATAAATCTAAGTAACAAGCATTGTTTAATGGCGACGTCGCATGGTGTTTTCGTCATCCATACCCGACCCACACAAATGTGTGGGTGGCTGTTTTGACCGCTCCTGGCACCTTATTGTGATATTTATAAGGTCATTTCTATGAGCACAATGTAAAGGCGCAAGTGAGCTGGTGTATATTAAACATTTTAGTGAAAAACCCGAGACAGGTAATGACGGATGACGACAAGGAAGAGAAGGAGGACGTCTCAAACACAGCAAGGCCTTTATTGAGGACAAAACCCTTTATAGAGGGTTGAAAAAAGAAGGAAGGAAAGGGAACCCTTCTTCACATCACCTCCCTGCACAAAGGGCACGACATCGGACCTCTAACAATGGGGTCAAACCAACAAAAGAACTGACAGCACCAAAAATGACATCATTAAATAGAAAAAAACGCTGGGGAAATTACAGATTGCACTGGACCTTTCACTGAGAAAGTCGGCTATAAGACTACACACAAAGAAAAGGAATTAATGTTAATACCATGAGAGAATTGGAAATCGCTTCCATTCGGCATCTAAAGACAAAGAAGGCTTGTTCACTGCATTCCCATGCTTCGTTATTGCGATGGACTCTTTCAGCAGGCGCTTAAATATGAATGCAGGGCCCCTCCAAGCCGGGTCGGCCTGGCCATCCTGGCTTAGAGTAGTACGTCTAAATGGCTGTGAACTTCTAAATTACTGAACTTAAAAGAAACAAAACAATTTCCAAAAGTAATTGAAACATATTTTACCCTTAAAACAGGCAGCATGCAGGATAGGAGTTTGAAAATACCTCCTTGATCTTCATAAGAGATGCCCATTAAATGTGCCCAAAATGAGAGTTTGCTATATTACAATCACATTCAATCTTTATTACTTCTTTTATTATTTGTATGCAGAAGTCTGTTAGTTTGGGACACGAGAGTTCAGTTATTAGAAGAGGGTGGACGAGGTGGTTTGAGCCCTGAATACTTTAACCACCAAGATTACTTTATTGTATGTTTTGCTTTATTGTTGAAGTTCACATATGTAAGATGGCAGTAATTAAATAAACAAATTGAAAAAAAGTCAGTAATTAAAGGGGTCATGAAACAATATCGGGTTGGAATGTTGATGACTTTGAAGAGGCGTACTGGTTCTAGTGATAATAAACCTCCTACAAACAGTAAACTATTTTTCTTTTTTCATTTCGACCGCTAGCCCCCATGTAAAATACACTTCCGGAGTCGCTTTCGGCAGCTTCAAACTATTTGAAGATTCAAAGCCGAGGTCAGTGGGTATCCATCCAGGGAAAACGATGGACGCGTCAGTATCCATGCGCCCGCAGCGCGAACGTCGCCGCCGGGCGGGCGCCGACCGACAGTCCGACGAGACGGAAGAACCTAAACTCTCGGAGCGCTGCCGCCTACCGCAACAGACAAGGCGAGGCGCGCGGAGAACGCCCGCTCGCAGCGCCTGTGTAGCGGATGCGCCTGTCCCTAACACGTGACCTGCGAGAGACCACAAAAGTTCCCCCCCTCCTCCAGTCACTCACGTGCTCGCCCACTGGCTGGGGGGAGCAGACCCTACTGGAACCAAGGGGAAGGGATCGGATCCATTCATCACCGTGCGGTTCCAGTGCGTTGCGTCTCACTGGATCCGACTGGTTCCACCCAGAACCGCGCAGTACCAGATCGGATTCGCGCGGATCTGAACTGTCCACAAGTTTAGAACCGCGCGGCTCCGAACTGGAACCGCTCCGATCTAACATTTTCGTGCGGGAATTTATGATGGTGTTATATACAGTTCTTACATGCTGGCCAACCATGCTGCCGGTGTACCGCCCGCCTTTCACTGCTCACTTCTTCCTCGTCGCTTTTAGGACTGAACTTTGTCGTCCTCTTTCGAACTTGGAAGGAAATTTCAACGAGGCTTGTCTTCAACTCAGACAGCCAAACATTTAGAAATTTTCCAAACAAGGGTTAATTTAGTTTTAACTTACCTAATATCTGTACCACAAGCAACAAAAACTTTAAAGGGCATCTCCGCCGTAATTTTTATAGTCACCGATTTCTATAAAATTTTCACCATGTATTTGGATGCCCTTCCTGAGCATGTGTACGAAATATCTCGAAAAAATATTAATTTTCTTAGAAGAAAATGAATTTTGAAATTTACACGTCCACACCCAAATCACTTGCTGCCGCCCTACTGGCAACACTGAGGAAGAGCGGCACACGGAGGCTGCCATGATGGCACTGACGTTGCCGTGACGTCACATGTTGGTCAGGGTGCTTGCTTTGGAGCTTGTTGGTGCTAGGACTGTCTGGTTTTTGCTTATTTTATCGGTCTATACAGCACACGCGAGCGCGCTGATGAAATGCACGTTCACGAAGCCGAAGCTACATGCGCGAATGATGTCTCAAACGACGCTTTTACAGCGCGAAAATGGAAATTGAGGTTACGAGGGCCTAACGATCTTCCGTCCCGCGATCGTGCCTTCTGTCCATAGGGAGTTTTAGTAGATAGTTATCAGAAGCCCGCTACCCCTCCGGGCGCGCGCTAGAGCATGCTTGGAAGTGGCGGCGCGATCTCGCGCTACGGAAGCGTCGCTTGAAAACACGGTCTACTAAAACCGTCTAGTGTCAGACCCCAAGATATAACAAAAAGTGCCTCCAATTAAAAGACATAACGTCGATCAGTTTTTCTTGGCGTGCTAGCAACAAAAACTGCCTTACCATTCCGCTTCGGAAGCGGCATCTGGGTCCACATGGCGGCGGATCACAAATGCAGCCGCCGCTGGCGCTTCCCTCGGAGGCGATGCCGGCGGATCGTATGAAAACAGGTTATCGTCATCGTCCTCGAAATCTAGCCGCATATCCTCATTGTTGCTCGATTCAGACGAGCTTGATGAGTCCATTTTCATCCGCGGCACGAACACAAAACAGTGACCTGCTGCCAGGCTGGCCAGGCTCAAACTGCACGCGTGCGAGTGTTTATACCATATGTGACGTCACATCAAAATGGCGGACCAGTCGAGTGGCAAGTTAGTTTCGGTTTCGGTTTCAGCGTATGTTAACGATTATAAATTATGTAAACAGTTTTTTTATTGATTTAACCGCTGCTATAGGCTAAATTTTTAGTACTCCTTCCGAAAATATGTTTCGATAAAAACGCTCAAATTGACGGCGGAGCTGCCCTATATGCCGCGCTCCGTCGCGAAAACCCGGTAGCACACGTTTTTGGGTCCCCCCTTTTCGGGAACTTTTTCCACGGAAGCCACGCACATTCGCTACAACCAGTAGGTGACACCAGCTACCACCCCATAATAAAACACGGAAGCTATCGTTCATCCAGCCCTCGACAAATTTGGCTATAGGCACTTGTAGGTACCTAGGAGGGAAGGGCGGCTAACTTTTAACCCCGGTTAAAGTTAACCGGCTTCGAGCAAACGGGCCCTGGGATTGCCTTTGGAGTCTAGGATATATGCATGTATAGCGGTTGCGTGTGTATTTGTATGTGCACACGGCAAGTGGTGAGTGCACGCTTTCACGAATGTATCCTGACAATCCTAAAATTAAAACTGAGATTTGTTTGTTTGGTGCGAAAAACGTGTCTTTTGTCGCTAGAAAGGGGATAAAAACGATGTAGAAATCGGTTTGCTATAGAATAAGTCTAGAGAAAAAAGCGGCCAAAATTTATAGACAGCTAGTGCATTGAAAAGTGGATATTTAGAATATCTATACTATCGAAATTCTGTAGAGAGGAGATATTTTTGGGGGGAACCCGTTGGGATGTCTTGGTGACTTGTATTTAAGCTCTCGTAACGTAACTTAAATAAAACGGGGCTGCGTGAATTAAAGTTTAGCCTTTGGAGGGTAAACTTCGGTCAAACGTCGAACCAAAAGAAGTGACCGATATCGATTTACGTGGTCTATATACGAACGCTGCCAAAGTATTACACTAATGGGAAACCGGGATCCAGTCTAAAACCGATATTCAAAATACATCTCAGCGGCCAGCGGGTTGACCGTTTGTCAAGCAACCTTCTCAAAAGTGGGGCTCATTTGGGCCTGCGCGTTGATCGTGAACTCACTTTTCGGTCGGCAACTTTATGAGTGCGGGTTAATATTTGCTCCCGATGCTCGATATCTACAAAGGAAAGCGGTAACACAGCCGTAGCATCTTACCTGTCTGATCGGAACTGCTCTTGGGAGTACAGGAGAGTCGTACGTTTCGCGGTGACTATGCCGACGGCCATGATCACAAGTGTTGCCATCATGCTTGAGCCGGTAGTTTCGGTTTCGCCGTATACCCCCGAAACAAAACTTGGCTACTTTTCAACACCAAACGATGACCATGCCGACGGCCATGATCACAAGTGTTGCCATCATGCTTGAGCCGGTAGTTTCGGTTTCGCCGTACACCCCCGAAACAAAACTTGGCTACTTTTCAACACCAAACGAGGCATGGAAAAACGACACCTTAGGGACACTTCCTTCGCCAAAAACCAGTCGTAACCCTGAAGTGGATAAAATGTATGGGAATGAGGCTTTAAGCGTATTTTTATTTCGCTCGCTTCTTTCGCGCGCTGCTGAGATCGCATGTTGCCCCGACTGGAGCGGTCATCTAGATGTGGCACCTGGGACCCTCCCCGCCTGCTAGAGGAGGACACTCACGAATTCTGCAAAGAGAGAAAAGAAAGCGGAAGTTGGACGATTCGCACCGCGATCGCGACACAAAACGCCGATTTTCGGATCGTAAAAAGAGTCCACCAACGAGTCGCATACACGCGCCCAATTTTACTTTGGCACTTGCGGGGAAGCCGCCTCGACGAGACCCGGGTTTAAGGCGTCACATATAATATGGTTCGCTTGGCGTTCGCGAAATGTAGATCTCGAGGACGATCATGGACCTCGGGACATTGTGTGTTCCACTGAGATTAGTGACGTTGTTTTTATAGCGCAGTCCCTAAGTTTCCGCGAGCGAGCAAAGCAGACGACACTGTTGACCAAGCCGTCCGAAGGGAGATGCACCACATCGCATGCGGGGTGAATCGCCGCGCCGTCGTGATCGTCGCGTCTCCTGCAAGAGCGCTTCCCGCAATAGGAGTCCAAAGTTTGAGAACGTTGCGATGGTCGCCAGCGGAGCTCGAGGGCGTTCCGCAGCGAGACGTCGGCCGCCTTTGCGACGCTCTTGTCGTCGATGGGGTCGATGTAGACGGTCGGTTGAACACCTCCGCGCACACGAGCCGCCTCCGGCTACGCCCCCCGAATGTCCGAAAGAAAACCTGTGCTCGTTGCCCACACAGAGGGGACCGACAGCTGCTCTTCTTTCTAACCGAGGATCTGGTTTCTGCTCGAGAAAGGCAGTAATGAAGCAGGCCGTCACGGAGTACCGTCCCGTCAATTCCCCCTCAAAATATAGAGGGCAAATGGACGTCAGGTGACCACGTCGTGGGAACTCGAGACGTCACGTCGATTGCAATTGAGAGGGGAAATTGATCCCGCGTAATTTAACCTCGAGTCACGTGATGTAAATTTCCCCGCTCAATTAAGCGGGGAAACTGATGTCACGTGACGTCAATTTCTGCGAGGTTGCACTCAACACATTCTGCGCTCCCCGTTTTCTGTCAGCGTGATCAAGATTGAACATAGTTTCTCTCTCAACTCTAAGTACTGAAATGAAATGTTGGCGGCTGTCGGGCCACGCCACAAAAGCGTCGCAGGTTTTGACTAACTCCATAATTTATATTAAAAGTACATAAAAATGCATATATATATATATATATGTATATGTATGTGACGGAAGATGACTTTGCGCATGAGCACCAAAGAACATGCTAAACATTCTAATATGAAATGAAAAAGAAAGAAAGAAAAGATAATAGTTGGAGGAATGAGATCTGAATATAAAAAAAGCTTCCGTGAAAACGTCTCACCCAATGGAAAATATCTGCGTGGACAAATAAAAAAAAAAGCTCGAGCTACATTTAAGCACTTCTTATGAGAATTGTGAATGCGAGAGCATGCAATCCGCTCGTCCGCTCCCTTTTTCGTCTGCTGCGCACTTTTGGTCGCCGGTCAGCGCGCGTGCTCCTCTGGTGACCTTGGACGCTCCGTGTTAACGGCGCGCTGATGGACACGCAGCGCCATGGGGTGAGCGGTCGCGGAAACTGACGAGCGCAGCGACCAATGGGAGCCCCGTCGACGCGCGCCAGCCAATGGAACCGAAGGCGAAATCGCGGAAACTAGGTGCCGTTTTCAAGCTTCAAACTGATGACGTCAGCTCGCTCCATGGGACAGTTAATGCTTTGGCATTCAAAATGATTACGAGGAAGTTATTTCACGATGATAACCCGATGTTTACATAAGGCTTACGAGAGAGTTATTCTCCCTTTCCCACAGACTGAATGTTTAGACGGACGTTCGGACGGCGATCACCTTCATAGTTTATCCTTCCATCTTGGTCTATGTCGCTGGCTCGTATCATGCTGTCCAGCTGGGCTTCCGACATGGGCTCTCCGATCATCTCCATGGCCAGCTTGAGCTCGTCCTGCGCAGAATGCACGCCGCCGTTGCCTCCATCCCTGCTCCCCATCCGAGCTCAATTACCCTTAAGGGCATTCTCGTGGAATGCATTTTATGAGGGGGAGACGAGAATTCGTAGCGACAATAACAACATATTAAATATATTAAACATTAATTGCACGTACACATAAACAATGCTTAAACATACGAAGGCAAACTATACACAGCAATTGGTAGCACTGGTAATTGATACTAATCTAATGAGGCTATAGCGTTCGTTAATTAGGTCAGTAGAATTAAACATTTCTTGCGAAATACAGAAAGATGTTACTCTTTTACAATATCGTCAAAGAGGAAGTTCCAATTTGTAATAGAAAGCGCAAGTGGTGAAAATTTGAATCTATTTGTGCGACCGAATATTGGCTAAGCTTCGGGGAATGATCATGACGCAGGGAAATGTATGTGGAAGGCTTGCAGTACATCAGCATGAAAGATTGAATGTTATAATATATCTTATAAAAAAAAGAGAAAGACGATAGTTTGCGTCGTACTTCGAGGAAAGTTAGGTTTGAAAGAGAGACGCTGCTTTTGAACAACTAGTTACGGTGAATGAACCGGGCTGCCCTGGTTTGAATCGACCCTAGCCTATTGATCAGGAAAGATTGGTTAGAGTCCCATATCGTACTGGGACATTCAAGTTGAGATCGGACGAGGGTTTTGTATGCCATTACATTCTGTCGGGCTCGGCAAAAGTGCCTTTAAAAAAAATCGAGAGTTCTAGACGCTTCGTTAATTATGTTACCAATGTTAGTATTCCAAGACTTTCCCCCGTGAAAGTGATACCTAGGTATTTATAGGAGGGTACAGGCGAAATAGCAACAAGGAGTTGTAAGAGTAGGATGGAATATATGGTTTTTAACGATTGAAAGAGAAAATATTTGTTTTTACGATATTAATATGAATTTGCCATGTGAAGCACCATTCTGCCAGAATGTCTGTGTCTCGTTGGAGGATTTCCGAGGGATGGGAAATCTGGCGGTATATAACACAAGCATCGGCGAAAAGTCTTACGGGCGACGAAACTAGCGGAGGTAGGTCATTAAAACCAGAAAAAGCAAGGGTCCTTAGCTGCCCTGTGGTGCACCGGATTTTACTGAAATTGGAGGGGATTGGGGGGGGGGGGGGTGTCGTCTATCGACACAGACTGCTCACGATTAGCTAGAAAAGAAGGAATCCAATTGATAACGTCGTTGTTTATGTGTACAGTTGAAGCGTTTCTGTAGTAATCGTTAATGAGGAGCAGTGTCGAAGGCCTTAGCGAAGTCGATGAAGATTGCATCTGTGGTAGAGGAGGCGTTAAAGCTGTCATGCAAGTCCGTCGCAAATCCAAATAGCCGAGTTTCCCATGAAGGGGTTTTACGAAAGCCATGCTGATTGGGTGAAAGATAGCTGTTATTGCTCAGATAGTCCATAACTTGAGAGTAGATGACGTGCTCCATTAGTTTGCAAGGAATACTGGTAAGAGAGATCGGCCGATAGTTGGACGGGTTATTGCGATCACCTAACTTAAAGATAGGAAAAACATTTGCAAACTTCCAATCGTCGGGTATCTCTGAAGATTCCAAAGAGGCTCGGAAAAGGCGGCACAAAAGAGTGGATATTTTATCTTTAGTTAGTTTCAAAAACTGCGCTCTAATTGTATCGTCACCGCAAGCAGAATTTGGACGCAAATGGTCAATGATTTTAGCAATTCCACGCGGAGTGAATATTATTAAATCCATACTGGTACTAACAGGATGCGAAGCTAACGGTAGAGGAAATGACTCCTCGGTAAAGATTGAACTAAAGTACGAGTTAAATATGGACGCAGAGTCAAAGGGTAACATTATTGTTCCACTACAGTCGTTGAGAACGGGAGATGGACTTTGACGTTTAGGCGAGGCCGTCTGCCGAAACCTTCGAGCGTTGGTTGATAGCATATTGAGCAAATCATGATTAAGAAGCTTTGATTTCCTCTTTTCCTTTATTTCTGATTTGTACGTTTTTGCACTATCCTTGAACTTGGCCCAGGGTTCAGGAGAATTCCTTGTCCTGGGCAAAGAAAATATGTCATGACACTGATGGGACAAACTCCTTGACAATGGAATAGATTTGATCTTTCAGCTCAGTCCAATTCTCTGCTACATATCGCGTGTCAGAGACCCATAAAGTCGTGTGAAAAACATTTGAAGGAGCTAAGCAGTTTGCTGGAATCGGCTTTGGAATAGTTCAGAACCGTTTTTTTAACGACATTCCGCTTAGCAGGAGAGAATGTTGAGTCAATTAGAATGGCGTTGTGATCGCTAATGGTTTCTAGAACATGGCAAGCAGAAATGCAGTTGATAGCCAAGTGATCGCACCTTGCTGATGTAGCCGTTGCAGTCCTTGTCGAATACCCTGAAGGCGGCCAGCAGGTCCTCCATCACGTCGTCCTTGATGCCCGTCTGGCACGACATCCACGTCAGGAACTCGGCCTCGCTGATCAGGCCGTCAGCTGCGAGAGAGCGCGTCTCAGCACCGGACTCGGCAAGACCAGCACAGCTGCAGCAATGCAGCGGGCGCAAGGCTGCAGCGTTGCTTGCACTGCACGGGAGCGCCCACTATTCACATGGCGGACACCGTTGGTACGTCTCAGTTACGTCGGCAAATTGACGTCACCGATTAACCCCTGAGTACGCGCCAGTCGATGCGTGCGCTAGAGGGCCGCTACAAGGCGGTAAAAGCTAGACGCTCGTAGAGTTCCTCGATATGCTTTTCCCGAAGGGGGAACAGAGTTGCGCATTCGTTTTCCCCGAGCCGCCACGCCGCTATTCGCCGAGATCGATCACGTGAGAAGCAAAGCATTCAGTGCCGTGCAGGAAAGCCTACGGCCACCCGCCGAGGCTGAATGCGCAACTCTGCTACCGTAGGTAGCTATATACAGGAACTCTAGACGCTCGGTGGATCAGTCATCGTCAATCCATCGCCATTCAGGCCATCGCGCGGAGTACGAGGTCAGGCGATGGAGGGCAAACAGCGATCCTGCGGGCAGACGTGCTTGCTCGTAAACTGTGCATTGGTCTCTAAACGAAGCGAGAACCGTGCCACGGGGTGTCTTGACAGACCGACCTCTGCCGGACGCCTGTACGACCAGATTCTCGATCATGGCGTCCGTGAGCAGGATGCCGAGATCGTCCAGCATGTGCTTGATCTCTGCCGCATTCACCCGGCCGTCCTGGTTCTTGTCGAGGAGCAGGAACGCCGCCTTCAGCTCTGGACAAATTTGAAAACAACAAAGAGCATCGGCCCAGTTAGAAACACCCATTGAGTTCAATAGACTACTTCCAAAAACTCTTGCATGCAACACTGCTCGCTTTGCATTATGAGACCTCTTTGGCCATGAAGAGAAGGGCATGGTTTCTGTCTTGATTGCTCCGTTGACGAAGCAGTGAATCTCAGCAATGAATTAAAATAAAGCCAGCGCTCGCTTGCGTTGCAGCCATTCGTCTTCGTGAGATAGTCCGTGTCTCAACGGGGGCCTTAAGGACCTGCCTAGACTTAGCGAGGACCTGCCGCGCCCCAAACCTTTCTGGCGATCTGGCTACCACTCCAGAGTGCAGCATGCCTTTCCCGAGTCACGGTTAAGAACTAAAGCCAAGACCTACTGTAATCCTGACGTTCCCACGTGTTTGCCCAGCTCCGATGCACAGGAATGTGGTCACGATCGGCCATCTTTTTGGCAGAGTTCTATTATCCCTAGCCATCATAGTGAAATGGCGGACAGCGCTGTGGCTGTAGGGCTTCCATAAAAATAGCCGTGGGCCTAGTACACTGTACCGTGGTTGATATTTCGTGCTTGACTTCACTCAACAAAGCAGATTCTTGAAACTCAGTGGATGCGACAGAGAAGGTCGTCATGTTGTGCGGCGCGCTGTTCAAGTCGCCCCGATTACTAAAAGACAAGAGCTTACTATCGCTAAGTATTCAGTGTTTCGTAGCCATCCTGGCATGCAGGGATAAATTCGATAAAAAAAAATATTTATCTTTTCCCATGGTTTCCACGAAGTCGCCCCGCGACCCTTCAGCTGTGGGTGCAAAACGTGTATTCGATCTAACCCTGTCCACCATACTACTATCGTGTAACTAAAAATACCACAATTCTAAAAAAAAAAAAAAAAAGAAACACACACAAAAAAAATGATTGACCGTGGTTGCATTTGCGGAGGGCAAACGCGATCCAGCAAATAGTCATAGAGATCACTGGAGGATATGGCTCTCCAGATGGTATACTTTCCAGGCTTGACAACGCTCCATATAACTGACGTAAGATTTCCGACCGATGGCTACATTTGCGGAGGGGCGATCAGCGATGCAGAAAATCGTCGCAGAAATTAGGGAGTTTTAGAATAACGTACGCAATTTTAGCGCAAGCTAGCGCTAAATTTAGCGCTTGTATTAGCGCACGCGACGCAGGAGAGTTTTAGAATAGCGTTTCTCCGCCGCGACGCAAAAGCCCAAGCATCTCGCGCTTGCGACGCCACCAAGATACAGTAAAAATTTTTATTTCACACACGAAATGGTGTAACTTTAGAAGAAAAAAAACGAGTTTTTTGGTCCAGAGTAGCATTTTAATTTGTTTAAACATGAGAACGCGACGCGAGCGGTTGACCGGTCGTGTCCGCTTGCGTCGCCTCGGCAAGAGAGGTCTCGTGTACTGACTTTCGCACATCGTTCGTTCGCCGTGAAATGTTCGCGCGTCGCAAGCATGAAGTTGCCGGTGATCGCTGCCAAACCGAGTACAATGTCGTCCCGTATTGAAAATTGCAGTCGCGAGGATGCCACCGACGTCGAACTCACGACGCCGCCAAAACCGCCAAAACAGCCGCCGACATAATCCTGGAAGCCGCCATTTTTTTTAACTGTGCTCGTCTTGGCTGTAGCCAACTTCTCATCACGAATCCTCCTTGGAGAAGCGCAAAGACTCTTTGCGTACGCACGCTATTTCCGAGAAATAGCGCGCGCTAAAATTGCGCACGCAAAGCGCAAAACCTGGTTTGCGTTCGGAGCATGCGCAGTGGCGACGACGCTATTCTTTGCGTGCGCAAAGCTTTAGCGTGCGCTATTCTAAAACTCCCTATTGTCCCAAGATACCCCAAGCCATCCTCCCGTTACAGTGAACTAGAGGAGGGGTAGTGAGACTAGGCACCGACGCGCGCCATGCATTGGTGGAAAGCGGCGAGCGTGGAAAGGTCCCGGATGTACACCCGCCGTCAATATGAAGGTGAACACCTTACCTGGTTTCGTGCCTGTTTTACTGCTTCCTAAAGCTATATTAACCCTCAACGTCTCAAATGGTACGTGGCTTGAGGGTCTAAACTTTGCGTTCTAGCCCTCTTCTGGAACAGAGCTTGTTCCAAACCTTGGAGGAGCGTCAAAAACAGCAAGAGGGCTGTTCACCTTCATATCGCTCACGGGTGTACGCAGCGATGCTGCAGGAGCATGGGCTAGAGGATCCGAGCGTTCCTAGGGTCTTCGGCGAGCAGGTTTGGCTTGGCGGTTCGGCAGCGCGAAATGACTCTCGTTCAGATCTTTCCCCCCTGTTTTCTGTCGCTTATGTCGATTGAAGTACAATACCGAATTGACTGCGACGACGACGACGACAACGCCAGTAGCGCAGCAAATACTGTGCAATGCAAGCGCTACGACAGCCCATGTTTTAGTGGCCACTGAATGGTACATGGTTGATTCTGCGAACTGAGTGGCACCAGGTTCTACCGTGGTTTTGTTCCTGGTCGGGGCAGCTGACTGCGCCTGCTGCCTTTTATTTGGTCGTGTAACACCGAGAAATTCAAGAAATTACAAGTTTTACACTCTCTTACCATCGTGCAAGTAGATACCGGCGTGTTCTGTGTTCTGCATTGATAGAATTTTAAATACGAATTTTTACAGCGATTATTTCGTGCACGCCCGTGTGAAAGGTTTTGTGGAGCGCTCACACAACTTCAGAATACGGTTGGGGTTGTTCTTAGTATGCATCGCAACCATTATTGGGGACCATGCAGTTGAGTTTGACTATGGTGTTCTCGGAATATGTATACCGTGACCAACGTTAGACCGCCCCAATTTGACTTTGCAGGGGCCCACATATATACGTGGCACGACTGTCCAAGTCATAGATGTGAAGCGAACGAAACTTCACCTCGATGAAATCCAATCACTACCGCAACAAATGGCCGAAATCCATCGTTTGAGCAGTTAGGTAATTCTCGGAAATCTAAGCTCACGTTACTGCCAAGTTCAGGACGTAATTCAACAGGGGCATGCCGGCGAACGAAACATCCTGCGGAAGGTTTCTTCAGTCAGTCACACTGCAGAGCCCCATCTTAGTCTCGGCAACGCCACACACTTTCGTTTACGCAAACTGCACTGCGGCTCCGCTCGTCCTTTTGTCGTGGTCCATCGTCACCCATTAGGCTCTCGCACGTCTCGGCGGTCTCGCTTTCGCACACTTTTACGCCGGACGGAGAAAGCGCAATTCTCTGGCACATGGCTGGCACATCGCGCACCGCGTCCGCACCTCGAGTTTTGTTTGGTAAAACTTTCCGGATGTACGATGGACCTCGACGAGCCAACCACGTTCCGTCGTCTACGACGCCTCGTTGTGTTTGTCCCTTGTCCCCCTTGTTCCCCTTCTTCAGGGATCGTTATCGTTATTATTGTCCATTTTGCTTGCACCTTTGCATTAATTGCATTATCATCATAACTTTAATATGCAGACCGTTCACCCTTGGTGTTAGACTGGTGGCAACTGTTAAAAGCCGATTGCTCTACAGACCTCTAACTCGTGGTTACCTCAGTTGGTAGAGTGCTCCAGTGGAAAGGGAGAGGTCCTTGGTTCGATACCAGGACCCGGGCGGATTGTTTCAGTCGGGCACCAGTCACCTAGCTGTGTTTGGAAATTTGTGTGTATATCCTCGTTTTATTTCTCGAAAAGTCATTATCGTTGTTATTGTACAGCTCGCTCGCACCTTTGCATTAATTGCATTATCACCACGCTAGGCTCCTTATCTGCTGCAAAAAAAAAAAAAAAGTAGTAACCTGGACCAGTTGGTAATAACTAAACGTGGTTGATGAAAATCAGATAAAAAAAATAAAAAAAAGGGGTGACGAAGAAAGGAACAAACACGACAGGATGGAGCTGCTGGTTTCTCGATGCTCGTTCTTTCTTTGCGAGTTTAGCTCCGTTCTGTCGTGCTCCTTTCTTTGTCCCGTTTTCTGAAGCCGATTTTTTATTAACCATGTTTTCTTATCTATACTGCTCTCGGTGTCTCGAAAATTCCGCCTAGAATGTTCGAACAATCGGGAATCTGACTCAGCAAGGTCCTCTTGTTCTATTACACTCGGAGAGTGGACAAGAATGTTCTAGGAGTACGGAGAAGCGTTCCTTATTGGCACGCGGCATTAAGATCATCTGCCTCGTCAATTTTGTGTATTATCACGCTTCCCTAGACTATCTCCACGAATCTTCTAAACTAATATTGTGATTATAAACATTTCTTCTTACGTCCTCCCATCCTCGCCAGCAAAAGCCCAGCGCACTCGCCAAATCCATTAAGGAGGGCAGGACGAAGCCCCGTGCATCTCAAAACCACATGCTCTGGCGTCTCGCTATCACTATGGCGTACGGCATAGATGTGTCTATCTCGTGAAATTTAACCCTATCTAGTAGGTTACTACGAAAGTTTTGAGACAGACTATCTTAACTGTATTACTTGGGGCCGGTTGCACCAACGTCGCTTAACGCAAAGCGGAGCTTAGCCGGGAACTTAAGCTTAGTTTCGGTTTCGTTCGGTTGCACCAAACTCTCTTATCGCTAAACCTAGCACTAAACTACGCTTAACTTAAGCGCTCAACATTGGGCACTTTGCTTCTGGTTGTTTCTTAATCCTGGATTAAAAACATGGCGGCTGGTTTGTCACGGTCGACGCGGTGGACGAAATTGGTTGTGCAAAGTGTTTTAGGCTACATCAGCGTGAAAGTCTCGACAAAAGGACTTTCGATTGTGACAAGGATGCAAAATATTGGCGTGTGAAGTGTTTATCGACCCCTGTTTTCAAGTTGGCTCTCCACTTTCAGGGCGTGTTAGCCCTAACCGAGAAACGTACGGAGCTGTGGGGCTCACGTCTGTATTCCCGTTGGTTCTTCTGTCAACGAGCTTATTCGTATGTACTTACTTATTTTTGCATAGCTGTAACGTATTGTTATTTACCACCTTGTTTATTTACACTTGCAGCGCGTATCCTTCAATCTGATCAGCGCGTTGAATAGTGGCAGTACATGATCTCGGCGATCAGCTGATTGTCGACACCTCTGCCGTTTGCATTAGATTGCGGCGCTTTTAAGTAATAAAACAGCGAAAATTCAATTTCTTTCGTTTTCTGAGTTTTGAGACGATCTTCAGTGAATTTTCCTTATCTCGCGAGTAGAATCTTGGCTTCAGAAAACTGTATCGTTCCATAACTGTAACTTTTTTGGTGATTGCATTTTTTTTTTTATATACTTTGCTTTATATCTTTCATTCGTTTCCCGAGAACGAGATACTGTTGTTTCCGAGTTGTGCTCTGTGATGGTGTTTTCCCTTTACTTTTTTCGTTTGTTGTCATTGTGACGATGGTTGAGACTATATACCGGAACACGTTTTCAATAAAATTCAGTTGAAAGTTGCGCCTTGTTGTGTCCTCCGTAACTTTTTTGGTGATCGCGATTTTTTAGGAATATTTTGCTTTATATCTTTCATTCGTGGTGACGACAAATCGTAACGACTACTATGTTAGATTCGTTCATTGCTGTATCGGGGCAGGCTGGGGCAGGTGATGCGAAGAGACGACCGTTCTTATCGGCACGATGTGATGTACTAGTGGGAGTTTTTTTTTTTTTTTCTGAACTCGACAGTGTGAAACTGAAGTCCGTTTGAGGCTGCAGCGGATGTTCAACGACGGTACAGTGCAGTTCTGGCACCTTGCTGATAGCAACGAGTACCGTCGATGCAAGGACTCTTGACCTGACCTCTCGACGACTTCTATTCGAAGATTTCCGGGCATTTTCGCAGCTGCCGTGGCGAGTTCGTCACTGTTTTGAACTTCATCGGTCTCAGGCTTGACTTAGTTTTAGTAGTCATCTTACCTGCCTACTTATATCCATGATGTTTTGTCTTCAGCGATGTAGCGAGTAGAGTGTCCTTCTCGCGTTCGGTGAGATTTGGGGCCCCCGATGGCTCCTTCGCCTCAAAATGTGAGCACGAAAACTACTACCACTGTCAAAATATCCTGTTATCAACCAATATTAAACACACAATCAAAGATGTAAAGAGCATTCGTGTTTATTTGAAGCTTTGACTTCTGTTATTGAAAGTTAAACGAAAAAATGATTGAATTTGGAGGCCTTTAATTTGTTACTCACCGAAGAAATACAGCGAAAAGCAGACGCCAACAACTACTACTACGGCAGTTTTTTTTTCTTTTTTTTTGTTTACATCACGTGATTCCTCTCCGCCAATCGTATTCGTCGCTCTGAGCGTTCCCTAGTTTGCTCTGTTTGTCCCTAGATTCCCTACGCAAATCCAGCGTTTAGCTAGGGGCGCGTCTGTAAAGCCGGCTTAACGTTGGTGCAACCGGAATTTAAACCCGTGCTTACCTAAGCTCGGTTTAGGGCGCTAAGCCGGCTTAGAAAAGCGCCGCTTTGGGTTAAGGTAAGCGGCGTTGGTGCAACCGGCCCTTGGTAGAAACACGGTCGAGAGCTGTCCCCTTTCTGATTCACCCTGGCACGTTTCAGCTGGGCCGGCTTATTGCTGTCCCTGGCAGGACTCGTTTGTTGCCTGCTTGCCGCTCAGTCACCGTCAGTCACTTTCGCTCAGTCACTTTCGCGCGATGATTTTGTGTGATTTTAAAAGTGGCTTAAATCAGTCCGGAAGCCTTGAGCGCTTTTGGTGGGCTTCCGGAGACCTTGCTCCTTCGAGAGCGACAATCTTTCGGTGGTTTCAGGAATTTAGAAGTGGCTAATCTGCATTAAAAGACAACAGGACAAGGGTGCCCGGCGACAGCATTGAATAAAAACAAAAAAAACATTGCCACTGTGAAAAATAAATTATTGGCGAAAACGATCGGATGACATTTAAGGACATAGAAGCGGCACTACAGATTGGATCGCCGGCAGGGTAAAAAAATCCTGCACGAGTATGTTCGAGTTGCAAAATTCTCATACCGGTGGGTACCTCACGCTTTGGCGAATGAGCAAAAACGGATCCACGTTAAATGATGCGAAGAAATGTTCGCTAGATTCGACGGAGGCAACCCTAGACGTCTTTCTGACATCGTTACCTGGATTCACCAGTTTGATGCGGATGATAAGCGTCAGTCAACAGTATGGATTTTTCTCGATGAGGGTCCACGAACAAAAGTGAAGCGTTCCCAAAGTGTGGGCAAGAAAATGGTGGCGATCGTTTTGGGGCCAAGGCGGTCATGTCGTTTCTCTGGAAGAACTGTTGCCGCTCAGGGGTACAGAGCCTACCAGAAGTCTTCGGCTGACTGCAAGAACGGTGGCCAAGAACAGGACTGAGGGGGATCCTTTTGCACCATGAGAATGCACAGCGAACATCAGCATTCAGTTCCTGGTGTCCAGATAGGTGAAACTTTTGACTCGACCGCCGTCCTGACCTGGTCGCGAGTCATTCATTCCTGTTTCCTACAGATGACATGAGCGGTAAGAGGTTCTTCAGCCGCGAATAAGCTTTCACGCCTACGAGAATGAGCTTGCAGCATTCGAAGAAAATTAGTGCAAATACTAGTGCTTCCAAATATGGCCTACTATAGAATCTGAAAGGGCATCGAATGGCATTGCGAATATTTTCAGAAAATTTAATGATCAAAAATATTTTCCGCTTCTTCATTTATCTCAAAACTTTCGTAGACGGGCCTCTTACGAAGAGGGTTAAAAAGTATGAGGTGAAGTGCGCGCGCCTTCTTCCTTGCCCTCCCTAATGGGGCAACGGATTTGGCGGGAGGTTTTGCTGACGAGGAACGAAGAACGAAGGAACTAAAAATTATAGTCACAAAAGGCTAGAAGCTTGGCGAAGAAGGTGCAGAGAAGCGTGATAATATACATACAATTAACGGGGTAGGTAATTTAACGAGATACGTAATCTATAGCAGCATGTAAAGCGGAGGAGTGTAAAGGCTTCTGGGCAAGACTGGTGCAAGCCACCGCCCGATACGAAGGGTACAGCCAATACCATGCCTTTATTCATTCATCTTATGACAGAAAAGGACGCCTGCTGGAAGTGTTCTGGTAGTTTTCACGATGTCTCGTCAGGAGAAGCACGTCTTCAGAACGCCACGCAAGGGAACGGAGTAGGGACAGGGAAACAAGGTGGGCTCGTGGAGACGAACGAGGTTCTTCTCAATTAAATCGGCGGAACGTGGCCTCGATCGAAGCAACGTCCAAATGCTATCGCGTTTCGAGGTAGTCTACAGCGATGCACCGCACAAACAGCCGAGTTGTTTTGTTTTCTTTGCCCGCTCTCTAGTTGACGGCACAAACAAACAAATGCTCATCGGAACCGAATGAACACGTTCAAATGTGCACGTTCAGAGCAGCGCATAAGCTTCGCGCTCCAGGCGCTTTTATTCACCGACTATACTCCGTTTCACACTAAGCGTGCAACGCTGTCAAGGCTACTGGCGCGAGCGCGTGGCTTCATCTATGGTTTTGTTTGCGCGAGAACGCGTGCAAATGATCAACGAGATCAAGCCCCATGCTCGCGCCAAAAGCGTTGACAGCGTTGCACACTAAATGTGAAACAGAGTATAGGCGGTCAGTTACGGGTTTTAGTTGAGCTAGTTGGTACATACTGTTGGCAACGAGGTGAGCTCAACACGGAATAACAAGAACACGAAGGTGTGATGGTCCAGTCCTTTCCATCGTGTTCTTGTTTTTCCGTGTTCCGCTGACCCGATTGTCAATAGGCGGTCAGCTTGATATTTTGATGGCCTTCCGAGACAGAGCCCTCCTTCCCCTCCTACGCTACCCTCGCGGCAAGCGGGAGGATTATCTTCCCTGCAGAAGAGCCCAGGTTGCCTGTGCGCATCTAAAACGCGAACTCGCATTATCGACAAGCGCGCGTTTCCACTCAGTTCGACTGCTGAGCTGGTCCCTGTTTTTTTGACGAAGTGTGCAAAGCCCGGAAAACGTGCGGAGGAACATCTTTTTTTCTTTAATAGGAGCGCGCACGTCGACACCAAATCCAGCGGTTATCCTTATCGTTCTTCTGCCGCGCAGGTGGACGTCTGCCGCTCTGACCGTGTGCCGCTGGCATCAGCTCGGACAGAAACAATGCGGGACCTTCCTTATCCACTCTCCCTTCGGTGCCGATACCGCTCAACGTCGTCGGGAGAAAATAAAGAAAAAAACATGGCGCTGTATCATTGGACTTTTTTCTACGCTTGTAGGGGAGTGTGTCGAAACCGCCTGTAGCGTCACGGATTTTCGTGGTCGTAGATTTCTGTCGCTTTTACGCAGCCATTCGAACCAGCCCCGTTTTAGAGACCTCGACGTGTCGATGGATAGCCTTTTTTTTTTTTTTTTCTGTGGGAACCCAGTTTAGAATAAAATGGCGACGTATCTGTCAAACTTGAAAGGGAGATCGAGGTGAGATTGGTGCTCCTTGGACTGCGGCAAAAGTTTGCTAAAAAAGAAGGGGGGAGGGCAGGCGTCAGCAAACTCGCAGTCTAGGGACGCCACTTTCCGCGCCGACAGTGATGCGTAGTAACCTTTTTTCTAGGAAATGTTGGAGACCTCCATTTGGTCCCCCGACGTCGCAACTGTGCGGCAGATATCGGTTGCTCCCTGAACTCCGCCGAAGGTCGCCTGCGTCTTTTTGCTTTCATCTTTTACTAACCACGCACTAACCCCGCACGAAAGGGAGTACAGTTACTTTCTGGCAATATATAGTATATGCAGAATGCGCCATACCTTCCGTCGCGGTTTGGCCGCGAGCGTCTCAGAAGGTAAAGTTGGTGTTGGAGGCCCAGCTTCTGGCGCATTCTTACGTATCGGCCTACTCCGAGTTAAAGCAACTGGATCAAGAAGGTTCCAGTGGGCAGGAAGGGCCTTCCACATTCGCTAGGTGGAAAGAAGTGTTGCGGAAGTAGGCCTGGCCACGGAATGTTCGTCTCTCGGCTATATTGAGACGATCCTTTTCCTCCGTCTTCTTTCTTCTTCGAAGTTGGCCATCTTTTAACACCTTCGGTGGTTTTTATCGAATCAGAAAACTCACTTAATGAACGTCGCCATAAAAAAAAAAAAAAGAAGATATAAAGGCACACAAGCGCGTTGCCATGACAATGCCGTGGCGGTTGTTTGCCCCAATTTCCAAAGCGGCGCCCACTGCAGAATGGGCGTCCAGTTGTTTGCCCCATATTTCCAAGGCGGCGCCCACTGAATCGGCGTCGAACAGGTGAGACTTGCCACTTGCCTGACCACGATATGTAGGAAATCGGCGCCTAGTGGACGTTCTCGCCATCGCACCGGGAGCGGGGCGTCATAGCGCGGCTTTGGAAAGCGAGCGTGTCAGGCGTCGTACGCTGAGAATGGCAGCGCGGGTTGAGAGTGCGCTTCCAGCAGGTCTCCCTCCGCGGTGATGAAAGTGCGTCGAAAGTGACAGCGGGCTGCAGACAAAGCAGCACGCCGCTGGCACGGAGCAGACGATCGGTGCGTCTTTCCATGCGTCGCTGAGCCTGACGTCATGCCTGTAGTGTACAACTGGACCCTGGGAAAGCCAAGCTCCCGTTTGGTCGCCATTTCGGTCCATGGACTTTCTTCTCTCGATTCTTGCTGGGCCCATCGAAGTGGACCTTTTCCACATACCGACGGCACCAGGCGGTGGCTGCACGAACTAAAAATCGAGGAAGTGACCTACCTGCGCTACCAATCGATAATGGGAGCTACGCTACCTGCAGTTTCCTCCCTCTCTGAGCAGCGGCGCCTGCCCAACGCGACTTGAAAGAGGGGCATCCGTGGCGTCCACCCAAACGTCGTGTTTTCCTTTCCGTCGACGTTCTTTTTTTGTGTAACACAATTATGTATATGCTGCAGTTACGTGTTCTACTCGCTGATCCACAGCCTCCTTCCGAATTTCCTAGATTTTTCGTTCCGACTTCCGCCGCTTGGCATCGGGCGCTCGCGCGTGCGCAGAACGCTTCTCGGAAAAGGTCCATTAGCGGGCTGCCTTAAGAAGACATTCTTTGGTGTACAGAGATTTTGCACATACCGGCGAAACGAGGGCACATCTTTGCACCGCCACCGCAAGTAGCGTCGGGTATCATCGAAAAATAATTATTTTGAAATGGCCAAGAAGAACAACATCCTTGTAAGATAGAAGATAAGCATGATTGCACATTTGATTGCACACACCGAGGACGCTTATGTTGGCGAGGAACAATTTCAGTACGACAAGCGGCTATCAAGCGGCTATCAGGACGACCCCTTTGGAGCTTCCAAGATTTGAAAAGACCGAAATGGCAATTTTCATGGCAACAGAGACTGATCAGATCATTGCGTTGCGAGATTTAGGTCGTCTCTACGTTAGTATATGTTTGTGTACAGCTAGCACGCAGGGAAGGCGCCACTTTTCCAAGATCTCCTCCTTACTTTACTCCGAGTTCTGGCGATGTTCGTAATATACGTATTGCTAACTTGCCCGAGCATCAAGGAAAATGAATGGAAATGGTGTTCGTACGCGCCGCACGCGCTTTTCTTCCCCGTACAAGAGATTCGAAGTAAATAACCGAAATAAAACGTCCGTGGAACGCGCGTGCAAAATGCCATTTGTTTTAGACTTTTTGCTTTTGAACAGTTGCAGACGCCAGCACGTGCGGCGCGTAGAACACTATTCCCAGCGTTCTCTTTGATGCTTGGGGAATTTAGCGAGGCGTCGAGACGACTATTCTCCATGTGTCTCGATCGTGCAAATTATCGCCTCGCGCGGGCCGTTATTGTCTCGAACTTCCAGTTTGGAAGAGCTGAGCTTCCCGTGCTGAACTTTTATCATCCCCGCTATCTCATCACTGATATCTTTCAACGTGTATGCGCATATTAGAGAGTTTTAGTAGATCGTTTTCAAAGGCCCGCTACCGCTACAGGCGCGCGCTTCGCAGCATGCCTCGGAGGGGTACCGCGAGCTCCCGCTATATACGAATAGCGTGGCCCGAAAACACGATCTACTAAAACTCTATTAACTGGTTGCACACACGCGCCGACGGCCAGCAAAGATGGCCTTGGGAATGCAGCTCGCCGTAACGATTCCCGTTTGAAGATGCGTGGACCCACGGATAAAAATGCCCGCGAATCAAAAATGTCCGCCGATAAAAAGGGTCCGCGAACCCGATCCAGCGACCGCGTAGCTATTTTTTAATGTTGGCTCGGACATTTGCTTTATGGCGGAAGGAACGACAGAGCCACCGAAAGGTAACGTGATGCGCACAACGGGAAGGAGGAAGTCCTCTACAGAATTTTACGAGCATGTTTCATAGGCCGCATTGCATATACGAAGTAGGTCCTTTGCCGTGCACCGACCAATCAGAAACATACTATTATTACGGGCGCGCGTCTCTTCGACTCGCTCAGCTCGACGCTCGCCCTCCCGCGGCGGAAACGGGAAGCGCTCTAGTGAGTGTCCCCCGATTCTCCTGCTCAGCGGGCATGGCGAAACTGCTCGTGGTCATGGCTCGCGAAATGTCGTTTCCGAATGCAAACAACACTCTTCACTGTCCCAACGTAGTGCTGCAGCCGGAATGGGATGGTACCTTACTGGAGAGTTTTAGTATTGCGCATAGAAGCAAATGCAAGCGGTGTGCGTTTGCGTTAGAGTTGCGTGCCCCACGTTGTGCGTGCGCCTCATCGCCGTGCGCCATCCAAGACCGCGATTTCGGGCTCCGCGCACGTTCAGTTTGGAACGCGCAAAGCTAACGCAAACACACAGGGGTTGAGTTCGCTCGTATACGCAAAATTAAAACTCACTACTGTTTCACCGGCTTCCAACGCCAACGAAACGTGCTGCAGTGAGCAGACGTGCAAGCAGGTAGGCGTTCCTTCGAACTGGAAAGGCTGAGATTGGCAAAACGACGGAGCGTAAAAATGCAAGTAACTAAATGTTATGAAAAAACTAGTAATTAAAAAAAACTTTTTTTTTTTTAACTTTTGGGCATTTGGTCTGGAAGTATAGACGCTTTCAGCTCGCGCCAAATTGAGCCGCCATAACCGACCTTCTCTGGTCTTACTGAGATGCCCAGCCACTGAAGCGGGCGTTGACGAGTCTCCACAAGGGCCTATGCTGGGAAGAACGACACAGTAACACTTAAAATTACAATAACCTGTCCTGCTGTGGTAATGATGAAGTGGAGCGTACGGAATAAGAGGGAACAAAAACTGAAGGTCGGTTATGGCGGCGCCCATGCACAGCTGCCTGAAAGCGTCTATATTGGCGGCAACTTCGGACGTTTCGCCGATTGTCGAAAGTCGCGACTTTGATAGCACAATATACTTTACCCACAATTAATGTAATTTTACATAGATTTCTCACATTAGCTAGGATGTTTTAATTGATTACTATTTTTATTTAATCTGTAACTAAAATGCAGCAATAGACCCTTTCCGAAATTCAGTGCCATCTGGTGGTTTGTAAAGCAAATTAGGTTTTGCCATATGAATGGCGGAAATGAACTTGTATCGGCACCGTCACTTTCGGAAATCAGCGGCACGCGAGGAATTGTTCAGTATATGAGTTCTTTCTCGGTCACTTTCAGTTCGATGGTGACCAAGAACCTGCATTTAGAAGAAAGCTCCAACCCACTAAGATGCCTCGAGAAAATTCTATACACCAAAGTGCTTTAAAGCCGATTGTGTGTCGCCCACAGAATGACTGAATCTTAGTTATTAGAAATAAACGCTTACGTAGCTCTTGCGTTCCATTCCTACGTCGCGTCGTACTGACCCCCCGAATGTACAGGGCTCGCAACATCCGTTTAGGGGCATCTTCAACGTTTTCCGTCATCAGTCACTAGAAGGCCGCCATTGGTATGGCACAGATGCAGTTCCATAGATGATGACAGTGATCAAAGTGGCCAGTCTGAATTTCGGAAAGGGTCCATTGGAACCAGTGATGATAATTAGCACAGTTTTCATTGTCATATTTCTTCGCGCGTCTAAAATTAGATCATAAGCAACAAATTAGAGCTTGAAGAATTACTTATTCAAATATGTGAATTTTAATATTATTATTATTAATACATATCGCGGCAATGTATGCCTCTAATTAACGCAAAGATCACAAGAATACTCTATTTAACCATAATAGTCTTTCCACAAAGGTGTAATTCTGTTTTCTTTTTAGCATATGAAAAACTCTGACATAGTTATCAAGATAGACGAACAGTTAAACGCTGGATGTATTATGAAGTCCTGCGCGTCACGCGGTGCTATAAAAACACACACACACTTCAGCTGTATGATTCGGATTCCGTTTTGAGTTGTTGCAGTGAGAGCAGCGTTTATTAGTCTAGGCGTTTCGTGGACATATTGCAAAAATTGGAATTATTCTCTTATTCTTGTGCTGGGATAATTGTCATAATTTCCCATGACAATTATCCGAGCGAGAAAAAGGCTGCGAGAACGCACTGATATCAGCACTGATTTTTTCAACAACGACGAATATCAGCCTGGATCGAACAGTATGTCACAACATGAAGTTTCCGCGAACAACTTTTCTAAGTAAATAATTACGATGTGAGACACATCTTGAGTCACGAAAAAATCCGAAATTAAGACCTCTGTCGAGAAATTAAGTCCAAAATAGAGGTAAGTTTCGGTTTCGCTCCAGAATTAAAACGCGCATCCTTCCGTAATTAATACGCTAAACACCGTTCTTGTTTTCAGGTTAAAAAGGTGACCTGTGTTCATAAAACATTAGCTTCCTCGTATTACCAGAAATAATTTATGTCGCTCAGTGAAGCCAGCACACTAGACAGGCTCAACAGCGGCACGCATCTCTGACCCTCACTAAACCCGCCATCTTGGGAAATGAGTGGCGCCACCTATAGTTAGTTGGAGTCGCGAATAGGGACGGCCCGTGTGCGCTGCTGCTGAGCGCGTGCTGACGGCGAGCTTCCGCAGTCCTTTTGGAGCGTGCATTTAGCAACATCAAGGTTGCCGGTCCTAGCAGCCTATTAACGTGAGCTCGTTCCGAGCATGCGCTCTAAACATCGCCCTCGAATATGGCGTCCAGTGAATACTCTCTATACTTGTGGTTAATCAGGCGGCATGTGAAGCACGGTTCCTCCTGTCAGTCGATCTTTGCTCACTCGATGGGAGCGACACAGACGTTCGAACCAGCGGTATTCTTTAGAGATCTTGGCTACGCCAGAAATATGCGCTATTTAGAAATAACGGAGGAAACACGGGCGCTCTTGGCGACACCTAAGATCACCAGCTTCTCAAAGGCAGACACACCAGC
Source organism: Ixodes scapularis (assembly GCF_016920785.2). Classification (NCBI taxonomy): domain Eukaryota; kingdom Metazoa; phylum Arthropoda; class Arachnida; order Ixodida; family Ixodidae; genus Ixodes; species Ixodes scapularis. Next base: position 123,404,018 of record NW_024609881.1, on the reverse strand, counting down.
GGTGTGTCTGCCTTTTTCGTTCCTCTGTGTGTGTGTGTCTTTAAAACGTTCAGCTGGCACTTTAACAATTCTCAATAAAGTTATTTCTCTCTCTCTACAGGGAGTGTGCAAGCGAGCCGGTGGATGTTTCTCATGTTGAAAATTACCCCAGACTAGAAGGGAAACTTGGTAGAAGAAAGAAAAAGGAACAATTCCGCGTCCTTTTTCTTCTACCAAGTTTTCCATCTTTCCCCACAGTCCCGGGTATTTTTCAACGTGATCGACCCGTAGTGAACTTTGTCAATTATTAAAACCTCAGGAACGACAAAAAATAGACGCGCTCAAGTTTTCTTGTTTCTGCTTTTCGGGTTTTCATAATGCATTTTTGTACGCGTGCCAAAGATGCGGACACGAATCTCGGAGGTCGTGTGCGTGTACGAGATTAAGAAGAAAAAATAGGAAAGGGTTTATCGAACGCGTTGGTCTCTAGGGTGCCAAGCGTCCTAATGCAACGCCAACACTGCGTCCGTCTCTCCAGGAGCCCCGAGTCGTGTCCAGACAGACTTGCTGCTGACCGTAATCGCCGATACTAAACTAGCAAATTCAGCCGATTTCCTTTTTACAGCTATTCGCAACCTTCAGCGATGGTGCTATACACCGCGATGCGAGAATCGCGATCCCTAGCAACTGGATGATCGGCTTCCGATCGAAGCTGCTTGCTTACCCATCCTTGACGTTCAAGTATCAGGTACGGCTCTAATATCGCTCGCATTGCACACAATTAAAATTACGCGTCGCAGACCCAACCTCGTCCTGCGGTTCTACGACGATCATCCAGATGACAGCCATTTTGACGTGAAAGTTGCAAATAGCATAAAGCCTCAGATCGTACTGCCGATAAATCACACAAATGACACGGTGTTCGCTGACACAATGACAAAATTATCTGCGGAAATGCTAGAAGCATGTTCGAAGAACGTTTGCTTCGTCCATGCTTCGAGTACGTCCGCAGAAAATACGATGAGCATCATACGAGGACGAAACACGCTGTCTTTCAGTGCTGCAGCGTGAGCGGGGCTTGAGTGATTAGGAGTCGCCATTGTTTCATGGACGGCCTGCTAACCGCGCTCCTTCATCGAGCAGACGACCAGAATCACGTGGCACCGGGGCACGGTGCACCCAGAGCCTTTGGGTGCACCAGGGCCGGCTTGATAGAAACAGAAGACTGCTCGAAAGAAAGCACTGCCATGAGCGGCGTAGCACGTGAAGAGGAGTTTCCAGAGCTCGCGCTCCCCGGGCAGGCTCTTTCACACAGTCTCAGCCGAGACTCCCTGTTTATAGCAAGCCGGCCCCGGAGGACGGCGGAGCGTCCCTGGACGAGCGAACCGACCTTTGGCGTCCTCGGTGTCGGCGTGTGCTGCCGCCACGCACGTCTTGGATCCCATGTTGGCTCCCAGCTAGGACGGGTGCGTCCGGACGACTTGATGCGTCCCGGCACCGATGTGTCAGAGAGCGGCCATAGCCAGAGGGAGGACGTGGCCGCCGGTGCGCTTGCCGGTGGTTGCCGCCAAATCACGCTCGCTGGGACTCGCACGCCAACCGCGACCGCCTGGCACTAGTCGGGCCCTTCCGACCGTTGTCCCTTCGCGACTATTGTCCCGAGGCTGCCGATAGGGCCCGTCCGACTGATACGCTGCCCGTCGATAAGCGCGGAATCGAGACAAAGAATGTCTCATCCGCGCTAATCGCGGTCTCGAGAATCCTTGCCGTGGTTTGTTTTTGAGGCTTCCATACCAACAGACATTACGTCACCTGTTGCCTTCTACTACGACGTTTGTATCAGATTCGATCCCAGTGCCCCCACACTCGTCCAGTGGGTTATTAAGGCGGTAGACTTATATGTCTCACTGTTCAGTCGACCGAGTCCAAACACGTCGTCGACACGAAAGGTACCAAAACGTTTACGTGACCCCTCAATGGATGACTAAACGAATTAAGATGATGACAGCATTGAGAACGATGACTCGGCAGATTGAGAACGATGACTCAGCACATTAGGAGGGATGACTCAGCATATTAAGAGGGATGACTCAGCGAGCGAATCGTGTCTGTCTTCAATGCATCGGCACTTGGGCTTTCGGCTTCAAGTCGTCTGAGGGATAACATTAGAGACCCTGTGAATTTTGCCTCAATGTACTGCACCTTTTTTTTTTTTTTTACAAGCATATGCTGCCGAATTTTCGAACACGACGCGTTCGCAAGGCCTCTCCGACTTATTTGATCGCGGGGTATCTTCGTGGCATTTCCAGTAACATATCTTCGGGATGAGTGTTGTATTGTAAGCATATACTTCGTTTCAGCTTCGGCCCCAGCGCGGCCGATGTTATGAGCCGAAGGGCCAATCAAACAGCACAAAAAGCGCAGCGTCATGGCGTGTTCTCTGCGCTTGATAAGACTATAACCGGCGGAGGAGCACGCACAGAGAGACGGTGAATACCGGCTTGTCCTAACAACTGCAGAGAGCACGCCATGACGCTGTGCCTCTTTCGCTATTTGGTTGGCTCTTCGGCTCATAACATCGGCCGCGCTTGGACCAAAGCTGAAACGAAGTATAGTCACAGTGCGTGACCGAACATCTTTGTTCTATCCCCTTCTTTGCCTCCTCTTCTTCCCACTCGTAGCACCTCCAGTCTTCGCTTATTCTTTCACAGCCAGCATGCCCCCCAAGGTAAAAGGTTAGAGTAACGATCGGGTGGTCGCTTATTCCTTTTGGGTCAATACCGTACGAATGTTTCTGCTTTAGGTGTTTTCTGTCTTCTGTTAGAAAAGTTGCAGGTCTTAGGAAAGTTGCGCTTTCTCGACCCTTACTGCAGGAGTAAACGGTGAACTGCCCTTTGTTGCGTGTCCTGGCAGTCGAGCGCGCCTGAACTTCAGATTCTCGGCCACTAGCGTTGGTCGGCGTAGCTTTTCAAGTTGTTCTTGTACTTCTCCACGCTGCCACAAAGGTCATTAATCGCGCCCCTGTACACCGTTCACCCTTGGGCTGATACCAGAAGCTCCGCCTTCAGCTCGAGCCCGCTGGCTTCCGCGGTGCTTTAGTTGCGCGTGCCTGTGCGTTCACACTTCTCTTAGCAAGGGCAGGAAGCTCGGGCTGAAGGCAGAGCTTCTAGTCGGTCTGTCTGTGAGTAGGTTTCTGAGATCGCATAAATATGGCTATAACTCACTCGGCGGGCACTAAGCATCCTAGAAATCCACAAACCATGACGATGCGCGGCCGGTTTTTCTATTAAAAAAAAGCAGTCAAAGATCGGACAAACCGAGGTCACCTCCGGTGATAAGAGGAGCATCGTTGCGGCAGTCAGGACGAAACGTGACAAATGAAAACGCGACATTTTGTTGAGATTGCAAGCAAACGCTGTTATCGCAAACTGTGTATGCTTTTGTAGATGATCAAAGCAAGTAAGAGTTGCCGGAAAATGTTATTTTTGCAGAGAAGGAACACAATACTGCGATAATCTTCTAAAAGAACAACGCACTATGTTTTGTTTGTCTGTCTTTCGCGGGTCGTTAGCTGTCGAGCGCGCGCTCGCTGGGTTGAATCGTAGTCCGCGCTGTATGGACAACGAACCGCGTGCGTTCCAGATATCACTCCGCGGTTCCACCGGTGGGAGGCACGAGGATCCTTTGCTGATTATTGACTGACAGTGGTCCTGGTTTCGAAACATGCTCCTCCCATCGCCGGAGATGGCCTCGTTGTGTTGTGATTTTTCATTGTTTCCTTTTCTTTAACAGGAAAATCGGCCGCGTATCGTCATGATTTAGGGATTTCTAAGGTGTTTAGAGGGAACAGTGCGAGTTATTGCCATATTAGGCTATTTCGGATGCCTCCTCAGGGCTTCCTAAGGGTGAGCAGAGTAAAGCATCTTCTGAAATGTCTGGATGCGGGAGCCCCACAATGTCAAGTCTCGCAAGCATCAGTCGTCCACGTAGTAACACTGATGGTGACAGACTTGTAGCTGCTTGTTGTGTACAACGATAAACTCTCAAGAAGTCTACCAGATCAATCTGGATGTCGCCTTTTTCCAACAAGATGCTATGAGAATAGTCTTTGAGCACCCTGCTGAAGCGTTCAACCTGTCTGTTTGCTTGTGAGTAGTAAATCGAGCACATCGAGTATATAATACCTCTGTCTTGTAGAAAGTTCTCAAACTGCAGGACATGAACTTTGAACGGCGGTCAGACACTAATACTCTGGGTAACTAAAACCTGGTTCGTGTTTGAGGTGAACCACTGAGTCGTCATCATCCAAACCGTGCAAACCCCTCCGAGGACCGTATAATTTAAACAAACGCTGAGGCAGAAGACAACAAACGAAGAAGAGGAAGCCAGCTGGGCTTAAGATGTTTCTTTCCATCATCCGAGAGCCAGCCGGACCAGCGGCACACAGCATGTCCTCGATCGACAGGGTGCTCGGTCAGCTCGGTTACAAGCTCGATTTTAGGCCCGCTTTCGCGGAGACCGCCGCCCGGCCAACACCGGCGCCGAACCCTGGAGCTCGACCACGAGGGTGCTGGACTTCCTGCGTCGCCGGGAATTCGGCCGGCTCGTCTGCGAGCTGTTCACGCAGGGAGCCCTGGCCTGGCGCTCGAGACATGCCTGCTAGACGTCAGCGGGCCATGGCGGCCCCGCGGAGACCACTGTCGCGAAGACCGCTGCTAGGCCTAACGCTCTTCACCATCCCATCATCATCATCACCCCAAACATCGTCATCATCATCATCATCGGACGCCAGGCTGGGCAGGCAAGCCCTCGTGGTATGGGTGCACTGCCTTTTTGCGATCCTGTGTGCCTGGGTCGACCGTCCCAGAATACGAAGTATTATTATTATTATTATTATTATTATTATTATTATTATTATTATTATTGTTGACGCTGCGACACGAATTCATGCAGATCACCTCACAATAAAAAAACACTATTTCGATAGAAGGTGATAGCCGACACCGTACAGACGACGACTATGTAGTGGCATAAAGTAAGTACAAAGCCTTCGATCGAAACAGATAGGCTCACGAAGTGTCGACGACACGATTGTTGTTGCTCCATTCCTTCGATGCGATCAAAATGGTCTTTCTTCCCTACTTTCCATCAATACACATGCGTGTGTGACCGCGTGCTAACATTTTTCGAACACATTGGCACACGCAAAACGAGAAAAGCTCTTCACCACAAAAAGGGTTCGGTAAACTAGGCTTGCACCCGATACTACAGGATGGCGGTTCTGTTTTGGTACAACGCTATTTCGAATCCAGGAGTGTCGAGTGTTTTTATTTATTTATTTGTATACCTCAAAGCGCCCTTTCGGGCATTGTATGAGGGGGGAATACACGTTTTTTTATCAAAAATACTGAAACAATAAATTTCGTACATATTTGCTTAAACTTGCTTATTAATTTGCTTATTTGCTTAATAACAATGCAAATATACCCACTAAAAAAAGTACACTCGTACACAAACAAAAGTAATGCGATATACACACTGAAAAGAAGTACACTGGTTCACAAACAAGAAGCATCGCGCCAACCAGGCCGCACGAAAAGAAATTAAACTATCTTCGCACATTCAAAAAACAAAAAGGACACCATCCTATGCACTTACTCCTGGGAAAAGTGAAACAAACGTTCACATGCAGATTGGAATTCATTTTTATCCGTTATATCTACCACGTGGTGGGGCAATGAGTTCCATTCTGTAATGGCAAGCTGTAATGGCGAGTTGCGAAAGTGGTTAGTGTGACAATTCGAGAAGCGAATTTTGTGAGATGGTCATGTATGGGAAAAATGCGATGAGGGGAGGCAAAAAGCGTTCCTTAAGGTTCACATCAAAGTAATAAATATTGTGGATGAACGCCAGACGGGAGACTTTGTGCCTGGCGACTAATAAGGGTAAATTATCCCTTTGTTTCAGCGCCGAAACGCTCGGGTAAGGTGAACAGTCACTATATATGAAACGCGCGGCTTTGTTTTGAATTCTTTCTATTTGGGCAGTCAGGTAATCCTGGTGGGGAGGCCATTAGATTCTGGCATATTCAAGCTGAGATCTGACAAAGGACTTAAAAGCTAGCAAACGAGTTTCAGGGGAAGCTAAATACAACGTCCGTTTGACGAATCCCCAAGGAATGACTTCCTTTCCCAACTACGTAGTTAATATGATCGTGCCAACTAAGCTATCGAAAATAAAAACAACATTGCACGCACGCGCAGTACGCATTTTAGAAAAAAAAAGGCAGATTCAAGTGAGCTAGGCGGAAACGTGAGGTAATATACAGGCCCGTGAAGGGCATTATGTAGGGGGGGAAATGTACATAAACAATTTAATTCAATTCAATTTTATTTACAATTATTTTTACAATGGTAATTGAAGGCTGAGGAAAAATCTACATGTGCAGCTTGACGGGTTCCCAGCATAAAAGAAGTTTCCGCAGCAGCGGCCGTGCGAGTACACACAAATTATACATACTATACATACTGAGAAAAAAAAAGTTAAACAATATTCAGTAAGGTACGTTGTTGGGCTAGTTGGTTCATCTTAGTAAAACATATAAAATAGCGCAACAGAAACAAGGACAAGAAGTAAACAGGACAGGCGCTAAATATGTTTTAATATGTTTAAATAATATGTTTTATTAAAGAATAGGACGAAGAAGACTGGTTCGAATCGTTTCCTGGCATTCCTGCGGCCTTGTCCTAATTGTACTGGAATGTAATTGGTTTCATCTCTTCTCTTCTTTGATTTCACCAGCGGTTTGAGAGCTCTACTCGCATCCGTGAGCAACTTTTTGCTCAATTTCGAGCCCTTTTTCACCTTTTATGAGTCTTTCGTTGAACCCTCCGCGCTAAGCCTACTGGCCCAGCGCGGCAAGGAATAGGGCACGGTGACGGTTGCGCCGCCGGCCCATCGGACCCACGACGCAGTTTTAACTCCCGGACATGACGACGCCTCTGGTTGCGCCACCGCGGCTGCAGTTGCTGCAGGCTACTCAGGATCATGCCGCTGTCACTTCGTACGAAACCTCTCCCCCTCCCTCGCAAGAGATGGACGAGGACGCGGAGGACTTCGGCCCGTCCAATAATGCAAAGCGTTTTCGTTCGTCCGACGATAGTCCTAAAGACGCAGACACGAGTCTCCAGGCTTCATGGGCTTCGCGAGAGCCGGACGCCACTGACTTGGAGGGACTTTGGGAAAAGGCTACAACGAGAACCCAGCGCCGAGCGCAACTCAAGGCATCGGGCCAACCCCTACCCACCACAAGCCGCTAGGAACGTGTAACTCTCGGCACCCATGTAATCAAGATACAGCCCACAGAAAGATGCGACGTATTGGGCTTAGACCCAGAAGAGCTGAAGACCGTTATCAGCTCCTTCGCCGGTGACCCCAAGTTGCTCAAACATCAGATACTGAGGGTGAGCAAACTCTCTAATACCATCGTCGTTACTACGTGCGACTCCACGCAGGCCACGCATCTCCTCCGTATGGGTGTGTTACCTTTGCGATCGAGACCACCACTCCCGGTGCGTACGCACCAAGTTCCCACGGACGGTATCTCCCGGGGAGTAATCCATGGCTGCAAACCCAACGAACCCACGGCTAAGCTTCTGGAGGCGCTGTACGCCGACGGAGTGGATGTCCTGACGGCCCGGTCTATGGGCTCCAAAGGTACAGTCCTCATCCACTTTGCATCTCCGCATCCGCCACGCGAAGTTATGTATTGGAGCTTCCCGAGAAGGGTGGAATGCTACGAACAGCGATCGCTCGTGTGCCCGCGCTGTCACCGCCCGGGACATAAAGCCACCAGCTGCCCGATTAACCAGCCGGTCTGCAGCAACTGCGGAAAACAACACGAGCAACCCCCGGAAGCCTGCCCGAATGGCGAGGCCAAGTACTGCGGTCATTGTAAACAGGATGGACACGTGGCTACTGATCCCTCTTGTCCCGCTCGAGCTCAATTCGCTCAGCGCGCGAAACAAAGGGAAGGAGCCAAACAAGAAAGACTGGCACGGAGCCGCTCGCGCAAGCGCAGGCAGCGATCCAAGCAACCCTCTGGCACCACTAACTCACGTCCCGGTTCCAAGAGTACTACCTCCCAGCTGCGCGGGTCGAGCAAGGTTCAGATCCAGGATCCGCTCCACTCCTACGCCGATATAACTGCGAGAGGTCTCAAGGGCGGTCGCAGCCCAAATGCACGCCAGATGCTTGAGACACTCCAGGTCGAGCAAGACCGCGATCAAGCCGATTTCGATAGCACAATGAAACATCTGGAACAACAACTGAAAGAAATTCAGCGTACAATGGAACAAGTCAAGTGCAAACACAATCAACGGCAGAAATCACGAGCAGATCGGCTCCGGGCGCTGCACTTTGAAGTTGAGGAAGAAGAGAGATTGGAAACCGAGCTCCTTGAGAAAAGCAAGCGACGCCAGTCCCTTTCACCTGGGCGGTGTCGCACACCATCTGGAAATACTTCATCCACACGACAGCAGGCAAGAAAGCAATCCCACGTACCTGCACCCCAGCACCAGGCAGCAAGCCAGAACTCTAACGAGCCGCCGGTATGGATACAACAACTCATACAGCAGCAACAGCAGCAAGCAGAGCAGATGAAACAAATACAGCAGATGCAGCAGCAAATACAAATGCAACAACAACAACAAACGCAGCAGTTCCTCCAACAGGTGACTCAAATGGTCGCACAACAGGTCGCTCAGATGTTCTCCCCCATACTTAGCCAACATGGACCCAGCCTGCACCAGCCGAAACCAACCTCCACTGAACAGCAGCTCGGCGCACCCACCGCCTGAGCGTCCTCCCGACCTCCTGCAGTGGAACTGCCGCTCGCTACGTCAGAGCGCTGCCGAGCTTGTCGAGCTCTTCCGCTTAACCGGAAGGCCGGCGGCGCTTCTGCTGCAGGAGACACGGGGGATGAGTCCGGGCATCTCGGGCTTCAACGGATACTTCCAACCAACGATTGAACACGGACTAAGAGGCGGATCAAGTGACACATCTCAGACCATTGAAGCACAAGCTTCAATGAGCTTGTGCTTCAATGTTTGTGCGCAAGGGCCTCCCACAGGCACAAATAGATACGACGGCCTACTGCAACCCGTTCCAGGAGGTGGTGGCGGTTCGCTGCACGCTTGGACGTCACCGGGTCATCCTAACCTCCTGCTACGCGAGACCTGAGTCAAGCTGTTCCAGGCGCGGCCACGCTGGACAAGCCGGCTTCCAATGGCTGATGGACCTCCGGCAGCGCTACCCCCGTGACCGCCTGCTCGTGGCGGGCGATTTTAACGCGCACCACCCGGACTGGGGGTACTCGATTGCTAACGCCAGGGGCGCGCGGCTAAAGGAGGCAGCGGAGTTGGCGCACCTCACTCTGGCCAACGACCTCGACTACCCAACGCGCCACGGACTGCACGAGGGACAGCGAGACACCACCCCGGACCTGACCTGGGCAGACTCCCGACTGGTGACCGACTGGCGGTGCGGACCGGACCCTATGGGGTCCGACCACTATCCCATCTGGCTTGAGCTCTCAACCGGCGGCAAAGCAGGGCGCAGACGTTTAACTCAGGCTATCGACTGGGACGCCTTCCGAAAGGCGGTGGCCACGTGCGAAGACGCGGTTCCCGTAACCGCAAAATTACTGAGGGCAGCGCAAGCGGCCACGCGAAACCTGGAGGTGGAAGACCAAGACCCGGTTCCCGACAAACATCTAATCAACCTGTGGGAAGCACGCAAGCGGCTCCACAAGATATATCTTAACAACGGCAAACGATTCAAGGACCTAGTGCGTTTGCGCAACAAGATGGCACAGGCACGTAGATATGCCAAACGCCTGGCTCGCTCGAGGTGGCTTGACCACTGCGCGACGTTTGACGAACGAACTGGCACCCGCAAGCTATGGCGCGCCCACAGAGCCTTGACCGGCAAGACCAAGGCGCCCAACACTGCTCGCAACATCCAGCTAGCCACCGACCAAACTCCGGAGCAGTTTGAGGAAGCGGCCGCCAAGGCCTTTTTCCCACAACTTGCTAACGATCCGGACCTGTGCCTGTACGAACTGCAACCGCCGAGCGACACAGAACAAGACGCCCCGTTCACGATTCAAGAATTGACACTGGCCTTGGACTCTGTCAACGTGCGCAGCGCCCCTGGCCTTGGACTCTGTCAACGTGCGCAGCGCCCCTGGCAAGGATGGAATCACGTGGCGCATGCTGCGCAACCTGGACGAGCCGGAGAAACGAAAGCTCCTGAAAGAACTTAACGACGTCTGGGCGTCAGGAGTACTACCGGCCGACTGGAAACATTCAGTGGTGTACCCTATTCCGAAACCAGGAAAGAGTCCGGATCAAATACAGAACCTCCGACCAATCTCACTTACGTCTACGCTATGCAAGCTACTCGAACGGATGATCCTTACGCGACTCACTTATGTCTTGGAAGAAGCCAGGGACGACCCTTACTACGACACTGCGCAGACCGGTTTTCGCCCCGGACTGTGCACCCACGACAGCCTACACCTCCTTCGAAACTTTGTGGGTAAGAGGCGCCGAGGAACCAACAAGGTACCCGGACTCCTGGTGGCAGTGGATCTCCGGAAAGCTTTTGACACCGTCGAGCATTCGGCAGTGATCGAGGAACTCGAAGAGAGTGGCGCAGGCACCCGCATAATCAATTTCGTGAAAAGCTTCCTCAAGAATCGTACCTTTGAGATCAGCTCGGGCGCCCAGCAACCCCGCATGTTCCAGAATTTCCGTGGAGTACCTCAAGGAGCCATCCTTTCGCCGACCCTTTTCAACTTGGTCATGAGAAAAATAGCAAGAGTGTTGCGCGCCATCCCACACCTTCAGCACACAACTTATGCGGACGACATCACCCTTTGGGTGGACCCCCGAAACACAAAGCTCGACACTAAAGAAACGGTCGAAACCATGCAGACGGCCCTAGATGCCATTGACCAGTGCCTGCAAACTACGGGCATGCAACCTTCCCCAGAGAAGACAGCCTTCCTCATCGTCGGCGGTCTTGAGCACAACAGAGCTCAAATACACCTGACCCTGGCCGGCCAGTCCATTCAGCGCTCCCCCGAACGCTGGATTCGCATATTGGGAGTCCCACTGCACGAACAAGGAGGAGCGCAAGAGTGGATCAAGCAACTCAAACCCAAGTGGCGACAACAGCTCCAACTCATTAAGAGAATGGGCAACCGCCTCGGTGGCGCGGGCACGAGCACCATCCGCTTGCTCACTCAAGCAGTCCTGACCTCAAAAGCCTGCTATGGAGCCGCATGTTTCGTCCTGACCAAGGCGCAGCTCAAACAGCTGGAAATATTGCATCGTGAATGCCTGCGTGCAATCACCGGTCTCCCAAGACACACTAAGACGGAAGAGCTGTATCGGTACTCGAATCTTCCGACTCTACAAGCCATCATTGAGACCCGCGTTGCCGGCCATCAGCGGCGCCGGACATCGACTAGAGCCGGTCAACGTCTTCTGGATTTACAGGGTTGGCGGCCTCCCGTAGGAGAGGCCCCGCCTCCGAAGAGCATGCCACCATGGGAGGACATTATGGTCAGAAACCCCAAGCCGCTCATTCGCAAACAACACCGCGAAGAACATTCAGAAGAAAGAGCTGCACTTGCTGCGCGGGCAGACCTCGTGGAGCACGCGGTCTTCACAGACGCCGCATGGTGCCAAGAGACGAAGCGGGCCACACTCGCCTACGCTACTGGCCAGGACCGATATGCTCAGACACTTCAATACGACAGCGAACCTAGCACGAGCCGCCTCGAACTGGATGCAATACACCTGGCACTATCTCGAATAAGAGAGACATTCGACCCAGTGGACGTACCCACCCGTGTAACCATCTTCACGGATTGTAGGGAAGCCCTTGCCCGTCTGGGGAAAACTCCTCGCGAAGGGACGCTCTGCCAGCGAATCAAGAGTCTGTGCTCGTATTTGAAAAACACCAAAGGTATTGAGGTGAGAGTGGACTGGGTCCCGGGACACGCGGGCGGCATCGGTAACGAGGCCGCACACGCGTGGGCGAGCGAGCAAAGGGAAGACCGCTCCAACCCAGGGATCTTCGTCCCCTTCGCGCTGCCGGACCCAGACCCCATAGAGAAGAAATCTGCGGCCCGACAAGAGGATCAGCGTCGGCTGCGAGATCAAACACCCTACAACCCGGCACCGCTACCCAAGGGTTTACCCAGAGGGGCACAAGTGTTAATTCACAAGGCCCGCACCGGAGCTGCGCTCACCGAAGACATACTCGCTCGGTGGCGTAGCTACAAACCACGGAGGGGCCGCCCACCCGACCAAGTGCCACCGGAAGGGTCCGAGCCCGCTGCACTTGTCGTCTGCACTACATGCACCGCCGGCGTGAGCCCGACGATCCGACACTTACTCTGGGATTGTGCCGGCTTGCGAGACAAAAGAGCCGAACACCTGGGGCCTCACATCGACACTTTAGAGGCTTGGATCACACCGGTTAACGAGGCACGGGCCAGGGAGACGCTGATCTCCCTATGGGAGTTCGCGCGCTCGACAGGAGTGCACCGCCGAATGTAAAGTTTTCCTACCTATGTTCCCCTTCCCCCAATGAGGCCATGGCGCCACCCTTTTTGAAAATAAAGTTAATCATCATCATCATTAAAGAATATTATTTTATGAAGACAACAGTAATATACAAAACCAAAAAACAAACAAAACAGGAAATACTATACAAATGGAACTATAGTATAACTATATCACTCGTTACACAAAAAATAAGACCGGAATTCTTTGGGTAAAAGAGTTGATATCGCCGCGCACGCAGTTGGCCAAGTAGGCAGCGGGGCCATGGACTGATGGTTATCGAGCTTGCCTCCCACGCGAAGAGCCAGGGTTCGATTCCTGGGAATTACTCGTTTTTTATTTATTCTTTACGATGAATTCGAGGACATTGTTGCTTATTCTAGATCCGAATGTTCTACACGTCGAACCTTCTACGCCGATTATTCCAGAAGCCCTGTTGTTATCTTCTGTTTCCTTTCTATTTTTGTTTTGGGCACAAGTTCGCCCCATTAAACGTTCAGTTTACTCAGTTATTCATAGCCTCATCACTTGTCATTCGTGACAATATATCTAATGTGGCTTAAGGTTAAGCTATGTAGTAACTTCGAGAGGGTTATTTTGATTCTCTGAAGACCATAATGGGAGGGGGAGTTTTCAGTGAACTTGCATGGGTTCAAAACAGTGGTGTACCAACTTGTTTTTGAGTGGCAAAGGGCAAACCAGTTTTTGAGTGGCAAAGGGGCAGACTTAAAAGAGTTACCGAGACAAGCAGAAACGTAGGAGGGTGGCACGAGTAAAGATGAACGTAGTGTTGGAGGATAGTACATTTCATGAAAGAGACAGAATTTAGCCACTCTAGGCCGAAACTGTAAAGGTTCAAGATCCGCACAAAGATTTAAGTTAGTGACACTCGAGTTACGTGAATAATTAAAAAAAAAAAAAAATAAAACGCACGGAACGGTTTTGAAATGCTTCCAGGGACTCTGTTAAGTAACATAGGTTGGGGTCTCAAATACTAGGAGCATATCCCAAGATAGGACGGATATTGACACGTACGCTATATGTTTTAGAGAAGAGGGCGTTACTAAGATTGCGTTTGAATTAAGCGAAGCTGCGATTCGCTTTAGAAAGGGCATAGTTAACGTGAACATTTCATGAAAGATCAGATGTGATGTGGCTCGTAATACCATGAACCATGTGGAATACCACGATTGTATTGTTAGCAAGTCAGTCTGCAAAGAATAAATTATGTCGCATACGCGACGGCAGATGACGCAGTCCTCTGCAAAGAGCCGTACGTTAGTGACGTCATTAACGTATATAAAAATAGTAGAGGACCCAAAACACTACCCTGTGACATCCCAGAAGTGACACTAGAAACATTAGATACAGAGTTCTTGGCAGTAGTATATTGGGACCTATCTGTTATTAAATTGGTTATCCATGCTAGAATATTAGGATCAATGCTGAGTGCAGAAAGCTTAAGGGGTAGGCGTTGATGAGGTTCACGATAAAATGCTTTTGAAAAGTCAAGAAAGATAGCGTCAGTATGATAGGCTCTATCAAAGTTGGAGTGAATGTCAAAAGCAAAGCCAGCTAATTGCGTTTCGCTGAATAATTCCTTTCGAAAACCATATTGAAGAATAAAAAAAAAAAAATTGTACTTAGAGAATTTTGTTTGACGGGAATATGTTGTATGTTCCAGTGCATTTCCACTTCAGATCGTACAATCACTGTCCGAGTCATATTTTTGATATTTCCGTAATAAATATATGCGAAAGCCAAATTCCTGGGAGGAACATTCAGCTATATGTGAACTCCGTAGCGAAAATTTTCTCAGATATATAAAATTGAGAAACTCCAGGCGTGGGCATTGCCGAGATTTCACTATGGTAATTTACACAGCCGCCGATGTCACACCCAAAAAAGAACATACTTAATTTTTTTTAAATTTATTTTATACACAATCCACAACATGCACACCAAATATTGAAAAAAAATTACAATTACATATTTCTATGAAAATCACATTACGAAGCGTATAAAAAGCAAGTTCTAGAGACACTTTCACAGATTATTTACCAACAAACAACCTTATGCAAAACGCCGTAAAATATATAAAAATATTCCTCTTAAAAATAAGCTTACGAATGTATAATAAATATCCGCTTAGGCTTTATTGCAGTTTTGAAATTGATTCAGAAATTTCAGTCATGTATCTAAAAATAGCAAAATTGGACGTCAATATTTAAAAAAAGCTCTATTTTTTATTTCCTTTAAGCTCTGCTTAACTCTTTGCGGTAACTTATATATATAATATATATATAATAATAGCTTTATTTCCATTACAGGTAATGGCGGAGCCGAGAAAAAAAGCCGCACTAGGCGGCTTGACGAGCTCTCGGCCCCAGTACATTCTGCAGCAGCAGTGGAAACTTTAGTTTATACAAAAGATAATAACAAAACAAGAAAAAAAACGCACACTTTTTAGGGTTTGACAATAAAGCGTGATAATATCTACGTTGATAAATTAAGCAAAGTGATACGTAGCCCTTTCAGAGGTGTTTCATGCAGGCAAACATCACATGAATGCAAAAAGTTGAGAAGCCTTGGGATACGGTAGGCCAACATTTCCATCCCGGAATTCAATCGGCAAGTAGGTACTTGCCAAGGATCAGAGTTTCGAAGCGTATATGGTGCTACATGTTGCTGCAAACAAGATAGATCAATCAAGAATGAAGTATTATTTTGTGCTTCTGCCTTAAGCCTTAAGGAAAGTCTATAATTGTAAAGCTCATGAACACTAAGTACATTATATCTTTTAAACAAGCTTTCTGTGTGTGATAAATAACTTGTATTTGCAATAATCCGTAGCATTCTTTTTTGAAATAAGTATATTTTTTCTAGGTTCGTTGCCGTAGTTGTACCCCAGACCAAAGAGCAGTAATTTAGGTATGAATAAAACAGTGATTTATATAACAACATTTTGACAGATGGTGGAAATGTATATCGATGGCGGCAAACTAATCCAATAGTTTTTGACAATTTCCTACATAAATCCTGAATATGTAAGTCCCATGACATATTCTGAGAGAAAACAACTCCCAACGTTTTAAAATTGTCGACCAATTCGATTTCGGTAGAGTCAAGAATAATTGGCTCTATAGATTCGAGAACTTTATTCTTAGGACGGAACATAACAGCCTTTGTTTTATTTATGTTTATTTTCAAAGCGTTCTTATTAGTCCATAGAAACATTTCCCCCAGTACTGAGTTTATTTTATGTACAAGCTCATCTGCATCCTTAGCCTTGTAAAGTAATGTCGTGTCGTCTGCGTACATTACAAATTTTATTGATGGGTCAATATTTAGGATGTCGTTTACATACACATTAAAAAGAAAAGGACCTAATATACTTCCTTGTGGTACTCCAACAACTATCGGTTTTATTACAGAAGAAAAGTTATTGTAGCACACATATTGCTTTCGGCTTTCTAGGTAAGACTGGAGCAGAAGTAAAGCCTGACCCCTGACACCATAAGATTCGAGTTTTAGTAACAGCAATTTATGATTCAAATAATCGAATGCTTTCGTGAAATCAACATAAACCGCAAGCACTAGTTTTCGATCCTCAAGACTTCTTAAAATAAATTCTTTTTCTTCAAGGAGGGCTAGTTCAGTTGAACGATGTTTACGAAACCCGAACTGCGATTTGGTAATTAAGCTGTGCTTATCAAAAAAATTTACCAGACGTGCATAAATAACTTTTTCAAGTCCTTTCGAGAAAACAGGGAGAATCGACACTGGCCTATTATTGTTAATATCGTTCTTATCACCTTTCTTGTGCAGTACACATACTTTAGCAATCTGCATACGTTTGGGAAAAACGCCAGCCGATATGCACAAGTTAAATATATGCGTTAAGTATCGTGCCACTAAAGGTACAACATATTTCACAGGTTTGATCTGGATATCATCTATGTCTCTGCTTTTCGTATTTTTTAGGTTTATAAACACATTTGATACCTCGAACTCGGTGACAGGATCCAAGAAGATTGAATTCATGTTCCTATTTTTAATATATTTGCAGGCGTCTGAATCATGTGTCAAAGTAGCCAGGTTAACAAAGTGATCATTAAATGCATTAGCCAGATCAGTACCCTTGAGTCCTTTGCCATTTACGCGTAGGGTTTCAACGTAGTCATGCGCCCTATTGTCTTGTAGGACTGAATTAACCTTTTTCCAAATTTCGTCCACACGCCCATTGGGTGACTTAAAACTATTGTAGTAATAACGGGTCCTGGCATTTCGAAGCTCCTTTGTCAGCTGGTTCCGATAAAATTTGAATTTCTTAAGGTCGTCTGGATTTTTCGATCTGTTAAATTTCTGAAAGAGGCGATCTTTTATATTGATTTTAGCTAGATGATCTTGGGTAATCCAAGGCTTTCGAATTTTACCTGATTTTTTAATTTTCTTATAAGGAAAGTTTTTTGCATAAAGAATTTTGAACTGGTCCAGAAATACATTGTAAGCTACATCGGGATCTGTTGCGTTAAGAACGTCATTCCAGTTTTCATTTGCAATATCATTACAAAACCTTTCAAGATTATCAGGTGTAATAACTTGAAAATATATAGGTGAGTGCACACTATTTTTGAGACAACGTGCATCTTTTATGCATAGGAATATTGGGAGATGGTCGCTAATATGAGACATAAAAATCCCTCCTTTTAGGCGGGTAACCTCAGCGTTTGTTATAAAAAGGTCGATACAGGTCTCCGACTGCTGTGTAATCCTTGTTGGCTTCGTGATTACGTTGACACATCCATATGTTGTAAGCAACATTTCTAACTCAATACTAGGCATAGCACACAGCAGCATATTGATATTAAAGTCCCCGCCAATTATCACGTTCAGGTTGTTGTCACCAGACTTGTACGTAATCCGTTACAAGTAACGAAATTACTTGTAATCCCTTACATTTATCAGTAATTTAGTAACGGAATAATTACATATTTTCTAGAGTAATTTTAAAGTAAATCCCTTACATTTTTTACGTAACGGATTCCTTGTAATCCGTTACATTTTTTTTTGTCAGAACCAACCAACCCCCCCCCCCCCCCCCCCCCCCCCCCCGCGTCCCTTCTAAATAAAGTTTTTTTTTTTTTTTTTTCTTCCGTTTCGGTAAAGTTGGGCGCTGTGACACTCACGCGAAGTGACCAGCGCAAAGGGAGGCTTGGCGCTCTTCAGTTTCGCAAAGCCTTTTTTTTTTCCTTTTTTTTTTGCAACACCAAGCCCGTGAATCTATTTATTTATTTGTTTAGGCCCTAACAACAATGTTAAAAAATCCAAATGAACATTTCTACAAAAAAAAAAAAAAGGGGGGGGGGGGGCAAGTTATTTCCGCTTTTTTTAGTCCTTTTTTTTTTTTGCGATTGAAGACGGGGAGAGGAGGACACCAAGTTATTGTGTGCCTCTTCGGGAAGCTCGAGGTGGTAAGTGCACTGAAAAGGATTAACAATGTCCTTCCCGGTTATAGTGACTACGACCGTTTTCATAATGTCACCACACGAGACAACGCTCCGTCTACCCTACCCTTTTTTGAGTCTGCTTTTTGCGAGCACTTAGAAAATGGTAATAGTCTTCGTTTCTTCTTCCGGTTTTGCCCCAGCAGAACGCATCTTATCTCAAGCAGATATTTTTACAAATAAAACATAATGGTGGCTGACGTAGACTTGATATTCTGGGCTTGAGGAGAGAGTGAAACTCATGATTGGGACCATAGAGCAGCTTACTTCTCTGCCCTTCGGTGCTCCTGACATCAGCGGACGTCTATCTGGAGAACACCGGAGTAAACTGCAGTCGGTTCGCGCACCCTGCATTTTTGAACTGCACCAAGAAAGGTGCACACGGCAAACGTGCGTATACATTTCCTTGCTTTAACCGACGTTCTAATTAATTGTTGTTATGAGTGTCCTTCTTTTTCTTCTATTACTTATATTTATATAATGGAAACTTTTTTTATTCACCAACGTCTCAAGTGGGGCTCGAACTGTTCAGAACCAAAGGAAGAAGAAGATCGAGCCAAACCTTATTTATTATTTAATTATCACCTTACTGTTACAAACTATGTTTTGCTATTGATGACTTCCACAGCTTCGCGATTTAAACAATGAAGAATTTTAGTAGCTCGGTCCGATGACTCCGATAACGATATCCGATACTTCGCCGCCGTCCTTGCGCATCCATCATATCGTTATCAGGTATCGTTATCGCGGGTATCGGAGGTATCGGAATATCTACTAAATCTCTCGAATATCAGGCAACGGCTGCAACGGCGAAGCTTTGTTCTATCTTCGAGGTAAATAGTACTTCCCTTGCTTCGCTGAAAAAGCTCAACGCAGAGCATAAAACATTCGTGAGGAACAATTTGGCACTCCCATCCAGTGCCTCAGCTCAAATGGTGTTCAGCGTAGCAGTCGACATATTGAGTAAGAGATAATGCAAAATGTCTGACGAGACATATAAGAGCCAGCTGTTGCTAAAACACTCAAGGTCATTAAATGGAACAGGTTGCAACAATAAGAACTTGAATAATTCCTCTTCCCTTTGTTTCTTACTTGAGGACAACAATGTTAAAAGTAACGCCACGAAAGTAACGGATTACTTTTTGGGGTAACGGTCACTTACTTTCATAGAAGGGTAATTGTAATTGTAATAAATTACAATTTAGCCTTGAGTAAATGTAAATGTAATTCCTTACTATTTTTTAGTAACGTGTACAAGTCTGGTTGTCACTAACGAATCCCAGAAGGCTCTCAAAAAATGCTAAAAAATTTGAAACGTTACCGTCAGGTGGACGATAGACGACAGAGATAAGCATATCGCCTGATATGAGTGATAACACCTCGTAATCATGGGTAATCATACAGAAATTTGGCAATAAATTATGTGACATGCTTTCATCTATCAATACTGAAACACCTCCGCCACGACTAAAGGTACGATTTAAACATAAGCATTTGTACGATGGCAAATGAAATGCATCCGCTTCGTCAGAATACCACGTTTCAGTTAACATGATCACATTAAATCGAACTGAAAACTGGCTAAAAAGACATTCAAGATCTGCCGCCTTATGCTTAGCTGACCGTACGTTCAAGTGAAATGCTTTGAATGATGAATCAAAACTACGACCAATATGTTGCACGATATCAACAGGAAGCAAGTATGAACACTCTGCCATAACTTTTTTTTTTTTTTTTTTATTAAACAAGAGTTGAAGGCGAGCAAGAATTTGATCAGGAAACTATCGCTTGCAGATCATCCTCGCACCTTATCACAAACGCTCGTTCACCACTTTGGCGACGAACGAAGATCTTTCCGTCCTTGTGCCAAACGTAAGTAAAATCTGCACTCTTTGCCCAATCTTTTGCCTTGGCCAGTAATTCTCTGTTTTGTTTGGTCATGTTCTCATTGATGTAAAGTTTGTTCCCGATGGTACGAAGTCTAGCCTTCCTGCTCAGCCACAGGTCTCTTGTCAGTTGAGATACGAACCTGACAATAATACCTGGTGTCCTGTCAGACTTTGATGGCAGTCGGTGAATTGCCGCTACGTCGGAAATATTCAGTGCAGAAACGTCTAGGCTGCGCGCTACTTCATTGACCTTGTTCAACAAGTCCTCACCGTCAGTCTTCGGAACACCATGGAATTCCAGATTCAGCCTGCGACTTCTCCATTCAAGCTCGTGAAGTTCAGTTTTCATTTTGCTAAGCTCGTCTTTTTTGTTAGCGTTTTCGATTTTTTCAACCCGCCTCTTTAAATCCTTTATATCTTGCTTCTGCTCAGTAATATGGCTCAGTATTTCATCATATTTGTCTGACATAACTTGCACTGACGCTTCAATGTTACCAACTGTTTCCTTTAGGGCTAACAGATTATCTAATTTTTCGTTCATGGCCGCTAACAAGACCCACATGTCACCATCTTGCCTCTGTTTACTTGTCGCGCCACCTTTTAGTTTAGCTGCTCGGCAAGTGGGACACTTCCATGCTTTACGGTATGCTTCTCCTTTCGTTTTTAGCGTTGTTTCGGAAATTCCCGCACAGTTTCCGATGTGGTACGGGTATTCACATTCACAGCACGAAATAGACTGCTCCCTATGGGGTATCTCCTCTTTACATTTTGAACACAATGCTTCCGCCATATATACGAAACACTCGCCGACAAAGCAATAGAAACACCGCTGGCAACGTGAAAAAAAAAAAAAAAAAAAAGTAATACACTAATATGCCAACCAACCTGCAATGGCAGAGGAGCGGTTAGCCCGGTGTTCGTTGCTTGTTGCCGCTGCTGCCAGAAATGACGTGTTCGGCGCTCGGGCTGCCCTTTTATCGCCTAGACAAGGCACTGCACCCGGATGACGCTGGAGGTTGATTTGCGGGGGCGGGACTGTGCTCGTGGCCTCCAGCAGTGCAGACTGTGATGCAGATGGGCCAGCAGCCTGACTTGCGTCGCAGTTGGAACCGCAGCGTTGGGTACGTCGATGCTCACTGCAATGGCAGAGGAGCGGTTAGCCCGGTGTTCGTTGCTTGTTGCCGCTGCTGCCAGAAATGACGTGTTCGGCGCTCGGGCTGCCCTTTTATCGCCTAGACAAGGCACTGCACCCGGATGACGCTGGAGGTTGATTTGCGGGGGCGGGACTGTGCTCGTGGCCTCCAGCAGTGCAGACTGTGATGCAGATGGGCCAGCAGCCTGACTTGCGTCGCAGTTGGAACCGCAGCGTTGGGTACGTCGATGCTCACTGCAATGGCAGAGGAGCGGTTAGCCCGGTGTTCGTTGCTTGTTGCCGCTGCTGCCAGAAAACTTGACTTAACTTGTGATGGCAAAAGATTGAGTAGCATATGACCCTTAATTAAATAAAAAGCGACAACGTATCTTGACTCAAATTGAGCTAGCTTGTCTTCGTTTAGGGACTTTGCCGGACAATGTCGGCTCCAAAGAGGTATTCTCTAGAACCGACAAAGTGCGTACAGCGGTCCTGCTCTATTGCAGAGCGTAGAAAGTCATCACTTAAAACCACGGGTCTAAGAAAAAAAAAAAAAACAAAAAAAAAACGGACAACACAACACGAAATCTTAAGAACACTTCCATACCAAAACAAGAAAAGATCAAGAAAACAGAACATGACGTCTCGAAGATTTGATCAGACGTGGCTTGACAGGCTAAACCCCTACAACACTAGATACGCTTCCGACAGCGAGAAGCCGCTGCCAAGCATCAGCAAAGATAATTTCCGTCAAGACAACGAGATTCGACCAACTTCTTAATCTCTTAGATTGACTTTTCAAAAAGTCATACTGTCCGATCAAGCTTTCTTTTATCTTTCTGCTTCCTTGTGTTGCCTCCTAAAGCCCGCCCCTTTATTTCCCAAGGAGCTCCGGCGGACGCCACTGTTGCTGCCAGTAGCGAACAGTGTGGATGGAAGATTGCCTCGAAACTCAAGCGCGCACACAAAAGAGGTCAGTCGCTGCGCCAACAAAGCGAGGGATGTCTTCTTTGGCACGTTCTCTCCAAATGCTAATGTGAGAGTTTGTGAATGGCTGTCTCCAGGCTCCAAATGTTTGGTTAGCGTGGTGAAACCAAAACAGCAAGAAAACGTCTTTGTGGTTACCAACTTCTCTCTGTATTCCTTGTTCGTTACGTCACACGTCGAAACTTTGAAATGGTCGGCCGACGTCGTTTGTTTTCCACCTCCCAATGTTGAACACCAAGATAGCGACCCCCCAGATACTATACTTCCCTCTCTTTGTTTACGCGGTGGCTGACCTTCCTCGTGTGCGCGCTTCACTTTCAAGGCAATCCGCCATTAAAATATACTGTTCGCAACTTCCGGCAGCAGTGGCGTCCGCCGACACGTCTTAGGAAATAAGAGAAAAGGGGGGGGGGGGGGGGGGGGGGTGCTTATGAGGCAACACAAGGCAACTGAAAGGTAAAACAAAGCTTGGAATAATATGATGCTCCGAAAAGTGAACACACGCAAACTATCTGTAAGCATCATAACCTAACACCCGGAGATCAGGAAGTTGGTCGGTTCTCGTACACTGGTGCTTGGCGGCAAATGCTCGTTGTCGAAAGTGTGTCTAGTTTTGTAGGGATTTAGCCTGTCAAGCCGCGCCTTATCAAATCTTTGAGACGCCATGTCCTGTTTTCTTGATCTTTTCTTGCTTTGGTGTGGTCAAATAAACTGAGCTGTTCTTGCGATTTCGTGTTGTGTTGTCCGCTTTTTACTCTTCCTAGTCCCATGGTTTTAAGTGATGACGAATTTCTACGCTCTGCAAAAAGAGCAGCGCCGTTGTACACACTTTGTCGCTTCTAGAGAATACCTCTTTGGAGCCGACGTCGCGCGGCAAAGCCCCTATAACGAAGACAGATTCTGATCTTTAACGCTTCCTTCGCTGAGCCCGCGGCTGTGTCTGGCTTCTGCCCGGCACGTGCGTGGTATGCTCCCTCTGACTGCTCGTGGGATGACGGTGCTATCAACTTTCCTGGCCTGTCTTTCTGCGTTTTCAACTGTGCCACTATCTTCGGCCAGTTTACAAGCCAAGCGGCATGGACAGCAACGGACTCGCCTATAAACGAGGAAGCATCGACCGCGCCGGACTGTGGGCCTGGTGGCATCGCTGCCAAGATGAGTACTAACTCGCCCTTCGTCTTGTTCGTACAGGTGCGTAATTCCTGCTGCCTTTATACGAAAAAGAGTAGTAGTAGTTGTTTGCTCTTGCTACCAGGCCCCCAGTGTTGTCTTGCTATTGTGTCTGAGTGTACTGCCGTGGTACGGCAGTTGTTGCTCCTCTGTGGAGATGTAGAGGTAAATCCCAGCCATGTCACCACAGAAGCTATGATGGCGTTGCTGACTAAACTTGACGCCGGCCAAACAACTGTACTCGACGAGCTGAAAGCAATCAAAAACAAACTTACACTCACTGACCTGACGGTCAACGCTCTGTCTGACAGACTGACGCGAATAGAGCAGGAGTTTTCTAATTTTAATTCAATCCGAAATGATCTTGATGAACTCCGCGGTGTCACGACGATCCTTACTGATAGTTTAGCGACTCTGGCTGAACGCGTAGATGACTCGGAAAATAGATCGCGGCGCTCGAATCTTCTTTTTTTTTTTGGCCCCCCTGACTCCGATAGGGAAACGTGGGCACCAGTCGGAACAGAAAATTATAAACCTTTGTTCACAACATCTTGATATCAACATCATGCCAGACGGCATCGAGCGTGCCCACCGACTAGGTCGATATCGTCCCGATCAGAACCGCCCGATTATTGTAAAATTTGCTCTTCATAAAACCATAAAACCAAAGAACGAATTTTTTCGCACGGTAAAAAGTTCAAGGACACAAGCTTCGCTGTAAGTGAAGATTTCTCACCCTCGGTTCAGCTTGCTAGGAGGAATTTGTTAACTTTCGCGCGTAACCAAGCTATGCCCTTTTCCTGACGTTTCAAAACGCTCCTCATTGGACAAAAAAGGTACTTTTTTGATGACGCGTCAAACACCGTAAAAGAGTGTTAACTAACCCGATCTTGTCGCCGCGGTCAAGAACCCACACCCCCAAAGCCACTGTCCTTTATTTACACAAATATAAGAAGCGTGATTTCTAAAGAAGACGAGATATGTAGCCTAATTGCATCCACCGATTGTGACATTATTGCTCTTACTGAAACATGGCTGTCATCATCAGTAACTGATACAGACATTTTTACGGGCACTTCTGGGTTCAATGTATTCCGCAAAGATAGGGCAAGTGGCCGGGGAGGAGGGGTCTTGATTGCGATAAAAGATAGTTTTGTGCGCAACCTAAGTAAACTTCTCTTCACCGTTGGAAATGCTACGGCTTTCTTGCAAGGTTCAACATGCTTCGCTCCTTATCGGTGTTTGTTACCCACCCCCTCACAGCAATCCATTTTTTCTAATTAACCTCAACGACGCTTTCAACGAATTGTACCTTAAGTATCCCAAATCCAGTCTTCTGCTACTCGGTGATTTTAATTACCCTTCTATCGATTGGTCCACCTTATCCATTTCAGCCCCCCTTGATACGAGTGAAGCGACTGGTTTCGTTAACGTTCGCCTCAATTTCGATCTTTCGCAGCTTGTAACTAAACCCACACGATCAACCACCCACTCTTCTAACATCCTTGACTTCATTCTTGTTTCTGATCCTGACTCTTTAAAGTCGATAAACTACCTACACGAAATAAGTGACCATAAGGTGATTTACTGCACATTTTCTTTAAATATTCGATCAAAATCGAAGCGGAAGAAAACCGTAAAACTATACGAGAAAGGAAATTTCCAAGGAAGGAATACTGAGCTAAGAAAATCCCTAGATGTCCTTATGATAGACTTTGATAATCGGTCTGTCTGCGAAAATTGGACAATGTACAAATCTAAAATGCAACAACTGGCTGAAAGTTTCATCCCAACTGTGACATTTTTCGAAAGCGCTTCTGCTCCCTGGTTTAATGGCACCCTGAAACGTTTAAGCACGAAAAAAAAAAAAAAGAGGCTCATTCGTAAAGCCAAAACCACGGAGCGCAACTCGGACTGGGTAAGTTCTGTAGTTCCGACAGACAATTCAGAAGCGCAATCAGAACACAAAAACGAGCATTTTATAATGCTGATCTCCCATGCATGTTGCAGAGCAACCCAAAACAGTTTTGGAAAGTTGTTAATCCTAAACCTGATATTGTAATCAATCTTAAAAACGACGACGACTCTTTGGTTCCTGATGAAGAATGTGCAGAAAAATTCAATAAATCTTCAACTTTGAAACTCTAACCAAGCTTTATTGAAAAGCAAAAATCCCGACGTTTCGGAACCAACTCGGTCCCTTGATCACGGGTGACTGTTTTTGTCCCGCGGAACGGCCTGCCCACGAACCCGAACACCCCCGGGTGTTTTCCGGATTATCCCTCTTAACCCCGAAACGTAGCTGCTGGGAAGGGTCCCCGTCGACCGGTTTATGTTGCCACGTGTGCATTGAATATGCCACGACTCCAACAGGAGGCGCCTCCGCCAGTTTTTCTCCGTTCCGAGGATGGAGCTGTTGTCAAGGTCGATGTAGTGGCTCGTCTTCTCGACGTGTTCGGCCAGCGCGCTTCCCTCCACATTTTTCTTCGCGATGTCGTAGCGGTGGCGCCGCAGGCGCTCTGGATAGTTTTTCGTCTCCCCAACGTACGACGCGGGGCAGTCACCGCAGGGAATTTTATAAACCAGTCCCTGTGCCCTCTCCCTCGGGGGGCGATCCTTTGGCAGGGGGGAGAAGGCCGCCGATGGTCGAGACTGGCTTGTGTGATACCGCTATGCCGTACTGTCGCAGTACTCGGGCGAGAACCTCGCTTGTGCCCTTGATGTAGGGTACACACACGCGGGTGGAGGGAGGGGTGGCGTCTTGGGTTGAAGGGGTGCGTCGAATTTTTTTGATCGTGCTTTTTACAAATCTAGCTGGGTAGCCATTCCTCCGCAGGTCTTGTTTGATCGTTTCGATCTCTTTTTGAAGGGTCTCCTCTGATGTGCAGACCGTGATCGCCCGCCTGACGAGTGCCGAAGCCACGGAAGACTTATGTGTCCTAGGGTGACTTGAGGAAAAGTCCAGGTATCGGCCTGTGTGTGTCGGCTTCCTATACACACGGAAGTCCAGGCGGCCGGACTCTCTCACCGCACAGACGTCTAGGAAAGGGAGACAACCATCTGATTCGTGCTCAATCGTGAATTGAATCGCTGGCTCGATGGAGTTTAGATGTGTGTGGAGACGATCGATCTCACTGGTCTTCACAACACAAAAGCAGTCATCGACATACCGCAGGAAACACACGGGTCCTGGGGAGAAAGTGTCCAGGGCTTTTCTCTCGATCGCCTCCATTACGAGGTTTGCCACAGTGACGGAGACCGCAGCACCCATAGCCGTACCACTGGTTTGTCTGTAGAAGCGGCCAGCAAAAGAAAAATAAGTGCTGGATAGGCAGAATTCCAGTAGACGGCAAATCTCGTCCACCTCAAGGCACGTTCTTTCGGAGAGTCTCGTGTCAGACGAGAGGGCCTCCCGCGTCACAGACACTGCGAGAGGCACAGGCACACTTGTGAAAAGCGACACGACGTCGAAGGAGACAAGGCTCTCGTCGTCCCGCAGTTCGAGGCCCGATGCGAGCTCGATGAAGTGTCCAGAATTTTGGACGTACGTGTCGGTCTTCCCGGTTAAAGGCGACAGCAGTCGGTGGAGGTGGTTGGACAACGCACGTAACGGAGACGTGGTGAAATCCACTATGGGTCGGAGGGGGACATCTGGCTTGTGCACCTTCGGCAGGCCATAAAAGGCCGGCGCTGAACCGTTCCGGCAAATGAGACCCAAGTAAAGGCCTCGGGACTCGGGATACCCATCAAAAATCGTAGAGAGCATTTTGTTTAGACTTGCCTGAATCTTGGCAGTCGGGTCCTTTGGCAGAATCATGTATGCGTCGGTGCTGAGAAGCTGAAGCGCCTTCTCATCGTAGTCCGCGCGGTCGAGTAGCACGGTCGCGTTCCCCTTGTCGGCAGGGAGGACGACGATGCTCTTGTCTTCTCTCAAGTTCTGAATGGCTGCTTTACACAAGAGTGCAATGATATGTTTTCTCTGGCTCCTCCTGCCTTTCCTACATCCATGGTTGCGATCACGTTTGAACCGGCTGGCATCGTGAAAATCATCGACACCCTTAAGATTTCTTCATCAGCGGGTATTGACGAAATAAATGTAAAAGTGTTGAAGAATACTAAAAATATATCTAGCGTAATATTGCCAAAGCTTTTTTCACAGTCACTTTCTACTGGTTCCCAGCCATACGACTGGAAGGTTGGGAAGATCGTCCCAATCTACAAAAACAGAAACAAGTGCTCCCCTTCTAACTACCGTCCCATCTCCCTAACAAGCGTGTCGTGTAAACTAATGGAACATATCATCTACTCCCAAATCATTAATTACTTGTTAGAGAACAACTATATCCATTCCTCCCAACACGGCTTCCGAAAAAACTTCTCCTGTGAAACTCAACTCGCGTCTCTCGTCCATGACCTGCATGTTAACCTCGACTCTAACATTCAAACTGACGCCATCTTTCTAGATTTTGCTAAAGCCTTCGATAAGGTCCCTCACAGACGTCTCATATACAAGCTTACTCAACTTAACTTAGATCCCGCGATTTTGAACTGGATCATTAGCTTTCTTACGCGTAGGCATCAATTTGTTACCGTTAACCAGTCATCATCCTCTATTGCCGAAGTCACCTCAGGCGTTCCTCAGAAATCGGTCCTTGGACCACTTCTATTCCTAATATACATTAACGACCTACCCGTATCAATCACGTCGCATATTCGCCTCTTCGCTGACGATTGCGTCATCTGCCACCAAGTAACTAACCCTTCGGACCATCAACTCATTCAAGACGACCTCATACGCATTCCAGCATGGTGCGAAGAATGGCAGATGTCTCTGAACGTTCAGAAATGCCAGCTCGTGTCATTTACATGTCGTGGAAACCCCTCCGTGTTTTCCTGCTCACTTAATACCGTACCTCTGCAGAAAAGCCTTTCCTATAAGTATCTCGGAGTCCACCTCTCATCGGATCTTTCCTGGGCCACTCATATCAGTCACGTTATCTCCACTGCTAATCGCTCTCTAGGCTTCTTAAAACGTAACCTTAAGCTAGCCCCTCCTCATCTAAAGCTACTTGCTTACTCATCCCTTGTCCGTCCTAAACTGGAGTACGCCTCTGCCATCTGGGACCCGCATCAGGCCTGTCTCATCAATAACCTCGAATCACGCCAGAATCGTGCAGTACGTTTTATCTACTCAGATTACTCTTCCTTCTCTAGCGTAACTAATCTTAAAATCCGTGCAAACCTTCCTGTCCCTTTCTGTCCGTCGTAAACTTGCTAGGCTATCTTTTTTCCACAAATTTTACTACAGCCAGTGCCTCCGGTCATCGTACATCATATCTTCAAAACACCGGCTTCGTCGTACGGGACATAACCTCGGTGTAAGACGGCCCAAAGCAAGAACCGTCACCTTCCAGAATTCATTTTTTTTCACGCACTGCCATTGGTTGGAACGATCTTCCCGAGAACGTCGTCATCACTCATGACCCGATAGAATTAAAAAAAAAAAAAACGCTTGCTGGAGTCCCCACTTTAGGTTTGTACGAACCATCTATATGTCTATAGTTTGCCTTTTACGTTTGTGTGTTTTTGCTCTTTGCATGCGAGTTGTTTTTGGCGTGTTTTCTACCCTTTTGTTTTACGCTGTGTACCTACCCCTTATGTAATACCCTCAAGGGGGCCCTTAAGGTATCTAAATAACTAAATAAATAAATAAAAAAAAGCTAGCTCAATTTGAGGGAGAGGTTTGTTGTCGCTTCTATTTAATTTGGGGTCATACGCTACTCAACCTTTTGCCATCACAAGTTAGTCATATATATATATATATATATATATATATTGATGAACATCAAATCTTTCAAGAGAAAGAGGTCTGATGGAAATTACTAAAACATCTTTAAAGGTGCTTTTATGTGATAAAAAAAAAAGATGGAGTTTTTTTTTTTCAAATTGACGTGCAATTTTGAAACTGTTAGATAAATTATTTACGTTTCTGAAATAATAAGAAAGTTACAATAATGGCAAAGCAAAGTATTGTTTTATATTCGTAAGCTGCATTTTAAGGCGCACGTTTTGACATATTTTGCGACGTTTTGCATAAAGTTGTTTATTGGCAAATAATTTGTGAAAATGACTCTAAAACGTGTTTTTGTCACGTGTTTCGCTTTTTTTTTTTTTGCATAGAGATATATAATTGTAATTTTTAATATTTAGTGTGTATGTTGTACATTGTCAATAACATAAATAAATAAATATATATATATATATATATATATATATATATTTACCTATGTGTCAGTTTTTGGTGAGACATTGGCGGCTGTTCAAATTACCATGTGTGAAATTTTGGCAATGTCCACGCCTCGGACTTATCAATTTAATATCTCTGGGAAAAAATTAACTGCGGCGTTCACAAATATCTGAATGTTGCTCCCAAGAACATGGCTTTTCTATACAATTATTACATAAATATCAGAAATATGACCCGGTCAGCCATTGTACGATCTGACGTGGAAACACCCTACAGTAATTTACGGGAAATACTGATCAAATAAATGGGTCTATAATTATTCAGGTCAGATGTTGAGCCTCCCTTGTGGACCGGAACGACTTTACCAATTTTCCAATCAGATGATACGTGGCATAAAGACGTGCCGTGAAAAAATGTGTGATAAAAAACAACCGGGAGATTTCCTTAGTGCATACGAATAATGTAGAGCTGATACCATCTTTCCCTGCTAGTGAGATAGTTTTTAAGTTAATTATTAAGCTTAGAACACCATTGTGGTTCACGTTGACTCTAGAGCGTTCTTTAGTAAATATAGTAGGAAATACTTTGTTAAGAACCTCCGCAAATCCACTCTCTGGAACAGCGTTCCCGTTAGTGTTTATCAAGTTCAATCTCTGGGATTCACTATGCTCCAAAATTTTCGCGGATTATTCCGTAACATTGACTGAAGATCTTCATTATAAAATTTACTACACGCTTTGCGACTGTCGTTCTTGTATTCGAGATGGCAGACTTTATCTGATCCCAGTCATCGACGGCGTTGTACGTGTAACTTTACGAAAGAGGCGCTTTTTTTGTGTTCAGTAACCTTTTAAGTTCACGGTTTTATTGTGATTTCTTATTAAAATACTAGGAAAGTACTTGTCAAGTAATTCGAGCAATGTCTTCTTATATAAAAGCCAGTTTTTCATTTACCGTACGCCAGGAAAAAGAAAACAGCTATTCTTGAGACAACAGATCAAAGTTAGTGTTCATACTGACATACTCTTTGAGTGTGGCAGGCTCTGAGAGCTAGGAACATTTTCAGAGGAAGCTGGCACGCATTGTGTACGACCGTTATTACGGTCACCGGATTAATTTTTTTTAGTCACGAGTCAATGTTACACAGGATGAATTTGCAGACATTAGTAGCTCGGCGAAATTTTTTAGATTATGTTTTTTTTTGTTTTTTTTTTTTCACAAAGCTGTGCATGGAACATTAAGTTGTTCTGAACTTGTGTCTCTGCCCTCCTTATCCGTTCCATCCGTGAGCAGTCGCAACGCCAACAAGTTCCATGTGCAAAACCTTTGTTCACTTTCCCCCATGTTGCGTATTCAAAATAGTTTTTAACACACTCAGCGCGGAGGTTGATATCTTCGATAGTGAACGCTCTTTTAAAAATGCCCTAAGCATTCAGCTTTATTAGGATCAATGTTTTTGTGTTTCCTTTTTTGTACAAAGAGTGTATGTGTGTGTGTGTACCAGCATTCAGGCTTCGGCGGTTCCTGGACACAAGAAAGAAAGAATAAAGAATAGTCACCTTTGGTGTAGTCTTTCATAACCTTTACACGTGTATTTTTATTCGAAATTGGGAAAATCAGCTTAAAACGAAGAAGCTTACGGTCGTTTATTCCGTCTATGCAAGACCCGACAGACGCAAATTGAGAGGTGGTCGCCATCACAAGATCCAATATCGTGCTACATTCGGGGGTCACTCTGGTCAGACAAGTGCCAAACTGTGAAAAATTGAAATCAAAGCACATATCTCAGGATCTCTTAGCATTAGAGCTACGACCTGAATACACACACACACATACCAATCAATGGAGGGGTGGTTGAAGTCACCTAGAAGGGTGACAAAGCTTTTTAGAAATAGAGAAAAAAAATTGTGAAAGCTATGTCGTTCAGTGATTATAAGTATTGTCACGATTGGGGGGACGATAGCACACTCCCAACGCATGACGAAAGAATTGGTTGTCCACTGATACCCATCTTAATTACAAAAGCGCAGAGGACAAGGACAGAACAAAGTTATGAACAGGACAAGCACTTGTCCTGTTCATATCTTTGTTCTGTCCTTGTCCGCTTTTGTAATTAAGATGTTTACCCAACTAGCCTAACAGTTAATATTAATTCACTGATACCGAAACCGATTCTGAGCACGTATAAGCGTCAAGAAGCAAGATCACCCTTGACCGCTATCGAAACGCCCCCCCCCCCCCCCCCCCCTCCCTTTTCCTATGAACCCGGTCGCACAGATAAATCAAAAATAATGACGCCGTGTCGAAAATCTCTTTATCATCGATATCAGGGTGTAACCACGTTTCAGTTAAAACGACGATATCAGCGCAAGTTCATTCGATAAAATTCTGCTACTCATCTCGTTTTGGAAAAATATTACGTGCGTTAGTGCAAATGACTAATAGTTCGGGAGCGTTTGGGATAGGAGCTTGCTTCTTCACTAGCTATTTAGCCGCTGGAACTACAGAACGGCTGGTTATGTCGTATACATAACAGCTATTCCCCACAAAACGTTTGTTAAAACGCAGCTTGAATTTGTTATTTTTAACCTTGGCAAACTCGAGACGCTTCCGTCGAGCTTCTCAGTCTGCCGGTGAGAAGTCTTCGCTAATAGAAATTTCAGAATTTTTTTAGTTTGTGACCGACCCCGAATAAAGACCCTTTGTGCTTAATATTTGTGAATTACACGATGATTGGTAGATTTTTTTCGCGATTAAAATGAGCTGTCATAGCCTCACCAGCAGCACGAACTGAGGCACGCAATCGTTTGCTTTGGCAATATTCAAAAACCAGCACACCAGTGGCAGCCTCTCTACCTGGGCAATCTCAATGCTCATGGCACCAGCATTGCCTTTTGACTAACATACTTGACTGATAGCATCAGCACCGCTGTGCGGCCATGCCTGTCTGGCCTTCCTGGCACAATAGGGAGAAGCAAAGAACCATCACTTCGAGCTATATGCCGAACCGGGCAAAAATCACACCTGCCCACCCTAACCGAGTCTAGTGAACTATACGAAAGGGCTCCGATCGCCTTTACGCTACAAGGCAAGGCACGAGCAGGCGACGTTGAAACGTAACGAAAGGTACTCATTTTCGAAACAAAGAGATCACGCTCGTCGCCTGTCTATGCAGTGACTTTCGACGTTTGAGTAGAAGGTTTTGTTGCAACCAGTAGAACTTCGTTTTGGATCGAAATGCGGTCATTGATGTCTGCTTTTTCCTTCTTTTTCTTAAATTTTATTTGAAGGTGAAGCTTTAAAATAAATATATCCTCAATGAACCAAGACTGCCCACTGCAGTGGCAAAGCCCAGCGAACGAGCCATGACAACGACGGTGTTTCTCAGGTGGGGCCGCCGAGGCAGCCTTGTTTACGCACCGGGGCCCGGCGGACGGGATCGCTTGCCAGAAGTTGTTTGGATTGGGCGTGCGTGCACGTGACCCGCGCATTTCGGGGGATGACCCCTGCGTCAGCGTCCAGGAATAGCGACCCACTGACCGACCCTCTGGCAGCGCACCAGGACGCGCCTGCCGAAACGCCGACGTACCCACACAGACCGCCTTCCAGGAGCACGGCCAAGACAATGCCACATAGAAGAGACAAGGCCTGAGCATGACGTCACCGTTGCCAGCCCCTGCGATGCTGACGGGTTCTAGCTGGTGCTGCCCGCAGGTGATTACGTTTCGGGGCCTTATCTCCGAGGTGGCCCACCCGAGGAGAACCCACGTTTTGTGCCGTCTACTCTTTTTCGGCATCGATTCCGTTTCCAAGTGTTCTCCATCCATTTCCCAACAGTTCGCCAGAAACGGGGTCCTTGCGCCGCTTGATGTCGGGCGCGTGTATTCGCGAGCCTGAACTCCTGGCTCCGAGACAAATGAGGGCGCTGGAGGGTGCAATGGCACGCAGAAGATACATCCAAGGTGACATAAACCCCGAGACTGCCCGTAGAACCCATACACGAATGTGTTTTATCGCGTCTCATGTGCAGTTGACACTAGCTGGTCTCAAGATGCTTCTTTTTTCTCTTTGTTCGTCGCTTTTTTTGAAAGTTATGTAACGTGCACACCAATCTGAGAACCAGTTTGCCGTTTTGTTGTAGATTCGAACGTTTTTTTGGAGCCAATGTAAATAACAAACAAAGAAGGCGCAAACTAGCTGGTTATGATTGAACGTAATTTAAGACAAAATCCCGGGGAAAAACGAAGGACAATACACAAAGTCTCAAACAGCTGAATCTGTGCAACATTTTTTTTTTTCGAGAAGGTATCTGCAGTTTTTATTTGCAGGCCACAAAAATGGGGTTCATATTATTTTCTATTTTAATATTGATTGGGCGCCATAGATGACCCGCGACTTCGAATATATTTGATACACACGGTTGGAATGCCACGTGACCATAGAAAAGAGAGTGAGTGCAACTGAAACCGGCATTTCTGGACCGGCTGTTTTTGGGCAGGAAGAAAACGAATTATGAGCCGGAAACTATATTCTGGGTGGTTAGGCTCTTATAGGTCGTGTTCAAATAAAAACCTCGACGAGCTTAAATACCCTGTCAGTGTCCCTTTAATTGTGGCTGCTGTGATAAGACAGAACCAGAGCATTATGCCTCCACGCCGTTGCATTATCGCCTTTTTGCGTCCATCTTCACCACCTTGCACTGGCGCGCGTGCGTTGAGCTTCGCCGCATTGTCTCGGTGTGCTAAGAGAAGTGGCTTATGCGGGGCAACTCCCACAGCCGTATATGTAGAGAGTTTGGGGAAGTATCGGAGATAAATGAGGAGGCGCCATTGGCCGAAAGCGGACTGGGCGTGTTCCAGGGAGTTCTCACAAATTCAAATGTGGCCAACCAGGAGCCGCGCATAATACCCTGGCGGCGGTCGCGAGAAACAGAATTCATAAGTGCGTCCGAGTAACTCTCGGTGACCGAAAATACGGCGCACGCCTCATGCCTCTAGTAGATACGCTTCAGCTGTGGGGACAACAAACCGTATTTTCTTGTTTGTTTTTGATCCGAGAAATCGAAGAGGACGATTCGAAGGCCGCTCCTCGCGCGACTATAAAGCACTGGTCAGAGCTTGGTTGGTTGAAAAATGTCGCTATTATAATTATAAAAACGTGATTTACGCTCGCCGATTTTGACTTAAGTCATCTTCTTTAAACGAATGACGTGTGACTTTGGTTTTCTTCACGTATGTGAGGAGGCGAATCGAGGGATGCCTTGCAATGCTCGGGGAATCCAGTGAACCCATTCTTCAAGGCTATTCGGTTGCATTTGAATGGGGAATGCCTCTAGGGCTTTCCGTCTCGTCTCTTGAGTGCGGGGACAGTTCCAGAAGACGTCTCCGAGGTGGTCTCTTCTCAGTATTCACATAGGTCCTGCGTTGGGTCGAGGGTCCTGCTTGTGAGTCCTGAAGTCGTGGCTTTTGTTTCGCTGCTTGTTTGCTTTTCTTGAAAATGACTGGTCGTTTGGGAACCATTGCGGTACGGGTGTTAGTCTCCTAAGGCATACGTTCTCGCAACGGGTGTAGTTCTCCACTAGGAGGGGATGCGGGTCTTCTCGGAAGAAGCTCCCGAGCCGCTCGCGGCGCGCCTGGCGTTGGACAGCCTTGAGTGCCAAGGGGTCTACTTCTTCTGCCCCTGGTTGGATTGGAGACCCAGTGTTCAATTTTTGTACGTCGTCGCTCTCAGTGCCAAGGCCGGGTAATTGATAAAGAGGGAGCGCGTGCATTTGCTCTGACGGTTTGCACCGTTCTACTTCTGCTCGAACGGTTACGATACCCCTCGAAAGCCTTCTTGACGTCTATGTAGATGTAGATTTTCTTGCGTGGGCTGAAAGCTGCGGTTTCGATGGCCAGCTGGATGGCCATCAATTCCGCTTTGTTTTACTCCCGTTCTTGGTGGTAGCGTTCTTGCGACCGTGAATGGGTCCCTGTATCTGTGTGCTGCGATGGCGACTTGAGGTTGAGGCTCTACTTTTGATGCATTGGTGGAGTATATATCTGCCTCGGGGTGTTCAAGTAAATTTTAGAAGTCGTAGCTGTGTTTCTTAACTGCTGTTTGTCTCATACCCGTTTGCTCTTTGCTTAGGTTTTGTGGTAAAGGCTTCGTGTCCACAACTGTCTCATCCTCCCACAGTGGCGGGGGGATCAAGATAGGTGTGTCCGGGCATTCGATGTCTAATTCCATCAGGATGTTCCTGCCAGCGGTAGTCATCTGCGGCCAAGTTCTTGACATATTTGATCTTCTTGAGCGATATCTCCGAGAGAGTTCATTCCGGCGATTGTTTCCAGTTCTTCTACCTTTGTGCATTTCGGTAACCCGGTTACGACTCTCATCGCCATATGGTAAAGTACCTTTAGGCCCTTCGGTTGCTCACCGTTGAGGCGAAGGTAGTTAATTCCGTAGGTGGTTTTTGATACTAACAGGGCTCTGACTAGCTGTTTTAGTGTGCGCTCTTGCGCTCCCTACGACTTGTCCGTGACAAATTAGATTTTCCCGAGTGTAGCTTTCCAGTGGTTCTTAATTCCACGATACCATTTTGCTTGCTCTGCCATTCTCTTGAAAGGTAACTACCAGGATTTTGATAGGGTCGGTTCTTTGTATGGCGGTGCCATTGACACTTAGACAAATCTTGTTGCAGGTTCCGTTCTATTTCCTGCCCCTCTTTATTGCTACGGTAACACAGTGTGTCTTTTCTGGGGGGAGCCTTATTCCCACCCTTTGTAGGAAAGAGTGGATGGTGTCCAGGCCTTCTTGCAGGACATTTTTTTTTTGTTCTTCTACGTTTCGTTCGTTCGACCAGATACTAATGTCGTCTGCATCGATTGAATGTCCCAGACCTTCAACCTTCTCTAATGCAAAGGCTCTTTCTGCCATCACCATGTTAAAAAGCATTGGTAATAATACCGCTCCCTGTTGTACTCCGATTACGTTCTCTTTCTTCGGTTCATATTCTTCCCCGATTACGACTTCGTACGTCCGGTCTTCTAAGAACGGCTTTATAAATCTGAGACAGCGGCCTTTAAGGCCCCGGTAGATGGCGCCTTGGACCACTGAATCGTGAAGTGCGGTATCGAATGCCTTTTTTATATCGACTGCAACTATTGTTCTTGGGTACATGTTCGGGGGTCTTGCCAGTATGCACCTGTGTATATAGGGCGATACTGTCGACGGTTGCAGGACTAGGCCGGGACCCCGTTCTAGGGAAAGGCTGGTTCTTCGCCGTCTGCTTGTTTCTTGTATTCCTGCTGCCACGTTATCCTAGCCAGGATCCTACGTTCGGTTATCTTACACAAATTGGAAGTGAGGGATATCGGTCGCAGGCTCTGTATCGAATCGGTTGGCTTGCCTGCTTTGGGGATAGGTATTACGGCCACCCCGCCGGTATTCTCCCGGTCGCGCGCGTACTTCGTTGATGTGCCGAAGTAACAGCTCTTTTAATTCCCATTTCAGGTAAGTTGCGTAAGGCAGCAACCGTGATATGGCCAGGGCCAGGTGTGAAGTTCTTGGCTGCGTGCAATGCTTCATGTAGTTCTTCCATGTTGAACGGAGCAGCGTCCATGTCCATCTTATCATGGTACTCCGGTCTGTCTGTGGGGATGTCTTTAAGATTTTGTGGTTGTGGGAAGAATTAATTGCTCGCTATTTCAGCTAGTTTGCGCTCGGTTATGCCGAATTGGAGTGCGAAATGTTGGGCGGTGCATTTGGCCTTTTTCTTGCCCGTAAAGGCGCGAAAGGTCCACAACATCTTGGTTGCTCCCCCCTTGGTGTTAAAGCCGTCACAGTGTTAGCGCCGCCGAGATCTCTTGAGCTGGTTGGTGTGTCTCTTGGCTTTCGCCGTCGCCGCGTTGAATTTAATTCGGAATCGCCAGTCTTTTCTGTTCTTTCT
Source organism: Ixodes scapularis (assembly GCF_016920785.2). NCBI lineage: Eukaryota > Metazoa > Arthropoda > Arachnida > Ixodida > Ixodidae > Ixodes > Ixodes scapularis. The sequence continues at coordinate 123,366,539 of NW_024609881.1, read as the reverse complement.
GTAGTGTTGTTGGGCTCAGAGGTTAAGCAGCTGAAGGTCTGGGTCGGGGTCGTCTGATTTAGTTTGATGAATTTCGGTGGCACTTCGGGAGGCTTCCGTGATTCGGAAGCGTAGCCCGCCGTCGTTCGCGAGATCACTAAATGCTTGACGGAAATTGTCCCATTTGATGAATTTTGACTCTCTCCTAGCGTCTGGGTGTAGTTTCGCCGTCAGTTCAACCTGGATGGGGAGATGGTCGCTGCCCATACTGTCAGGTAGGACGGTCCACTGTGCCCTGACGTTACTTGAAGCCCAAGCGAGGTACGGTGAGGTGTCATTCTGTCTTGCGGTTTGTCCGATGCGGGTGGGTATATGCGGGTTGTTGAGAAGTCTCAGCGTAGAGGTTTTTGCCTGTTGCGCTATGTTGTTGCCTTTTGCGTTGTTATATCGATAACATAAGTGTCCCTTGCGTTGAAATCGCCTGCCACGATGATTTCCTCATCGCAGTTTCGTTCTTTGATAAAGGTTTGTAGCCAATTCCTACTTTCGCCTTCCTTCTTCTGTGGTCTGCAGTGAACCGAGGCTAGCATGAGTTTTCCCTTGACGGTGTGTAGCCGTGCTGTTACAGTTTCTTGGCGCCTGTATGTCATATTTCTCTCTTGTTTCCGTTGTTTTTTGCGCCTTGCACCATGATTTCCAACGTTCACCAACTAGCCCAACTCCAAGTTCTTCTACAGTAAATTTCTTGGTGTTCGTCACAAATATGCGTCGTGTCGATGTGCGAGTGTGGGACACTGTCCCTGACTAGAAGAGCAGTTGTCCCGATAGGACTGTGTAGTCCTTTGATTTAGGATTCTTAGTATCTGATATGCTTTGCACCTTGTAATGTTTGATGTTCTGAATATTCGCTTCTTGTAGTAATAGGGCAAGAGGGGCGTTTTTACCAGATTCTTTGATTTTTAGTTTGAGTTCAGCTGTCTTGGAACGGATACCGTTGCAGTTCCACTGAAGGATCCACGGATGCCTTCGTTTCCTGTTGCTGCTTTTGCATTTCGCATAGCGAGGTTCTGGCATGGAAAGCCTCGATGAGTCCCCTCATGCCTTTGAACAGGTTGGTAAATTCTGCGTTCATGTCCGTCATCTCGTCTTCAAAAGATCGTAATTTTCCTCTATTCGTTCTCTTTCTGCCTTGAGGATGTGGGGAAAAGGGTCGTTCCCTTTTATTGAATGTAAACTTCTGCCTCCTGAATAACGGTTAAGAGTTGAACTTCTTGGCACAAGCTTGTAAATATAACAGCTTGAACTTTAGAATTAAACTTGAACACGAAGAAAGAAAGGACAGGAGTGGAAACACAGCTATGTGTCCTCTCCTGTTCTTTGTTTCTTCGTGTTCAAGTTTAATTCTAAAGTTCAAGCTGATATATTTACAATTCTGCCTCCTGCCGAAGCACCGCCCACTAACATTGACCACGAGTTGCCCGACGCCCCGAGCGTTATCGTGTCGGCATCACTAGCGTTCGGTAGCAGAGGCAAGGAAATTTCAGCTTTTTTTTTTTTTTTTTTAAGCCTCTTGCGATGGCGTGGGACCAGTTCCGCTGCAGCGCATCCGGTCCCACGCCGTCGCAAGAGGCTTAAAAACCGGTCTTGTCTCGGTCGGTCCTACTCAGCTGCAAGTGTCGCTCACACACTTGCGTGAGCCCGACCGAGTGCGACTGCAGCGGCTTACAATGTTAATCATTTAAGAGGTTGCTATAACAACGGTGTCTGAAGACACAGCGGCTTAAAAACCCGTTGTCATAGCAACCCGCAAAAGGACTAACGTCGCAAGCCGTCGCAGCCGCACTGGGTCGGAGTCAGACAAGTGTGTGAACCACCGGTCCTTGCAAGCGTATGTCTCATCGGCAGAGCGACTTGACGCTGCAAGTCTAATCGCCCGACGTCTCTTCGGAGCAGTCATCTTCGGCAGTTTTCTTCCCGAACGACCAGCCAGAAGGCGCTCGGTAATTGTCGTAATCGAGTGGCAACCCTTGGGCCTCTTTTCGGGCGGGTCGCTCCCTCGACGAAGCAGAGCCTGCAAGACGGCGCTAGGGAAGAACGCCAGTGCCGGCCTCATCTGGCGCCGTGACTTCGTCCAAGCGTACGCATGCCTCGCATACTCGCATACGCGAGTCCAGCAGAGGAGCCATGCATCGAGAGACTCGAGCCGACTCGCATCCAGCGCTGCTCGAGCACCTGATTACCAATCGCTGCATGAGACCACCAGAATGCACTCCCACAGATAGCTTTGTCCTCTTTCGGCGCACTTTCCGCTCTCGAGTTGCCCCGTTTGCCCCGTCATCCCCAGCGGGGTACATTTCGATGCTGTCTCCCGATCCCCGATTTGTCTCGGTCTAAACAGGAGACTTCAGAAACAGTGAGGCGACACAACTCGGTCCTATGTCGTGCGGCGGTCCGATTCCGTCAAAGTTCGCTCGTATCCTTCACGGGGGCATTGAGCATGCTCATCAGGTGGGTCCGGACGGCCACTCGCACGCTCTGTTGGCTGTCGGTCAATCGCTCAAGGCCTCCGCTGCTGTTCAAGTCCCTAAAAAGGAAAATTAGGCAACAGGCACACCATTGGCAGGTGGTGTGTGACGTCAAGTCTGACGAGCACCGACGTCCAAGAGAAGCGGAGGAGGCGGGGAGGAAACTCGCGTTGTTTGCCTGGGGCCCCAAGCCTCGTCAAACACAAAGTTGGAGCCGAAAGTTCGAGGAACGCGCCGATTGGACGCCCACGACAAAAGCGCCAAGTGAGCACCCTTGAGCTTCGGCCCCGACTTTGTGTTTGCCGAGTTTGGAGCCCCTGGTGGTGTGCAAAGAGAAATCGGACTGCCGAAGTTTTTCGCGATTTGTGAAGTTGGTACAGGCCCGCACCCTCGCCTCTCCGCGGCCCTAGGAACTCTTGGCTGATGCTCGCCTCCGTCGCCCGGCTATTTCGGGTCGAGGCGGCCAATAATACGGCCGTGCACCTGGGCTCTTTGTCTGCGCATTTGCGTGCCTGCTGTTTTTGAAACGAAGGCTGGCGTATGCCTCTTTGTACGCGCATCTATTGGCGACGTGCACGACCGAAAGCGTCGCTGTGGTCGGCCTGCCACGATTGGCCGAATGCTGACTATGACGTCAGCAAAGGATTCCTCATCGACGGAAATAAGAGTAACGTAAGAACTTTAATTTTGACGGTGTTGGCAGTGTTACTCTGAGAGTGCTATGATTTCAGGCTTCCACCATGCTCATTACAAACATGATCGAACTTGCTGTTCGCGAGGTAATGACGTCACGAGAGGGAACCATAGGAGGGCGCCACCAAAACATCTCGCCGCTAATACCTGAGGCTGTTCATCGTAAAGCCCCTTCATGCTTCAAAAGTAGCGCAAGGTGCGTGGATGCACGAGGCACGTGCAACGTGCAGTCCTTGGGAACATCATGGCGGCACAGCACAGCACTGAGCTAGATTTCAGACGCAAGTTGCGCGCGCACGTGTCTCGACTGTCGAGTGTTTGCACAACAATGAATGGCGCCACTTTTCCCAGGATAGAAGGGCTTGTAGCCGTGTACGCTGAGCAGGAGAACCGGGGGACCCTCACCTAGGGTGCCTCAATGTCCTTCTGTTTAGGCTGATGCCACCTTTTGTAGTACCGCATGCCGCCAGCACGCGCTCACGGGGAAAATACAAAGAAATCGACGAAATAAAACGTCGCCATAGCACAGTTAGCGCCACAAACGCGTGCAGGGACACGCTCTTTCACGCGCTTCTGAAAAAAAAAAAATAAATAAACGCGTGGGACAAAATGGCCAGATGCCACCACCCTAAGCAAACCGCACATTAGAGAGTTTTAGTAGATCGTTCCCAAGACTCCGATAACGATACCCGATACTCCGCCACCGCCTCCCTTGTGCATGCATAGTATCGTTATCGGGGCTATCGGAGGTATCGGAACGATCTACTAAAACTCTCTATTGATACGCGCAATGCAATACTCGTCAAGGCGGCGACTGATACGAGCGCCATTTCTTTGGGATCTCCGGCTGGATGGCGGGTCGGGAGCTCGGTGAGCAGAATCTTCTGCGTATTTTAAAACAATTTACATCGCCCTTGTTGTCGTTACCCAGTTTATCGGAAGCTAGAAGAGAAATATCATCGTATCAGGCGTTCATTAGCGAAAGTGCACGTTCGTCGTCGTCGCTGGCCTTCAAATGGTTTGCGTATGTTAGAGAGTTTTAGCAGATCGTTCCGATACCTCCGATAGCCCCGATAACGATACTATGCATGCACAAGAGAGGCGGTGGCGGAGTATCGGGTATCGTTATCGGAGTCATGGGAACGACCTACTAAAACTCTCTGTTATCAGTCGGGTTCCCTGTTTTCGGACTTTATTTTTCATCGATTTGGGGGGTGTTTATTTGGGGTGTATTTTTGCCACATATTCGGTGTTTTTCGGCCTTTATTGTTGGTGGCGGACTAAAAATAGGTGTTTATCGGTGCTTATGTCGAGGAAACTTGAGGATTCCTCGATCTCGACGCAATATGCGCCTGACCCGAATGCTTGGAAAACGACCCCCATTAAGGTAAAGAAGCGAGGATTGTGGACATGTTAACCCTAAAACGAAAAAAAAAAAAAAAAAAGACGGACAGGCACGCATTTTTGAATGCAGCCTTCGACTAACTTGGTGTCTGTCCGTCCATTTCTTGCCCCCTCGCTGCAGGGTCTATCCATAAGCAGGTGGCCTGCCTCTATACTTGCTTTCGCAACAGGATTGTGGTTCCGAACAAAGCCTCGCGGATCGTCCGGTGCGGCTGTGTTCGAGGCACGGTGTAAGAAAGTTCGAGGTATACATCCCCCATTCGGGCTGTTTCGGTTGTCCCCGATTTCGATAAAACCGCCGGGGGTTCATTTTTGGGGCATATCGGTATTTAACGAAGACACAGAAACCTAGTTATGAGTGTTCCGAAACGTCTGAACGTTCGGTATACATTGAGAGTCATTTTTCTTTTTCTTTAATGCAAGTAACAGAGCGGTTGCTATACACAGTCTGCAGAAGGAGTTCCTTGCAAGAACTGTCGGCAGACATGTTCGTATCATGCTTGGAACATGCTTGTCAATAGAGAGTTTTAGTAGATCGTTCCCATGGCTCCGATAACCATACCCGATACTCCGCCACCGCCTCCCTTGCGCATGCATAGTATCGTTATCGGGGCTATCGGAGGTATCGGAACGATCTACTAAAACTCTCTATTAACTGACCTTATGTTTCCTGTCCGCACGTTTGGCATCAACTCTCCTTTTTTGATCCAAGTGGTCCTATCCTCTGTTTCATACTTAGTGTGCAACGCTGTCAGAGCTTTTGGTGCGAGCATGGGGCTTGATCTCGTTGATCCTTTGCACGCGTTCTCGCGCAAACAAAACCATAGATGAAGCCACGCGCTCGCGCCAGTAGCTTTGACAGCGTTGTATACTAAAGGTCTGTTCACACGATGCATCTTTTAGGCGCGCAGCAGTTTCGCGATACTCAAGTTTCACGAAATGTGCTCGTTCACACGTACCGTTTCACGTGCAACAACGATGACGTTTAGACTCGCGAAAATAGTTTGGGTGTTGACCATAAAGTGGCGCTTCAGTTGAAAGCCAACATCATCATCATCACCATCAGCCATTCAGCGTCGTGTTCTCCATCTCCCGCCACATTCTAAGAGTCCAAACGCAGGCGAGCTGGTGAACAATCATAATCAAGAAATAGACAAGGAAACAAAAAGGGAGATACACACCACCGTCTTAAAACCAGCACAGCATACAGCTATCATTTACTTCCATTTACTTAATTTACTCTTAAATTGTCATTTACTAGTTGTTGAATTGTCATTTACTGCCAATTACTTCATTTACTGTTGATTATGTATAATTTGGATGGAGGTTGACAAAGAAGAAGACTGTTGTGGAAGTAAATGAGAGCTGTACGCTGTCCTGGTTTTGAGACGGTACTGTGTGCATTCCTTTTTGTTTCCTGGTCTCAAGGTTTTATTTCTTAATTATGACTAAAAATAGACGCGAATTATCATCATCACGAATTACGTCTTCGTCCATCGCTGGATTTTTTTCCCGATATGCTACTCACTTTTCCTTCAGTGGTGCTTGACGTGCTTGCGGAAGCGCCGGCAGTATCCATCGTTCGTGGTTTCGGTTTTTTTTCGGATTTGGCTCGGCTACAACACCGGCAGTGAAGTGGTCTTCTCAAACAGCTCGCTCCCCCCTCAAAGGCCACGTGAGAGGGTTTCTGAGCGGCCATTGGCGGCGCTCTCAGAGTGATTGACAGGACTCGGCAAAGTTTCAGCAAAAGCTCGCTCCAGAAGCGAGGTGTGCGCGCAACTTTTTTTAGATGCGCGCGTCCTTTTCGGACTCGTTCAGACGGCGCAACCATTTCGCGAAACTACGTTTCGCGACACTAGATGCGCGAGAAAAATGCATCGTGTGAACGGGCCTTAAGTATGAAACGGAGGATAATAGAGAGTTTTAGTAGATCGTTCCCATGATTCCGATAACGATACCCGATACTCCGCCACCGCCTCCCTTGCGTATGCATAGTATCGTTATCGGGGTTATCGGAGGTATCGGAACGATCTACTAAAACTCTCTAATGTCGTTTATGATTCCCAACCGATCTCTAGAAGAAAAAAAAAAACATACAATGCTCACCTTTAATCTGTGACTCCGGTAGCGAGGAGAGTGAGGTATCCTGCTGCGAAAGAGAGAAAACCCAATGAGTATACAAACAAAAAGCGAGGGTGGAAGCAAGCTGCTGAAACATGGGATCACCTTTATCGCGCGGGGGGGAACAACGGGGAGCTCTGGTTGCCAATATTAGCGTGTAGAGCTCAGGTAGAGCCGAAGCTAACAGCCTGGGTCTCCACTGCGCTCGTCGAACGTGTTCTAATGGTATAGAGCCAAACAACGGACGCCGGCTTTGCGCCTTCTAACGCCCTCGACGAGTGCAGTGGGCACAAAGCTTGACCCACGAATCATTCGAACTGGAGCTCGGCTTTCTGGCATGCCCTGCACACGCTCCCTCCTCTCCCTCACTTTGTCGACGCTGGTCAATCGATCGACAATGACCATTTTCTCTCGTCTTGTAACGGTGACAAATCCAGAAAAAAAAATGGAGCGAGATCGTTTGCGGATGGGCAAATGCGTCTCTACCGGTCAGGACGCCTAGCGCCGCAGACAACGATGGCGGCGCACACGAGGCCATCCGTACATCTGTCCCTTTCTGTCGTTCAATCGTCGGTGGCACTATCTGCCCAAAGAGACGCTTCTTGCAACTGTTTCACAGGCTGCGATTCTCGTCCGAAATCGGTGACATTTCCAGTAAATGTGCGAATAAAATCCCAGTCGCACTGTCGCAGCGGCTCTGCGACTGGTGTCCACGAAGTTAGTATTTTGTCGCAGAGTCGGTGCGATCACTTCATCGTCGTCGTCGGTGCGATCACTTCATCCTTGACGCTACGCAGCTCGCAGCAGGTGTTGCGAAAGCTCGCGATGCAGAACGCCCGGGGGTTCAGTCCCCACCAGTACGGGTTCTTTCCTGCTCGGTCACCTTGCGCCGTCCGGATTGCCAGGTCCGGATGGGGTGACGGACTTCGTTGTGGGAATCTGGGCGGGTCTTGCCGGAGACGAAGTTGATTCCCTTGGACGTCGACGAGTAATCCAGTTGAATTTGGGAATTACTTTTCAAGAAACAATTTAATACTTTGTAGCGAATGAAAATACAAAGAGAAACAATACTGGAAAAAGGTAACTTCCCCTGTACGGGGTTGGGAAGGAGGTGGTCGGGTGTTAGCTTATCCAAGCTCGGGAGTTGGCTGGCTCGTGGGATTAGGTCCCGATTACGGGGACAGAAGTCCCTCGGAATCCCACGACCTGACTCGATTACGGAGCGACAGCTCTCGAGCCCGAGCACAAACTAAACTCACTCGCTGAGTTTCCCATCCAAGGCACTCGCTGGTCCGTCCCCTTTTAGTGGACCGGCGAATCCTCGACCCGTCGTGAGACAGGCGTTTCCCACTGCCAACCAATCTCGCCACGTGGCAATTGCTTATATTCCCGGGTGGGAACCCACGGTCTGCGTACATCTTACGGTCAAAGGTCGGGCCGGTTCGGACGCAAGCAAAACCATTTCTCGCGAGGCGAAGCGAACAACCGACCCCAGTGTCGGTAGCTCCGACTAAGTGAGCCATCCCGTATAATTCATTCTGCCAGGCGCGGTCTGACGTTGCCGTTATGCCACGACCCTCCCCACACTCGAGCGAGAAAAACTAAACCGATGTAAACGCGCCGTGTAGACAGCGCCGGTCAGAGCCACTGCAGTGGCGGTGGTAGGATAACTTCATTTTTTCGGCCCGGAACGTAGGCAGAAAACGCGCGTTCCGAACCTCGCGTCGTAAAGTATACGCCTGTCTCTCGAGGTCGCCCGCCGCGGGGAGTGTTTGCCCTCACCCAGCGCTTTCCCCCCAACCAAATCTCCCTGGTGCTAGCGGCCTACCCGCGGAGCCCTCGTCGATCCTTACAAGTTACACCACCCTTGCCCGATCTAAATAAGCATCGTACCGGCGTGCGGTCGTGTATCAATACTGCGTGCTGCACGCTAAAGACCCCAGGCAAGTGGTTGTGCCGCACTGGCCCTCAAGCTGAGACGCCCATCGACTAACTTCTGGCTAATGACATTTGCTTCATTGGACACAACGAGCTATCCGTGGTTGCCGAACGAACAAGTGGGATTTCTTTTAGGGGTGTGGGCATACGCACCTGCTTGGGAGGTGGGCGACTGGCGGCTGCTGCGGCCGCTGCCGCAGCGGCGCTGGCGGTCACCGAGTACGACGAGGAACCCCGGCGGGGCGGCGGCCGAGGCATGGAACTCCTGCGTCGCTCCACGCTGCAGCCAGCCAACAGAGACGATCACCTGACCGGAAGCCATGGGCAGCCCTTTTTGCGACCCCACTTTTCCCCTCGTTCAGCCGTCCCTTACTCAAACATCGATGAGAATTCAACTCGGTTCAATTAGCTTACCCGATTACTCGAGAAGTAATGGGCCCTTACTTGAAGAGGTAAGTGTTACCTTTCCGAACTCGTTTTAAAACGGGTTGCCTCAGACTCGGGTTGCTTCACAATGTGCAGTAGACACTACGAAGCACGCTGTAAGGCGCAAAAAACAACGGAAGAAGATGCAGCCGCCTGTGTGTCTTCTTCCTTGTGTCTGTTGTTTTTTGCGCCTTACACCATGCTTCATAACGTCCACCAACTGGCCCAACTACAAGCTCTTCTTGAGTAGACACACAATTGCGCCCTTACGTTCTGTTGGACATATGTCTCTGCCACTTCGAAAACGGATCTTTGGTCCATTACTGGATGCGAATCACCGGAACTACTTGTCTCGATCTCATTCTGTCGGATACTTGGACTCCTTGCGAGGAAACTTGTAGGGGCGCCATTAAAAGAGAGAGGGAAAAATAGTAACCACTAATTTCTTTAGGATTTCACATTCTTGCGATTCCTTCCTAATAATTGTATTCAAATTATTACAAAATTCGTCAAAAAAGTAATCGATCGCGAGTAATTTGATTGCTTGTAATGTCTCTCAAGCTGTAATTTGTAGTACCTGAAATTTGTATCTGAATCACACGTTTGTTTTTCCTCGAAAGAGATATGGGGATTCACCCGCGATTTATTTGTAGCCTTTTCCTCATAAATGACTCAGAATTTTTCCGGAACAAACGAGTTGCATGCTGGATGCCGCGCATGCAGATCGGGCGCTCGGGGTGGGTTCGGGCCACGGGCCTTAGCCATAGAGGGGTTGTTTAAGGCTGCGGTCCCACGGCAGCCATCTTGAACAAGGCGTTAGTTCAACCAATAGATGGCGACACGCACCCGTGGGGTGGCCGAAACATTGGTTCACAGTGGGATGGCTCGAGCACCATCACGTTCCCCTCGTGGCCTCGCTCGCGCCGCTGCCAGCTGTGCTCAGCTAGCTCAAGTAGCATAGCCCAGCAAACGGATGTATGCGAGAATGTCAGGCTGGGTATAAATTGTTGTCTGATATAGGGAGATGCGGTCGGCGGTTGTAACGTGCTTTCGCAATAAATCTTACCAAGAAGGAATCAAATGTTGATTGACGTGTCAATATTCTATCAATGAAAATTTCCTCTGCAGGAATGCACGCTCAGTAGACTCAACCAGTGGAAGCGGACGTCGAGTAAACTGCTTCGCGATTTACGGTACTTACCTCACCATTTTAATGCCGACTAAAATAACGTCACGAAATATTGTGTTTCATGGGGTCCGGAAGATGTTGTAAAGGTTGTTACATTATAGTTCCCGGAAAACAAACGCCGTTGAAATATTTTCGGAAGTACCGACACACATTATGTTGTAAGTACAGCTTAGGGAAACCATCAGAAGAAATAGGAAGACGTTTATTTGCAATGAAGACGCTATGAATGAACGGCGTTTAGCGACGGCAAGTTATGAGCGTTCGGGAATTTATAAGTTGACGTGATTGCTAACCATGGACATGCGAACAATGAAGACCAGTTTTGTCGGGAGATGGTGTTGTGGTGATGACCGGATATCGGACGACTCATGGCAGACGAATAAGCAAGTTTCTTCTCAGCGATTGGTAAGTGTCCAGTTTCAAGCACAACACGTGGCTACCGACGTTGTCGACGTTTCGAACACTTACCGCTTTCGACAAAAGTCCTGGCACCTGGGCTAACTTTGTGGAAAGACTCGAACAGTAACTGAAAACGATCCACTATTCAGTCGGTGGGTGGCGAAACGTATCCACATCTGCGGAGTCATGTACGATGCGTACTCTAAGTGGCTGGAAGTTTACACGATGTCTGCCACGACGTCCAAACACGTCATTGACGTTCTACGGTCTCTTTTACCTACTTTTGCCCTACCGAAAATACTTTTCTCTGATAACGCGCCAAATCTTGCTTCAAATAAAATAAACAAGGTTTTGAAGGAAAAAAAAAAACGGCATCAGGCATCACATTAGTGCACCATACCATCCTGCAACTAACGGGCAAGCAGAACAGATGGTGTGCGAAACGAAAAAAAAATCCCTTTTGAAGCTTACAGAAAAAGCAGTTCAGTGAAGAATCGCCAGGTTCTTGTTCCGGCAGCACGCGTCGGTCTCATCTTACACGGAAAAAAACCCGCCGAAGCAATATTCGGCGGAAGAATAGCCACACCCCTCGATCTCATGATACTATCGCTTACGAACAAAGATCGAGAGATACCCACATCGGGAGTAATGGCAGTTTATTCGGTCGGACAACTCGCCTACGTGAGGAATTTCAGCGGAAGTCTGGCCTTCCATGTAAAACTTGAGTAGAAAAGGCTCTATGTTGGTTGACCAGGAGGTGTCATCTCTCTGAATAGGTTGGATATCAATGCCCTTAAGTGTAAATATAACTAAATCACAAACCTTTCTTTGTGTATTGTGTAACTGCCCTTGTATTTGATAGTAGAAGCTACGGTGGTGATCTGGACCTTTCACACCAGACTCCTTTTTCTTATTTTTCGCCTCATACTCCTTTGCGGTTTAAGTATGCTTCAAGAATCTTTTGGAACGGGGACACTTTACGTCAACGAGGCCATTTGTTCCAAGTAGTCAATCAGGGAATGCTGCTAGAAATCCGTCCCTCATATTAACGAATAAGCCGCGCTTCTGCACAGTGCAGTTTTCCTGTTCCACGTACAGTTGTAAAGCAACATCCTCATTGATTCTACCATAGACTGTTGCGGGTGAAGAAAGTCTTTGGGTACACGATACTTGAAACAAGTCTGGCACTCTACGTTGTGGTTCAACACCCATTAATGTCGTCGTCCTTATAGAGCCTCATCATTTAATCATTACCTCGTCACTTCATATTGCTCTTCATCAACAGTAAGTACAATAGGCTACCGCCACATTACAATCCAAGAATTGAAAAATTAAGTCGTTCAGTCCTTCAACCAGTTTATAATTTATGTAATGTTATTACGTTACATTACCTCGAGACGATCGACGTCCATTGTCGATCTTCAAATACTTATACCTGTATATAAATTAGACGCACAAGGGGGGGTTGGTTGCCGAGTGCATGGTCTAGCGCACACCAGCTCGGAGCACTGGGAGCGAAAGCTCGCGCTGCAGAACCCACCCCGCCCCTGCCCGTTTCGATCTGGAAGAGCATCGTACCGGCGTGCGGTCGTGCATCACTACTGCGTGGCGCACGTTGAAGACCCCAGGTTTTCGGTTGTACCGCACTGGCTAAATTGCTCATCTACAGCTGAGACACCAGACGCCCACTAAGGCAGACTAACTTCCGGCTGAATAAACATACACACAACAATTTGCAATTAGACGCATAATAACAAAGAACACAGTGTGCCGCCTCTTTTCTTTGGATGCCTTTTTTTTTCTAAACAAGCGCAAGCTCGTGCGTCCTCTCTTTTGAGACGGTTAGAACGGTCGCGTATAAAACCCGCGTTTCTCCTACCCGTCCGCTTCCTCCTCTCATTATGTGTATTTGGTTATAACTAAATAAGCTATAATAATGGTGTATTATTCATATTTACTTTCAGTTTCAGTCAGGGAAAAGGAGTTTCGCGGCAACTAGAGCCAATAAATGAGCTGCGCTTAGAATATCGGCACTCTCTTCCCCGACAGTGTTGTGAACGCCGCCATTTTGGTGCTTGTGCAGAGCAGGCGCAACTGCCGATCGTCATGATTCAAAAGTGCGACATCGTCAGCATTAGATTCGGTGTTAGGAAGCTCATGTAATGCTGCTTTGCTTTGTCGCAAGCTGTTTAAAGTGGGGGACGGTAAAGCGTTTCTTGTGATTTCAGATAAAGCTTCAAATAACTGGCAACCATAATTTTAAGCCATACTAAGGCCAAGCGTGGCTACTCTGATGCGTAGCTTATTTAATAACACTATTCATGCTCTTGTTCAAGAGGCTTGTAATACCTAGGGTGCCTCAATGTCCTTCTGTTTAGGGTGATGCCACCCTCTGTAGTACCCGATGCTGACAGCACGCTCTCACGGGGAAAATACAAAGAAATCGACGAAAACAAAACGTCGCCATAGCACAATCAGCGCCACGAGCGCGTGCAGGGACACGCTCTTTCACGCGCTTCTGAACAAAAAATAAGAATAAAAGAAGGGGACAAAATGGCCAGATGTCGTGCTCCACCCTAAGCAAAGGGCACATGAAGTGCTCCACCCAGTGATACCTGGAGGGGCCATATCGTAAGCCCCATGGATTCCACAAGCCACTACCTTTTGACACCTGCCTCTTCTTCATTGTTCCCGCTTGTGCCAGTAAATTAGCTACGGTTCAGAGTAACGACACTTGGCCATATTGTGGCTTAAAATCATGGTTGCCAGTTATATGAAGCTTTATCTAAAATCACAGGAAACGCTTTTCCCTCCCTCACAAATGTTTAAACAACCCGCGACAGAGCATTGCAATATTGCATCAGCTTCCTAGCACCGCATCTAATGCTGAGGAAGTCGTACTTTTAGATCACGATGATCGGCAGTTGCGTTTGCTCTGAGCAAGACCCAAAATGGCGGCGCCTAAAACAATTTTGGAGAACGGAGTGCCGATACTTTAAAGCTCATTTAGTGACTCTAGGCATAAAGTGAACTCGGGTGTATTCTTTTCCTCTTCGTCTTCATTTTTTATTGATTTCAATCATATCGAATAATGAACACATTATATCACGCTACGCTTGTGTAGATATTGGTCTTAGATTTATTAGCCTGACCCAGTACTTAAACCATTCAGTTATCGATAGTAAATCTTCCAATATATTTTTTAAATGTGAGGGTAAAAAGACACGGAGATTGATGATGATACAGATGCCAACGCCGCCCTCGGAAATTTTTTGAACATTAGAAATCAGCAGTTTGTCTGCCATCCGCCAGGTAGCGCAACAAAACACCCAAACAGTTTTCAATTGTTTTTAAAATTAGCTAAGCTCTACACCTATTAAGAAACCAAAGCAATATCATTGTGAAAATTTATTACATCGCAATGTATATCTATTCCAAACTATGAATGTTATTAAATGCCAATAAATCTGTTTGATGTCCAAAACAGATATGCGTCAAAAACAGGTAAGTTTGAAGGGCTCCTGGAGCGTTATGACTTTGAAAATAAAAAAAAAGCCATCGTCCACCTCTTGGGCAACCATTGTAGCTCTAAATGTTATAAAAGATTTTATCATAGTTTAATTATTTCTTCAGCGGCATTTGAACTACCATGACACGAAGCACAAAAAAGTGCTACGTTTGATATAAAATATCTAAACAAAAAAAATTTACACAACATTAATTTTTTTTCTGCATATTACCAATTATAAGCACTACATCTGTAGCTAATTTCATTGCCCTAGCTCTTGTCATTAAAAACATATTTGTGCGGAAAAATGTCAATTTTAGGGCAATATTTGGAGGGGTGAAAAAAACAAAGTAGTGCAAATATCAAAAAAGTGGATCGTTAGATTCTGCTCCGACATCATCTTAACAAAACTGCTATATTGGAACCGTGCTATCTTTAATGGATCGTTCATAAAACATGAACTAGCGGAGCAAGTGAGGGTCCGCGCCATCATATTCGCAACGCTACAAATGCGCATGAACAGTAAAAACCAACACATACATAATATCAAATGAAAGAGGATTGCATTGCCTTTCAAATGACATCAATTCCAAAACACAGTATTTAAAAGGAGATGAGTAATGGCCTGCCGAAAAGTACCTAAACTGCCACATTCAGTGGGACCGTGGCCTTAAGCAGTTCAATGGAAACCTTGAACAGATCAAGCGGGAAATTGTTAGTATAATGAAGGACAGTAAATTTCCATCCTTGGTTTCCAAGGCGAATGTAGCCTCAAGAGACACCTTTGGAATCAAGTTTTTCTTGAAGGATCATAAGTGGGACCTTCCCCTTTGAGTTGTAATAAATGAAAATTGCACTTGGAAAAAAAAATCTTGTGTCATCTTTTCTTCAGAAGGCCCTGAGTGTTTTAGATGTCGGAAGTCGGTTGACCCTTCGTTGCTCAGATGACTTGGTGGCAGAATTACAGCCTTTTCATGGGAAGCATTGCACTCTATTCTCGATGAACAAGCCCAAGACGTTACTTGAGCGCGTAGGTCAGTTTCTTGAAAACAGTATTGTTAGATTCCAGTCACAGTCAGGGATTGGGGTAGCTGACTTCCTTGGGACTCTTGAACTTCATTTAAAAGCGACTGTGGTTTAACACAATAATCGAGATTTCATTCAGAAACTTGGGATATGCATAGGCTCGGCAGTTTCTCCAATTCTGTCAGAGATTTATTTAGGTTATCTAGATCTAAAGCTCCATGATATCACCCGGAACCATTCTCCTAGCGACGTTCTTGTAAGGCGATACGTTGACGACCTTTTGGTCTGCAGCATCGATTCTAGCGGCATCACTTGAAAAGGCTGCTCTTGACAGTTCTCTAGAATTAAATTTGTCTGTAGATAGACCAGAGGGGGGTAGCTTACAATTTTTAGATCTACATCTGAAACATCCGTCCAGTTTGTCCTGGGAATAGGGCAAGCCAACTGCGAAACCTCTCCTACGATTTCACAGTTGTCACTCAAAACGTGTAAAGGCTGGCATTGTACGCAATTTAGTCAATAGTGCTCTGAAAAACTATTGTTCCCACTTAATTAAGTCTGCTCTCAAGCGCCTGTTTGACCGTTTTAAAGTCGCCGGGTACGCTCATGATTATGTTTTCAGTCAGTTGTTGTTTCTCGTCTCCGTCAAGAAAAAGTGCCAAAGTGTTCTTAAACCCACAAAGCGTGTGGGCCTTTCGTTTTTTCTCCAGATTTCGCACAATCTTAGATCCTTTGGGAACAAGTATGGCATTAGCACGGTATTCAGCAATGATTACAAACTGAATCGAATGACTCCGTTTGCTTCCGCCAGGGCTGGTTGCACTAAGAAACACAGGGAAAGAGAAATCAGTTGCGTGTCGGGAGTAGTATACAGGATCCCGTTTGACTGCGGATTATGCTACATAGGACAGACCAAGCGCTATAGAAACGATCGTCTCACCGAACACAAGCGTTGTGTCAAAAACAAAGATCCTTATTCGGAAGTATCAAAACATGTAGTTGAATGCAATACTTGTCTACCTAACTGGGACTCAACCACAATCGTCCTAACAGAAAAAGATGACCGGAAACGTTTGATTAAAGAATCCATAACAATCATGAGCCATGGGAATGCGGTAAATAAGCCACCCCTCACACTGGATACAGAACAGAGAACGTTCCTACAAATTTGATGCCTTGGCGCGTTATGTCAAGTTTTCGTTGCGGCTTAGGAGGTCTTGGCTGCTTTTGACCGATTTCAAATTTTATCAAGGTCAGTTCGCTGTGTGTTGGATTAAAAGTGTACACTTCGAGGGTTCCTTCAGACGCGTCTTTCTTTTGTGTTTCTTGGGGGCCCTGCCGGTGTGCACAATGTTCAAAAGAAAAGAAAGTATTGTTTTTATTGTACTGCTTGTGGCATGGGATTCCCAATTTCTCCCTCTCTCTCTCTCTCTCTCTCGTCTCTAGTTTTTTATGTAGGATTTCGTTGTCGAATAAATTTCAGCTGTGTTTAAGACTTCGTGTTTGTCCGTCCCTTCTCGTCCCAGCCTCGGGGTTCTCAGTCAGGGTTTAACCACCACCAGCTCGTTTGCGACCTAACTTTTAGTGTACGTATTTGCTCGAGCAATAGCCGCACTTCTTACGAACAAGGCCTGTGAGTCTGTTTTCCCGCGGGGCACGGAGACAGCGAATCGCCGCGGTCGGCAGAAAAGTGGCAGCGATTTACCGGACAGAGATAACGTCTTCACGCCAAAGTGCTATCTGCTCAGATCGCATTTTTCGGATAATGGTATTCTCGGCGTTGTTATTCGCTGCGTTTCTTACGCAGAACGCGATGACTGGCTGGATGAGTGCTCTGCAGGAAAGTAGACACAAGGGCCGTGTTCATAAGGAGTGAAGCTATTACTCGAGCAAATACGGCAGCTTTCATAACTTTTTTTTTTTTTTAATTTGTAAAATTAAATCGTATAATTGTAAATCGTTAAAATCGTATAATCAGCAGATAAAACGTGTTTGCTCCCTCGTTGTATCTGTAAAAATTCTCGCTCTCTCGGAAACGCCCATATTTTATGCACGGTATAGGCTGCAATACAAAACAGGGATTTGTGAAACCGAGGAAACAAAATCATATCGAGAACAAGCCAGAAATTAAATTGGGCTTTCTTTTTTCATGATCGCGACGCGAGGGAAGCAAAATCGATGGCCCCTCCCGGCCACGATCTCGGCGTACAGTGCCGGAAACGAGCCGACCTTGCACGTGAAACTGCTTCGTCACGCTCGAATGGCCGACATGGTTCGGGAGGTTGGGCGCGTGCTCGGCATGCCTCCACCAAGGCGCGTTTCTCCCGATCACTATTTGCACGTCGATGACACGAGAACGACAGCTTACACTTACGCCGATACCTGTTCGAATTGCGAAATGTCACCACACACCGTTAAAGGGACCTTGAAACGATTTTCTTCCTCCTTACCTTGTATCCTCACTTCAAAAACGGAATGAAAAATCACGTGATTGTGACGTGCTTGGTCGTCGGACGCGATAACCCCAAGCTTCCAGGGTGCTTTCTAATCACACCGTGGAACTTGTCATTCGCAAGTAAGTGTCGTCAGGGTAGTCATTGGCCACGAATCCGAATTGAACTATTCGTCGGCGGATGGATTCCGAGTGACGCAGTGCTCGTGTCCAATGCGTGAGCTGGGTTCGGCCGACGGGCTTGGGCAGCGCGGATGCATCGCAGTCAAAAAGCTTTCGAAGGAAACCAGTTGAGAAATAGTCCGCTAGAGTTCTAAAATTTCGTACCGAGAAACGGTTCTCCACCCTCGTGTACAAGGTTCCTTTGAGCGCACGAAACAACGCGCGATTAGTAGAATCCCAATTTATCCCAGCCCAACGTCTATTTCACGGTCCATAGCTCAGGTTATCGTGGCTTCCCCTTTCCCGGAGCTCCGTGTTTACTACCACGAGGAAATCCTTACTTTTCTCGATTGAGCGAAAGGCGAGGGTTGGCCACGACTCGTGCCCTAGTCGAGAAAGATCAAGTAAGAAAATCCAGGAGTCCGCTTCACTCGACAAACACGAGGCACAGCCAACAGCTGAGGCAACGATCAAAACAAATCATCTGTGGTTGTCCCCCTCGGTATACGTAGTTCTCCATTTAGGGTGCCACGGCCGGATCTCCTTCCCAAGCAGCAGGGGTGTGCGGATATTGCTTCGAATAGTGCCACGCATAAAGGTATACCGTTGCGAACCAGATGCCAAGGTTTCAGTGTTTTCCGTCATCCGCTTCGAAAGTTTTAAGCGATTTTGTGAGATTTTTAATGCTCTAATGGCGGCAGACCGGAAGCCCACGAATACACGGAGTTGGTTGGCGTCCGGGAAGG
Source organism: Ixodes scapularis (assembly GCF_016920785.2). Classification (NCBI taxonomy): domain Eukaryota; kingdom Metazoa; phylum Arthropoda; class Arachnida; order Ixodida; family Ixodidae; genus Ixodes; species Ixodes scapularis. The sequence continues at coordinate 123,347,971 of NW_024609881.1, read as the reverse complement.
GGCCCCATTTTTCCGTGGAAATTTTCAGAAATCGCTTATAACTTTGGAATCAGGTATAGCGGTTCCTTGGCATCGGTCGCTCCATTTGGGTGGAAAGCTGAGCGTTCGGCGGTTTCTTTTTGTGGCAAGAAGAAGCGGTCCAGAAACAAAGCTGCTTCCAGGTTGGTCGAGAAGCTTCCCATGTCGGAGCTGTGGTTTCCTGAGCGCGTCTGGTCGACGCATTCAAAGTTTCCCATTGCAAGCGGCTCTATATCGTCTTATAAGTGGTGTTAATGCACTGCCGGCGTTCTGTTTTCGCTGTGCGTTATTTAGTTAAAGGGGTCACGAAACGATTTTCCTACTTCTTCCTCCTTAGCCTTATCCTCAACTCAAATGCGAATTGTGAAATCGCGTGGTCGTGACATTCCTTCGGCACCGGTGCGATGACTCCTAGCTTCCACCGCGCTTTTTTATGCACACCATAGGACTTGTCATTTCCCAGTGACAATAAGTTCCGTCTGGGCACTCATTGGCCACGAACGCCAATCCTAATATTCGTCGACGGATTGATTGTTGACGAGCGCATACGTCCGAGTGACGCAGTTCTCGTGTCCAATGCGTGAGCTGGGCTCTGCTGACGTCAGTTTGGCGCCGGTGACGCGCTTTTGGAACCGCGGATGTATCATAGTGAAAAGGCGGAGAGCTTTCGAAGGCAAGAAGGTACAAAATAGTCCGCTATATTTTCAAATGTTCGTACCGAAAAGCTGGCTTTTGACTTTCTAGCCTCTTTCTTTTGGCCAACTAAACGATATGCGATTAGTAAAGTCCCAATTTAAAATCATTCATCCCAACCCAAAATTTGTTTCATGGCCCCTTTAAAGCGCTGCGATATAATTGACACTGTTTTGCGTCTGCGGTGCTTGATTAGGGTACGGCATCGTGGCATTTTCACTGTGATATGCATCTTGGCCCAGCATCATTTAGCACGATGTTGTCGCGGCAGTGCTGCTTCTTTGTAGCGCCGTTTTAATGCGCTGCCATTGTACTTTTTAACTTGTTCTACCGCAGTATCGTTCGCTCTGTCGTAATTATCCGTCCAACACAATTCTATTGCGCTACGCCGTTGAGTTTAACATTCTACCGTAATTAGTCTATTGTTATTCGTAATGACTCGACGGAATGAAATGTTTACACGTATCATAATAAACTGCCTTCACATATTGTATTTAAATCGCATCGTGATTTGCAGCATATTGTAATCAAGTTATGCCGGATCACTTGCTGCATCGCGCTACTTATGTCGTAGATATCTGCGGTTAGGAAATCCCCTTCATTTTATTCCCGTATAATAACTAATTTAAAAAAAAAAAAAATTAAGCAGAACACGCGGTTAATCTTTTAGACGTTTTCTGTTTCCTGTCGTTCTCAATCACGTGGGTTTCGTATCTGGTATGTGGGACAAATATACAATAAAACATTTCAACCTAAAATATGCGAGATGATAGAGGTGAGGCAAAACGAGAATGTGTGACAATCACGTCTTTTTCGCGAACACCTTCCAGCGGCGTGGAGAGATCGAAACTATGTTTTAACCGTATACCAGAAGTGACGACACTCAAGATGGCTCCGCCTTTGTTGAAAAGGTGTAGGCATCGTACCAAAGACAGTCTGGAAACAGAGTCGAGCGCGAGATTCGTGCTTCGAATGCCGCATGGCAATGGGTTCAAGGAGAAACTTGGGCACGCGGCGTTCGAACCACGGATATTGCCGTGACTGATGTCCGGTAGACTTTCTTTCGTATGATGTACGAGCTGTGTGACGCTGGCTTTAGGAAACATCTTTGTTGCGAATATTAACAATTCTCTCGAAATACCTTGGGTGCGTATTACCGTTAAACATCAAAAGCTTCTGCTGGGATGCTGTCATCGCCCACCGTCTTAGGCTGCCCACTTTTCTGAAACAAATTACACGACGCACTGAACTCAATTACGACTCGCTTTCCAAATGCACTTGTGATAGTGATGGGTGAATTTAATTTCCCTGGCATTGTTCGGAGCCTGAGTGGAACCTCGTCTGATTCATTGACAGTTGAAAACACCGAAAACACCAGACGAAAATTGAATTGATGAGTCACTATGTGTTACGTTTATTAAGTCATATTTTGAACACCCCTAACTCAAACCTGTCATTCTGACTTTTTTTTTATTTCGTTAATGGATCCGGTCATCATTAGTCCTGATCTATTTTTAAAAATCATGATGGTCTGAAGATGTGTTTTGCAACCGGAATAGATGAAATTAATTTAAAATTCACGAAAGCTACAAGTTAGTACTCTGCCCTAATTCTTGCACACATCTTTCAACAATCACTGGATACTTCATTTCTACCTAGAGACTGGAAAATTGGCAAAGTAATTCCCTCGCACAAATCTGGTAATAAGCATTCTCCCAGTATAGTTATAGGCCTATCTCACTAACCATGTGTTCCCTGTAAAGTATTTGAACATGTAGTTTATACACAACTCGTTAAAACTTCCTGAAAACAAATTTGTTCTTTTCAACAGTCCACATGGCTTTAGGTGTTTTTTTTTTGTTTTTTTTTTGTGAAACACAATTTATTTTTGTTAATCACAATTTTCATACCCTTCTCGATCAGGGATCTCTGGTGGACTCCATCTTTTTAGATTTTTCAAAAGCTTTCGACAAGGTCTCACATAAACTTCTATTGCTTCAGCTAAGTAAACTTAATGTTGATCCTAACGTGTTTAACTAAATTGTTTCAATTTTAACCACTCGCTGTCTATTTGTAACGTGTAATGGCGATAACTCCTCTCTTGCATTCGTATTTTCTAATGTACCTCAAGGGTCCGTATTAGGTCCCTTACTTTTTTGCTTTATATTAATGACTTGCAGACTTATGTTTCCTCTGCAATCAAACTTTTCGCTGATGACTGCGCTGTTTACAGTGTTCTATCCAGCGACTCCGACTCACCAAAAGTGCAATAGGATTTAGATTCGATTAACATTCAGCTGCATGTTAATTACGTGACTAACAATGCTAATCGAATGCTTGGCTATCTCAAACGCAACTTCTTTATAAAACGCTCGTGGGATCTGCACTCGAGTATGCAGCCTCCACATGGGATCTCTATACAAACTATCTCACAGACTCACTCGAGGCAGTCCAGAACAGGTCCGCACGTTTTATACTAGCCAATTCTAATCGCACTGCGAGTGTCACATCGATGAAAAATATCCTGCTACCCCCAAGTGTCGCACGTCGTCGCAGAATTTCTCCATTTGTCTTTTTCATAAGATCTACCAGCATATTGCTCAACTCATTGCAGAGCTAATAATCCAACCATCGTTTGTTTCCGCACGCATTCATCATCGTCACAAAGTCGGTCTCGTTTTGCCACTCTAACGCATTTTTTTGCATCCTTCATTTCTAAAACTTCCAATGATTTGAATAGTTTACCCGCATCACTAACATCAATTGTTGACTGCACTTCTTTGGTAATATCGTACCGTCTTTTCCGGGCTTTAGTCCACACCCGGTGCATAGTCCGCACGCAGTGTATAGTCCGCCCCTGGTGCTTAGTCGACACGAAAATCTTCTCATACGCGGCACGCCTTGGCAAATGTCTGCTTTTTTTAGCTCACAAATTTCCCTACCGAAAAATCCGGTATAACTTTCCCTATCCGGAATATGGAACCGGAAATTTGTTACTGGAAACCCGAAATCCAGATTGAGAACAAAGGAATAATTTCTGAAAACCTAAATTCCAGATTGAGTCCAAATAGAATCCAGATAGATTTCCGGTTCCATAATCCGGATAGCGAAAAGTTATACCGGAATTTTCGGTAGGGAAGAAGCTTGTTTTGTATACACATGTCATCAATAACATAGTCATTTTCCTTCACAAAAACCGTCGCGTCTCGTCCCAATGAACGATGTTGAAAAACAAAACTGCTGTCTACTGCGCACGCGTGGATAGGATAGCGAAAAGTTATACCGGAATTTTCGGTAGGGAAGAAGCTTGTTTTGTATACACATCATCAATAACATAGTCATTTTCCTTCACAAAAACCGTCGCGTCTCGTCCCAATGAACGATGTTGAAAAACAAAACTGCTGTCTACTGCGCACGCGTGGATAGGATAGCGAAAAGTTATACCGGAATTTTCGGTAGGGAAGAAGCTTGTTTTGTATACACATCATCAATAACATAGTCATTTTCCTTCACAAAAACCGTCGCGTCTCGTCCCAATGAACGATGTTGAAAAACAAAACTGCTGTCTACTGCGCACGCGTGGATAGGATAGCGAAAAGTTATACCGGAATTTTCGGTAGGGAAGAAGCTTGTTTTGTATACACATCATCAATAACATAGTCATTTTCCTTCACAAAAACCGTCGCGTCTCGTCCCAATGAACGATGTTGAAAAACAAAACTGCTGTCTACTGCGCACGCGTGGATAGGATAGCGAAAAGTTATACCGGAATTTTCGGTAGGGAAGAAGCTTGTTTTGTATACACATCATCAATAACATAGTCATTTTCCTTCACAAAAACCGTCGCGTCTCGTCCCAATGAACGATGTTGAAAAACAAAACTGCTGTCTACTGCGCACGCGTGGATAGGATAGCGAAAAGTTATACCGGAATTTTCGGTAGGGAAGAAGCTTGTTTTGTATACACATCATCAATAACATAGTCATTTTCCTTCACAAAAACCGTCGCGTCTCGTCCCAATGAACGATGTTGAAAAACAAAACTGCTGTCTACTGCGCACGCGTGGATAGGATAGCGAAAAGTTATACCGGAATTTTCGGTAGGGAAGAAGCTTGTTTTGTATACACATCATCAATAACATAGTCATTTTCCTTCACAAAAACCGTCGCGTCTCGTCCCAATGAACGATGTTGAAAAACAAAACTGCTGTCTACTGCGCACGCGTGGATAGGATAGCGAAAAGTTATACCGGAATTTTCGGTAGGGAAGAAGCTTGTTTTGTATACACATCATCAATAACATAGTCATTTTCCTTCACAAAAACCGTCGCGTCTCGTCCCAATGAACGATGTTGAAAAACAAAACTGCTGTCTACTGCGCACGCGTGGATAGGATAGCGAAAAGTTATACCGGAATTTTCGGTAGGGAAGAAGCTTGTTTTGTATACACATCATCAATAACATAGTCATTTTCCTTCACAAAAACCGTCGCGTCTCGTCCCAATGAACGATGTTGAAAAACAAAACTGCTGTCTACTGCGCACGCGTGGATAGGATAGCGAAAAGTTATACCGGAATTTTCGGTAGGGAAGAAGCTTGTTTTGTATACACATCATCAATAACATAGTCATTTTCCTTCACAAAAACCGTCGCGTCTCGTCCCAATGAACGATGTTGAAAAACAAAACTGCTGTCTAGTGCGCACGCGTGGATAGGATAGCGAAAAGTTATACCGGAATTTTCGGTAGGGAAGAAGCTTGTTTTGTATACACATCATCAATAACATAGTCATTTTCCTTCACAAAAACCGTCGCGTCTCGTCCCAATGAACGATGTTGAAAAACAAAACTGCTGTCTACTGCGCACGCGTGGATAGGATAGCGAAAAGTTATACCGGAATTTTCGGTAGGGAAGAAGCTTGTTTTGTATACACATCATCAATAACATAGTCATTTTCCTTCACAAAAACCGTCGCGTCTCGTCCCAATGAACGATGTTGAAAAACAAAACTGCTGTCTACTGCGCACGCGTGGATAGGATAGCGAAAAGTTATACCGGAATTTTCGGTAGGGAAGAAGCTTGTTTTGTATACACATCATCAATAACATAGTCATTTTCCTTCACAAAAACCGTCGCGTCTCGTCCCAATGAACGATGTTGAAAAACAAAACTGCTGTCTAGTGCGCACGCGTGGATAGTCCGCGCAGCCGAAAATTCCGACTTTTAAACATGTACAGTCCGCGGACTCTAGCCCGGAAGGTACGGTACAACTAACCCCCAGCTCCCTGCTGTTTGAGTATTTATGTTGTTCCTATTGGGCTTCACTTCTTATATATATATATATATATTTTTTTTTTTTGTAATGCACTCGTGTTGTTTTGAGGGTAAAATAATAAAAAAAATGGACAAATAAAGGAGTCATCAAACGATATCGGGTTCGAATGTTCATGACTTTACAGAGGCGCACTAGTCTGACCCAAGTATACTCGGAAAGACTGCCGCTGATTCGGTAGCTTCTTTGTCGCGGTGAAATTTCCAAGATAAAAGGGGACTATTCCTTTCAGTCTTGCCTTCGCAGAGCTCGATGAGGGAATTGTGGAATCGAAACCAACCGTCTGATGACAGTCGATCGCGGCTCATGGATTGGACACGAGAAGTGCCTGAGCACTGGACATCGGCTCGCATAACAATCAATGCCTCGTCGGACACTCCGGTAGTGGCTCGTGTCCAACCACTGCGGTGATGAGAAAAGCCGAATCCTAACAATTCCTGGAGCTTAGCACACGTTTTCTACTCTGCCGACCCCAGCGCATGGCTATGGCTAACGCCGGCGGTATAGGATAAGGACCAGGCCATCTGGACGATTGTTCCGGCTCCGAGTTGACGGGATGAACGATATGCTCATATTTCTCGAATTTTTTTGGGCGACTGCCATTGCTAGAGAGAAACACCAGAGCAAGTTTAATCGGTTGTTAACGTTAGGAAGGGATTCTGAGTAGTATTTAGCGAAAGTAGAACTGCTAAAACTCTCTCTTTCACCGAATTTGGCTCATCATTTGAAAGCGCGACTCTATCTATGTTCGCTTCGACGAACAAGGTGACATTGAGAACTACCAGAATAACAACTGCGAAGGTACTCACGCTGCGTTCTTCTTTTCAATCTTGCCGGTGTGGAGAGGAATGGATTCGGAGACCGATTCTAAACAAATAAACGCACCACAAACATAGTTCACAGGAATGGAAAGGGTTTCACAGAAGACCGCGCACAAACTTCGAGTAAAAATAAATTAAAAAAAAAAAAAGAAAAAACAAAAAAGGACTTGACCGCTGACGACGAGAAGCGCACGACTTTGTGAAGCAGACGACTTTGAGAAGCAGACGAAACCCAACGAACCGACCGGCACCGGCGGGCGTGCGCGATGTCGATGCGGCGTCGCAGTCTCCCCTTTGTTCACTCAGGCGTCTCGCATCACCAATGCGGCAGCGCTATTCTCGCCGGCGCTTCGTATCGAAAGCCCTGGGCGGCTCTTCCAGCCGACTGCTGGACTTGGCGGTCGCCGAGTTGACGAAGACGAGAGGAGCACCTGGTGGAAAGGGAAAGTGTTCCGGAAATATACAAGTGCCGAGAGCCGGGGTCCGCAATCCCCTGGGCTACGACCGAAAAAGATACAAACCATCCTGCCTTTTTTTTTTTTTTTTTTTCTTTCGAGCCCCCCCCTATTTTCGTTTTGAGGGTATTTTTGAAGCGGTTTCAAGAGGTCGCAACCCTGGCGAGGAGGTTGGCCACTTTTCGATACGAGAGCATCGTGCAGCTGGGAGCAATGCATTTCAACACTCGAACGAGCGAGACGAGAATATATCACGAAGCAGAGCTCATCTGGCACAACATTGACGGGCAATGGCACGCGTGTCTTTCATAAAGCGAGTGCTGCTCTCAAGTGCTGCTCCGAAGACAGAAAAATCCGTCCGTCCTCCATATCTGATCTTGCACGGATCATCCACTCGAAATTCAGCCAGTTACACTTAGGACAAATCAGTTCGAGTGTTTTTTCGTTTTTTTTTTCATTACAATGGGTTATCTCTAACTGAATGGACCTTTTCCGAGAAGCGTTCTGCGCACGCGCGAGCGCCCGATGCCAAGCGGCGAAAGTTGGCACGAAAAATCGAGGTAATTCGGAAGGAGGCTGTGGATCAGCGAGTAGAGCACGTAATTGCAGCATATATATATTATTGTGTTACACAAAACAAAAAAAAAAAAGGTGGACAGAAAGGAAAAACACGACTTTTAGGTGGACGCCACGGATGCCACTCTTTAAAGTCGCGTTGGGCACGCGCCGCAGCTCGGAGAGCGAAGAAACTGGTAGCGTAGTTCCCATTATCGATTGGTAGCGCAGGTAGGTCACTTCCTCGATTTCTAGTTCATGCAGCCACCGCCTGCTGCCGTCGGTACGTGGAAAACGTCCATTGATCTACCCAAGAACATCGTTCGCATCCCACAGGTTGTTACTTTCCGATCTGCCGTTGCCACTTTCCACGTTATTTAACATCGTGTTATGTTATAAATGTAACGTGTACATTTTATATCGTATCACTCTGATATGATAGCCCCGTCATTCGACGCGCCACCAATTTAAGGACGGCTTCTATGGTAACTGCATGTTCCTGTGGTCCCCCTTCTCCGGTCCTAAGGGCCGCGGGTCGGAACGCTTGGCCTCTTCGCCGTGAGCTCCGACCTGTTCCTGAGAGTCATGCCAATTGAGCGGATTTTTCGCTAAATCTGGCGGATTATATTTCTTTTTTTTTTTTTTTAAGACGGGGAATAATTAGCCTAGCGGCTAGCGGATTTGTTGACAGCTCATTTTTATCCCTGGTCGATTTGTGGCGGGTGCCTCATGCAGTGCACCAGCTCAAAATTGTCCTTCAAAGCAGAATTTCCGTGTCCTCTAAAAACACCCAACTAGACCTTTTGCCAAATTACCCAAGCATCAAAGAGAATGCCGGGAACGTAGGTACACGCTCTTCGCGTGTAGCTCTAACTGTTCGAATGAAAAAAATCTAAAACAAATGGCACATTGCAGGCGCGTTTCATTTATTTCGAATCTTTTGTACGAGAAAAGCGAGGGCGTGCAGCGCGTGTACCTACGTTACCGGCATTCCCTTTGATGCTTGGGTAATTTAGCCAAAGGTCTATACACTTTTCCATAGAAACGTTCATTACTGTTCTTTTTTTTTTTAAGCGGATAAGGGCGCGTTCATTACTGTGTTTGTCCGTTATGCTTATGCGCACGCACTTCCTGACTGGCCGCCATTGCGAGCGAGCGCTGGCTGGACTGTGATCTGTGTGCACTGTGGTTTTAACGTGACAGCGTTTAGGAGCTCGTGTCGCACAAAATCCAGCGTCGGCGTCCGTGTGACCATAAAATCCCGGCATGCACCTGGTGACATCACACGTGACGTAACGTGTGACGTCACGAGGGTTAAATTATCCTGCTAAACTTGGCGGGAACATTTTTCGCAAAATTTTCGAGGTCAACAGGGTCATGACGTCACGTGTGTGACGTCACGCCTCATGACCTCGCGCGGGAATTTCGAACAACCCACAACGCTCACGTGTGACTCACGTGACACGTGACGCCACCTATATGCACACACGCTTACACGCCTTGGGAACGAGCGCGGGTTTATATGAAAAGGCTTTGCGAACGGGGCCCGATAACGCTCTCGCGTTCCACTTTTAAAGGCGAAACTTAAGCGTTTCCCAACTTTTTTTTTTTTTTTTGTAAACAGTAGAAGCGTTTATTGGCGGCGTGAGCGATCGAAAGCGTCGCTGTAATCGGTCTTCTACGATAGGCCGAATCAGCGGCGTAGACTTTCCATTTTCCCGGGGGGGGGGGGGGGAAGGGGGGGGGGGGCAGGCTGAGGAGTTCTCGGTGGGGGTGGGGGGGGGGGCGGGAGGAGGTTCTTTTTCGCGCAATTTTTTTTTACACCGGCAATTATCAGTCGTTTTTTTAGGGGGTACATTTTAGAGCGTACGTATATCGCCATGTGTCCGTCGCTGTGTGTCCATGTCAATCACCGTGCAAGCGTAGCCGTGTCACACGGCTACGCTTTTCTGACGCATGCGGCTCTTCGCGGACGACTGCATCATCCATCGCTTCATTGTTCGCGTTTAGTTGTGACTCCACGACTCCGGTTCGGGTAACTCCGTCGGAGTCACCAGTAAACGGAGTTTTGGAACAGCTCCGGATGGAGTGGGCGCCCTCTATATGAACTTTTGGTTGCTTTATCTTTCTTTTTTTCTTTCTTTTTTTCTGGTGCGGCGTCGCAAAATGGCAGGCTGCCATGGAAGCAGACCAAGCGGACGTAAAAGTGATCGATGCCGCGTTACCTTCTCGCCAGAACTGGAGATTTAAGCTAACGAAAACACGCTGGGATTCCATTTCCCATGTATTTTGTCAATAAAGGCAACGTGGGCGTTATTTTGTTTACGTGCCACTACTAGAAGCTCGTTACATGGCACGTAAACAGCGTCTCGGTAAAGATCATGGCCCGGACCGGGGGGGGGGGGGGGGGGGGGCACGAGCCCCGATGCTTCCCCCCCCCCCCCCTCCCCCGTAGTCTGCGCCTATGGGCCGAATACTGACTATGACGTCAGCAAAGGATTTCCAATCGACGGAGATAAGAGGAATGGAAGAACTTCAATTTTGACGGTGTTGGCAGTGTTGCTTTGAGAGTGCTATGATTTCAAGCTTCCATCGTGCTCTTTACAAGCACCTTCCAACTTGTTGTTCACAAGGTAATGACGTCACGAAAGGTAACCGAGGGCGCCAGCAAAACATCTCGCCGCCAATTGAAACTGGCGCAACATGCGAACAGGGCCAACTAGCTAGAACAGCGTCTCAGCTGAGACTGGAAGGAAAGCACAAAGCCAAGCGTACACGCTCCCGAAACGGGAAATGACAGGCCCGAAGGATACGCCCGCAGCCAAGCAAACACTAGGGCCCTCAAAATGAGCGCAGGTCCAAGCTAACGAGCGGGACGAGCGGGTTGGCGAATAGAGAGCTGGTCCATGGCCCTGTCTTCTTCCCGCCAAAGCTCAACTACCGCGGCCCAGAGGCATTAGGGAGTTTTCGTAGACCGCGTTGCCCCCTCCGCTAAGCGTTCCGCAACGAAGAAGTTGCTACTGCGCCTGCGCGCCGATAGCCTTGACTGTGGAGTTCCCGCTATCGTAGCGGATTGCGGAGGGCCTTGCGGGACGGCGAAAACGATCTACGAAAACTCCCTATTGCAGCATCCAACCAACGCTCCCGATGCCTCCGCGTCAACACGGCCAAGGGCGAGGTCCGAAAGAACAACTCGACTAGTCTCCCCTATGGGAACGAGCGGCCGTCTCAAACGAGCAGCGAGTTCCGCACCCCAAAGATAAACCCGGAGGAGAATTTCATCGAGTCACTACGTGGGAAAGACAAGCCGAATTTTCGTGAGAACTTTCTTTTTCCGCGGGAGATCCACGACTGACCGAACGGAGACCATCTTGTTGGTACCCTAAACTGTCGTAACAGGATAACGTGCGCCCCTACAGTTCCATATGGATTCACAAGCGAGTGACAGGTCACTGTCGGACTCCCCTCCAGTGAGGCATGTTAGCACCTATATCATTGGCACATAACTAGGGTTTCGGAGTTTACTTTTCGTTAAATTCGGAGGGTGTTTTTCCGAGTTTATTTATTTTTTTTTTGCCGAGGATTCGGAAGTTTATCCGAGTTTATATTTGTTTGATTCTCCATTCTCCGAAATTCGGAGTTTAATTTTCGTAGGGTTTCATATTAAAAAAATAAATAAATAAATATTAACCGGATGTAAATGTATGCCAGAATAAGAAATATAACGCGCTTGCATCAATTAAAATTTCTTCAGTTGAGTTTTGGCCGTTGGGTGCCATTGCTTAACGAAAAAGGCAAACAGCGCGCAGTAAAACGGGGACTAGACGAAGTGCCTCTAGTCCCCGTTTACTGTGCGCTGTTTGCCTTTTCGTCAGTACCAGTGTTGTACGGAACGGCGGTTCCAAGGAACGGCGTTCCTAGAACGCGTTTCCTTTTTAGGAGGAAACGAAGGAACGCCGCCGTTCCATTTTGCATGGCTGGAACTGGGAACGGGAACGCGTTACATTTTTTACTGGAACGGAAAGAGTAACGGCGTTCCTTTTTTTCATCCAGTGGGGTAATTCTTATTTTATTTCGAACAGGGAAATTTTGAAGATTACAAAAAACACTATCTTTATGAAGTGTAGGGATCTCGTTATCTTTTTGGCTACTAATCTTGTAGATTATTTTGTGTGGTCCTCGCTTGCTAACAGTTTCGGGTGCAGGAGAGCTGGTGGACATTGATTCATTTTTGAGTGCCCGAAACTGCGGTACAAAAAGCAAGGCTTTTAGTCGTAGGAAAAAGACAAAGAAAGAGGGTTGTTTCAAGCTCAGCTACTTTCTTTGGTTCCACGAATCCTCATACACCCAGAAATCTAAGGCCGACTACAGCCACTTGTGAACTTCCATAACGAGGCC